>NC_056739.1:1083935460-1084537960 GCF_019279795.1 Protopterus annectens | reverse complement strand
ACTGGCTTACTGACAGAAACCAGACTGTAAAAGTAGCTGACTCCAAATCCAGCTCCAGACAAGTGACAAGTGGAATACCTCAGGGTTCAGTCTTGGGACCACTCTTGTTTGGCATCTACTTCTCTGAAGTACAGGCCAACACTAAGGGACTCTGGCTAACAAAGTTCGCAGATGACTGCAAACTGGGAGCCATTATTGAATCCCCAAATGATGTGGATATTCTATAAAAGGGCCTTACAGAAACAGATGCCTGGTGCCAGAGCCATGGGCTCAAGCTTAATGCCAAGAAATGTATAGTTATCCCCTTTGGAAAAAACATGTACCCATGAATTACCACATAGGTGGCAAGACACTAAACATCGAAAGTGTGATGAGAGACTTAGGGACACAGGTGGACAGTGGTCTCACTTTCGATAGCCACAGAAATACCTCACTAAAAGAATCACAGGCCTAAAGCAGATGCCATATGCTGACCGTTTAAAAAAGTTCCAGCTATACTCTGTGGCATATCGTCTAATCAGAGGCGATCTCTTAACATACAAGGCCATGTCAAACCCTGAGCTGTTGGACATGCTCCACTTAAAGAAATCCCAATCCCTCAGAGCCACACACTCCAGGGATCTAAACCTTGTCATCACAATGAACAAAACATGCTAGAGGGATAGGTTCCTGACCCAGAGACTCCCCATACTCTGGAATAGACTGCCCATACATGTCAAGCAGAGCACCTCATTGGCCCTCTTCAAAAGGAACCTTGATGACTGGATGGGAGATAGGAAATTCACCACCAGGATCATGTCAGTCACCCTGCTAGACAGGTGTCCAGAGAAGTAAATATTGTGGGAAGAAATATCCAGGGAATAGTTATGGCTAGGCTTGCATAGGCCCTAGGGCCAATAGCCTAGTACCATCCTATGAACCTATGAACCTATGAAAGCACAAATAAGCAACTGGACTGGTATTCCACAGCAGGAAATGTTAATTGAAAGGGCACATCATGTGTATGCTCCAAACCTGGCTATGAGAAAACAACACAGACCTTCAATAGTAAAGATGCAATCTTAGCAGAACGAGTTGATTCTGACAAAACTGTGGCAGAAAAACAAAATGCTAAAAGTGGGAGACAGCAGAGTGTTTGTAGAGAATGACTACTCATTGTACACCAGGCAGAAGAGGAATAAATTTATTCCATTATATAGGGATTGTTGAGAAGCAGGCATGAAATTCAAATTGTTGTAACCAGCTATCTTCAAAATATTTTTCCCTGGAGGAATAATATAATTTTTTGATGAATTACATGCTAAGGAAAAAATACAAAAGTTTGTCTAACAAAAATGTGAGCTGTGAAACAGGAGGAGATTCTGCTTCTTGTTCATCTGGTAATAAAGACCAAAGAGAGACTGTGCCAGTGAACCCTTTTCCAGTGTTTCAACAGAAAATGCTTGAGAGAGGGAAACAAGCACAATAGCTGACTACAATAATCGAGAGCACATTAGAAGTGAAGCAAAAACAGGGTTTGAGAGAAGCAGATGAACAAGAATAGAACAAGAAAATCTGGAAAGATTGGAATGTTTTGGAATTTGATAAACTTTGGGGGACTCTAAAGCATATGCCCTACTTCATGTCATTAAGGTTTGGAGAATAAAATCAGTAACTTAGAAATTGACAAATATGAGATTACAAAAGCAATAACTGTATTCATGAAACATGATAGAACAAGAAAATCTGGAAAATTTGGACTTTTTTGGACTTTGTTAAACTTGTATAAGCATATGACCTAGTTCATGTCATCAATGTGTGGAAAAATAGTCAGGAGAAGGAAAGAGGGGGGTGAAAGTTAACTATAAGTAAAACAAAAACATTTCTTAATAGTACTATTTAAATGGTGCATGATTTTCTTTGCATGTTATAAAGTCATTTTTTTATTTAATTTTAAGTGTAATGGGGATACTAATATAAATAAATGTTGCTGTTTTTTTCTTTGTTTCTTTCTCCTTGTTCAATTTTAAGAAATGTAGAAACTGCAGTGCAAAAATAGGTCTGGTTAAAAGAGCATGGCAAAGTTAGTGTGATTTTTCTCATATTTGCGTAGGGGAATGATTGGGTTAAGGTTATTAGCTTAATCTAGTAATAAGTTTTATGAGACAACAAGTAAATGTAAAAGAATATTGAATATTATAAAGCATTTTTCTAGTAAGCAGTTTTGTGTCTGGTTCTCATGTCTCTAGCAGATAATCTGATAAAGAGAAATAGCACCACAACACAACCTTCACCTCCTCCGGGTAGTTCAAAACCACAACTAGGATCCCAAAAATAAATTTCTTCAGCTGCTTTTTCAGAAATTGGATAAATGAAGACTACGTAGTAAAAAACAGAAAATAATTTATTCTAGTGCCTCGGTGTTGCCACCTTCAAGGAATAAAAAGCTACAAAAACTCTACCTTCTATATTCTAGCATTAATTCCATTCCATTAATCAATTAAACAATAAAAACAATTATCTCATTAAAGCAAGCATTTCCAATTCAATTCATTATTTAAACCTTTAGGAATTAATGTCTTATATTTTAAAATATAAATACCTTCCTTGTACAACATTTTTTGTTTTACTATATCTTCTTTAACATCTATACATTCTATCTGTTCCAAAACAGTGCCATACAACAAATTAACATCATTATTATGAAACATTTTAAAATGTGAAGCAATCACTTTGTCTTCCCTACAGTTTTTTATATCCCTCAAATGCTCCATGAACCTAATACGAAACTCTCTCTTTGTTTCACCTATGTAATATAGGTGACAGGGACACCTCAAGGCATATATTACCCCTTTACTCAACAAGAAAAAGTGCCCCTAGGTTCAAATTTAATATTATTTATGTGTTCTCACAATATGTGTGCATGTATTGCACTTGCCACATTTCAAAATTCCTTTAACTAATGGTGCCCTTATTATTTTCATGGCAGGCATATTGAACATACCATGTATTACCATATCTCTCAAGTTTTTGCCCCTGGCATATGAGAAAAAAGTTTTTTGTGGAAGAATATTTTCCAAAAATTTATCTTGCATCAAGTACTTCCAATAGTGTTCTAGTAGTTCCACCATTTCTTTACTTTTGATATTATAAACTGATACAAACTATATTGGATCAACCAAACATTTTTTATCTATTTCATTTCTTCTGCCTGTGAAAAATGCCCCATTACTCCCCCACTATTCCTCTTATTTCATCCCATATTTTACTTTGGGCTTCTTGTATGTTATTTATATCATAACCTCTAGCCAAAAATATTTTAATGGTTTGGTTCATCTCTTGTGCCAACAAGTGCTTATTACTACATAATTTCAAAATTCATAGTTCATTATGATATTATAAGATATATTAAAACAAAAATTGTTGTACAAGGAAAGTATTTATATTTTAAAATATAACATATCAATCCCTAAAGGTTTAAATAATGAACTGAATTATAAATGCTTGCTTTAATGAGATAATTGTTTTGTATTGTTTAATTGATTAATGGAATGTAATTAATGATAGAATATAAAAGGTAGATTTTTTTTTGCTTTTTATTCCTCGAAGGTGGTAACACTGAGGCGCTAGAATAAATTATTTTTTGTTTTTTACTGCGTGGTCTTTATTTATCCAATTTTGGAAAAAGCAGCTGAAAAAATTTATTTTTGGATCCTAGTTGTGGTTTTGATAAAGAGAAATAGCTTGGAGAAAATGTTTTCTGAAAGCATTCAAGTGTTTTCCTAGCTGATAGAGCTATGAAGATAAGACAAAACCAGACAACACTTAATAGAACCACAGGCTATACCATGTGTCTTATTATGGATAATCTTTCTTTTAGGTTAGCTCGAGACTGTGTGTGTGTGTGTGTGTGTGTGTGTGTGTGTGTGTGTGTGTGTGTGGGGGGGGGGCAGTCAGTTTGGAACATTTGTTCCTATTATGAGGGAAAAACTTCAGTATTTGAAAATATACATGGTTCTGTATGTTATTGTTAATAGGTTTTAGGGGGTATTTTGTATGTGTGTGTGTGTCTGTATGTTTTTGTTTGAGGGTTTTCAATAAAATAAAAAAATCTGTAAGATGTGATATAGGCTCAAATGGAGATGTCAAGAAATAACTGTATAAAAGATTAACCTGCCAAATAGTACATGTATGTAACACAAAAGTTGAAACTAAACATTTAACAAAAAAGCTGTTTTACATAAAAGGTGTGAATAATAATCTCTCAAGAATATGATGCTTTCTATAATGTTGTTAAATGTTAATGGTCTCACAGTTAAATACAAAAAAAGAGAGTAGTGAACTATATTAAAAAATATTCTTCTGAAAATATAGCTAGGGAGTGGGAAAAAAATAAAGTGGAGTTGAAAAATAGGGTAGAAATAAAAGAAAGGGAGATATGGTTTAAGAAGTAACAGGAATTATTTAGAGGGACTGACAAATGTTAAAGTAATGCAAAATAGGAGGAATCTCACAGAACAAGAAGAGATGCAACTACAGAATGCTAAACAGAATATAAGGGATTACCTTGATGATATGCATGTGTTTAGAAAGAAAAGATGGCTGTTAAGCAACTGTTTTTGATAATAACTCCAGAGCACAAAAACTTTTAGCAATACAAGTCAGGCAACAGAAAGTAGAACAGACTGTCATCAAGCTTAGGGAGCCTATAAGAAGGAAGATAACAAGGGATCCTGTAGAGGGTCTATGTTAGAAAGACGAAACTTCAAAACAGCTAACGTGCTTAGATTGACCCAAAATGATCGATCCTGCTAAACCTTGAATGGCCACAACAGCTATTTTTTTCCCTGGGAAAAAAATCACTGGGCCAACAGAAAAAAAAAATCTAAATACAAAATAAAGTGGGGGGCTTTGCCCCCCACCCCCCACTTAAATATACTAACTCTGAGATCGCACTACAGTAGAGGAAATGGCAAATCCCTGACAATGGCCCAGCCATATTTTTCCCGGGGGAAAAAAAAATCGCTGTTGTGGCTGTTCGAAGTTCTGCAGCTTCGACCAATTTGGGTCGATCTAAGCACATTCGCTGATTTGCCATTTTGTCGTTCTAATAGGAACCCTACTGGAGAAGTATTTTGGAAATTATATGAAAATCTGTATGAAGGAAAGAAATATGGAAATCAAGCAAAGGTACAAATGGAAATGTTTATGGAAGAATTAAATATGCCAAGGTTAGAAGTAGAGGAGGCTCAATCACTAACAATTAGAATAGGAGGAGATGAGATAAAAATGGTGATGTATAACCAATCTACAGGAAAGTCCCCAAGAATAGATGGTATTCCTGTGGAAGCTTGGAAGCTAGGAGGGGAAAACTGATAAAGATCTGGAAGGCTTTGTTTAAAGGTATTTTAAAAGGAGGAGAAGTACCAACATCCTGGAAGAAAGTGGTGGTAGCTGTAATACCTAAAGAGGGGAAAGATTCATAATATCCAGCTTTATACAGGCCCATTTCAATACTAAACATGATTATAAAGTGTTTATGTCTATAATGGCTAAAAGAATGGCAACAAATGATGCTAACATTTATATATATGGCTCAATATAGATTTGGAGAGGGAAGGCAAACATTTGACAACATTAAGAGAACACTGATGATCCATAGGGTTGCAGAAAGTAAGAAAATGCCACTGTTGTTGGTGGATCATGATGCAAAGAAAACATTTGACAGATTAACCTGGGACTTTATGAGTAGAGCAATGGAAGCATTTGCATTCCCTGATAAAACTATATGGTTGATTAGGAGGATATATGAGGGATTGGAGGTATAAATTAAAGTGGAAGGGATCCTCTCTGATAATCTTGGCTTGAAAAGAGGAACCAGGCAGGGGTGTCCTGTCTCCCCTTTGTTATTTGCATTATATTTAGAACCACTGACAAAGAAAATAAGGGACTCAGAAATTCAAAGATATAATTGGGATGGTAGTCAAGAAAGCTGGCTCTGTTTATAGATGACATTATTTTATACCTGGCAAAACCAGTACAGAACCTGACAAAATCAGAAAGGGACATTACAGTGCTGTGGAACATATTGATTCAGTTTCAGATCTTTTCAGGATACACAATTAATGAAGCTAGAACAGAGGCAATAGGGGTAAACTATGCACTCACACAGAAATTGGTTCAGCAATGTTCATACTTATGGGGACATGATATAATGAAGTATTTAGTAGTATGAATTAAAAATTATTCCAGTGTGGGAGTTAAGGATATGTGAGAAGAGACAAAACAGAAGACAGTACAAAAAATGAGAAAAATGCAAGTTCTGTGATATGGATATCAATAGTAAGATACAAGCAGTTAAAATGTTTTTAGTCCCTTTAATCTTCTACACAGGTCAGGGATATTTTTATCAACCAGAGGATAAGTTGTAGATAGCAATTAATAAAGAATTGAAGTATTTTATCTGGGAGGGAAAGGCAACAAGAATCAAATGGGATATGCTTATTCTTCCAATAGAGCAGGGTGGATTGGAATCACCTGAAAGTATACTAATAAATAAGTCAACATTGAAATGGAGAAAGGAAATTCTGCTGATAGGGATGACTGCAATTAGGGATACAGACAATAGGCAAGAGGGGGCTGGAAATCTATTGGAGAACACTGGAAAAGGAACCAAGTTATTGAGAGCAAGTAACTGAAAGGTAATACAATAGGAAGGTGACTGAAGGTTAGAGATTACCTTCCCTATCAAAGACTGATATCAGAGTATAGGTAAAGAGAAAGAAATAGTGGAGTCCTAAATGAAAAAAACAGTAGTTTTTTTGTAGAATCTAGAACAAAAGTTCTTGTTATGAAAGGAATATTTAGTACAGCATATAAAATATTGCATGATAACTATAAGAATCAATCAGAGGAGTTTAGAAAGAATTGGGAAAAGAGACTAGATAAGAAATTCACAAAGAAGCAATAGGAAATAGAAATATGCCTCTCAAATATGTAACAAAGTCTAGAAGATTTAGGATCTTTGCTTGGAAGTATTTACATAGGTATTTTTATACCCCAAGTAGATTCCAAAGGATTTTTCCTCAGGTAGACAGCAATTGTTGGAGGTGTGATGGGGAAGAAATAGGTAACTGGGAACATATTTTCTGGGAATGTAATTAGTTGGCAGACTTCAAAGATTTCCTGCAGAATGCTCTGTTGGAGATGCTGGGTGAGCAAATTGGTTTAACTAAGAAAATGATTTTTTGAGCTATGATACTGAATTGGAATTGCCTAGACATAGTAAGGCCTTGCTGAGTCTAATTATGATGGCTGCCAAAAAAGCATTTACTAGAAAATGGAAATCAAAGACTAAACCAACTTTACTAGAAGTAGTGAAGATAGTAACAGAGACAAAACTAGATTGGGATTTTTAGAAAAGGGTAGGAGCAAATTACATAGGAAAAATGGTAAGTGTGGGATCAATACATGCAGAAAAGAAATGGGGTTTAAAAGAAGGCAGGAATTGAATGAGCTATGTAATAGTTTACTGACCCAACAATGACTCTGCATGTAATATAAGTGATGTTTGCAGCTACAGTTGTGTCAACATGGTTTGTAATGTATAATGTTTGCAAGTGAGAGTGTGTCGGTATGGTTTATTTTCATTTATATAAATGTAGGATTGCATATGTCATAAACGATAATTTAATAAAGACATTTCTTGTTTAAAAATATGCATGAGTTTAGAAACATTGATGTTAAGCAACTATTTTTTTATAACTGCAGAGCACAAAAACTTTTAGCACAACAACATAGGCAACAGAAAGTAGAACTGGTTGTCCTCAAACTTATGGAGCCTGTAGCAAGAAAAATAACCAGAGATCCTGTAGAGATCTTAGAGATGTTTCAGAAATGTTATGAACATTTGTATAAAACAGAAAAATTATAAAATAAAGAGCAGAAATAGAAATAGTTATGGAAGACTTTATTATGCTAAGATTAGTAGTAGGTGATCCTCAATAGCTAACACTTAAGATAGAAGGAGATGAGATAAAAATGGCAATGTATAATTAATTTTCAGGAAAGTCATCAGGAACAGATTAAATTCCTGTGGAGGTTTGGAAATTAGGAGGAAAGAAAGTGGTAAAGATCTAAAAGATTTTATTTAACAGTATTTTAAAAGGAGGGGGAGCACCAACATTCTGGAAGAAGGCTGTGGTGGCTGTATTACCTAAAGACAGTAAAGACCCATCAGACCCAGCTTCATATAGGTCCATTTCAGTTTAAACCACAATTATAAAGTGTGCATGTCTATATTAGCTAAATGAATGGCAAAGGTGCTGCCAGAATTGATAGATCTGGATCAGTGTGGTTTTGTGTAGGAGAGGCAAACATTTGGCAATATTAATGGAGCAATGATGAACCAGAGGAAAGCTGAATGTAAGAAAATACTACTGTTGTTAATGGGTCTTGATGCACAGACAACATTTGATAGAGTAAGCTGGGATTTTGGGTAAGACAATGGATGGAAGCATTTGTATTTCCTAATAAATAAGTTAATTAGGAGGATGTATGAAGGATCAAAGGCAAGAATTTCAGTAGGTGGGTTCATCTCTGATAAATTGTGTTTGAACAGAGGAACTAGGCAGGGGTATCCTCTTTTCCCCTTTTTTACTTGTTTTACATTTAGAGCCATTGGCAAAGAAAATAAAGGACTTGGGAATGTAAGGATATAATTGGTATGGTAATCAAGAAGAGCTGGCTCTATTTGCAGATGATATTATTTTATACCTGATAAATCCAGAAAAGGATGTTTGGGTGCTGTGGAACATTTCAAGAAAGGTTCAAGTCTTTTTGGGATATAAAATTAATGAAAAATAAAACAAAGGCTATAGCCATAAATTATATGCCCAGACATGAATCGTTTCAGTAATACTCATATTTATGGGGAAATGATTAAATTAAATATTTAGGAATATGGGTTAAAAGGCTTCTCTTATGCCAACTAAGGATATATGGGAAAAGATTAAATAAAAGATAATACAAAAACTGTGAAACTGGAAGCTCATGTTTATAGATATAGATAGTAAGATACAAGCAGTAAAAATATTTTTAGTCCCTTTTGTTTTATATATATGCGGCAGGCAAACTTTTATCAACCATTGGAGAAGTTGTGGACAGCAATTAATAAAGAGTTGAAGGAATTTATCTGGCAGTGGAAGAGGGCAAGAGTTAAGTGGGACAAATCAATCCTTCCAATAGAACAAGGTCGTTTAGGATTACCAGATTTGAAGGGAAGGAATATTTAGAGCTAATCAGGTATGGTTCATATACATAGGAGAAACAGAAGGTTATAATTTAAAATGGAAAGGGATTATGATGTGGGGGAGGGAGAGTTCAAGAAATAGTGAGAGAGTTTGATTTTGGATGAAGGTGCTTAGGGACAATAGTAACAATCATACAGAATATCTTTTTCATACAGTAGCAGAAATTATTCTAAGAAATAAACCAATATGAGAATGGAGAAAACAGATTTGCCTATAGGGATGACTGCAAATAGGAGTACAGAAAATAGACAAGAAGTATCTAGAATTTACTGCAGAAAATTGCTAAATAGCCAAGGCAAAAATCTAGAGAGAGAAAAGTAGTAGAGTGGGATGAGGCCAAGAAGAAATATTTGGACTGCATGCCAGAAATTGCCTTTCCTTCCAGGGATTGTTATTAGAGTATAGACAAAGAGAAATGGATAGGGAAATCTTAAGTGAATGTCCTACTCTGGTACAGTTTTTAGTTGAATCTAGAACTGAAGCTGCTGTTTAAAAAGGGATAATTTGTAGGTCATATAAATGAAACTATAAGAATCAATGGCAGGTGATTATAAAAGATTGGGAAGATATATTGGAAGAGCAATTTACAAGAGAACAATGGGAAAACATATGACTTCCACGTATGCAACAATATCCATAAGGTTTAAGATATTTGCGTGGAAGTCATGGTATGGATATTTTTACATCCCAAGCAGACTTCAAAGAATTTTTTCTCAGTTAGATAGCAAATGTTGGAGGACTCCTAAGGAAGAAAGATAACTGGAAACACATGTTTTGGGAGTGTAATTAGCTGGCAGATTTAAAAGAATCCTTTTCAGAGTATTCTTACATAAATATTGGGCGAGCAAATGACTGTAACTAAGGAAATAATTCTTTTGAGCTAGGATGTAGGATCTGAATTGCATAAACATAGTTAGGCCTTATTAAGTTTAATTCTCTTGGCTGTCATAAAAGCAATTACTAAAAAATGTAAATCAAAGTTTAAAACAAGTATATTAGAAGCATTGAATATTGTAAAAGAGATAAACGAACTGGAAGAGGGATGTTTAGAAAAGGGAAAGAACAAATTACATAGAAATAAGTGGAAATCATGGGAACAATACATGCAGAATAATGTTCTGGAGGAGGAGTGAGGTTTAAGGAAGGGTATGAATTCAACAATTTATATAATGGACTGATGATAGTTACAAAGAAAGAAAGAAAAAAGTGCAATGTATGTAACTTAAAAACTGTTAACATTGTCTGTTTTTAATGTATGTTTGCCTGTGTCTAAGTGATCGTTTTATAAAGATGCTTAAAAATGAAATCTCATTGCTCAGCAAATGTATTATGACTTATTCCATTTGAATATTCCCTGATCAGCAGCTGTTACTCCTGGTTTTTACTTTTTTTGGCTTTGAGAATGTCTTTCACGCAGCTTGCAGTTACCTGACAGTCAACCTTCTGTCCCTAGAAAGTCCCCTAGGAAGTCTGATACATTATGCAGGATTCCTTAGACTCACAAATACTTGCTTTCTAATCATAAAGCAGACATTGCTGTGATTTTCCTTTCAAAAACTGCTTTTGCTAGACACATTGCTAATACCAATCCCATTCCCTCTGACAAGGATGACAATGTTTTTGAGGCAAATAAAAACCAATGACACTCCAAAAGAAAGAGAGACCCTTTCAAAATCAAGGACACTCCAAAATGTCAGACTGACTATTGGCCACTTCAGGTCCCTCTCCTACTCCTTTGGCAACCTAACCCTCTCTTTCTCTCTCTCTTTCTCTTTCCATGAGTCTTTATCTTCCCTTGTGGCACCACATTCTTGCAGACAACTTGGTCCAAAACCTCATCCAGGGGTACACTTGGCCATGGAATTCTCCTCCTTTCAAGGGGATCCCTCATTGCTTAGTAAACCCATTATTTCTATTTCCTTTTCTTCTGTCAAACGTTATCTCAGGGAATCATACAACCAGTGCCTGTGGACAGAAAGTCAAATAATTAGTTGTTTAGAGTAATCAGATAAGGATACCACAAAATGGATACAGTAATATGGCAGACACATCAACATGCACTGTATATAAGTTTCTCTAGCTTATAGCCTGTTTAAGTTAAGCAGTATTGTCATTAAACTTAACAGCACTGCATGGAAACAGTTTTTTTTTCTCACAAACAAGTACCTCTTTTCCCAAAGGAATAAGTTCCCTCATTACCGAATACAGGCCAATTTGTTTTATTCTTCATTTCTTTTTTTTTCATTTATCAACAACATTTCTATTGTTCATATCCCCCAGCATCAAGTTATACACACACACACACACACACACACACACACACACACACATATATATATACATATATATATACATACACACATATATATATATATATCTATATATATATACATACACACATATATATAAATATATATATATATATATATATATATATATATATACTTATAGATATGTATTGTGCAGTCCTTTTGTATAATGTAGGAATGTGGGTAAATCGGTTGTTGCAGTAACACAATTTTACAATGATATCAACATTCATAGCCAATAAAACCTACATTCCACAGACCAGTGCAGTTACATGGATCTTACATTTGCTCTTTAAAAACATACACAATTTTCCCATTTGTTGTCACTCCTAAATCACTCGGGCTATTCTGTATTCAATTCTGTTCTTCCCTCATATATTGTGCAAGACTGTACAGCTATCCACTCTGGATGAAGCTGTCTTTTCCCACTGTACTCCTATCTTTGTTTCTTCTCAACCAGTAACTGTTACTCTTTTATCCTTACATAACTGTTTACACATCTATTTACATTCCTGTCTCCCTGCCACATTCTTAATCTTATTTGTTCTTTCAACTTTCATTAATTATTTCTACCTATGGGCTGAGTCTCTTATACTCTTTCACCTCTTTTCCATTACATCCTTAGTGTTTTATCCATGGAATGTCTCCTATCCTAACTACTCCTCTTTTTTCACAGTTTCCCCTTCCTTTGTCCTTTTTCAAATATCCCATTTCAAAATTTTCTTCCTATGACCTAATTTCTTTCCCATTTCTTCTATTTTTTCATTATTTCCTTCATCATTCCAGCTACCCCCCAAAAGGCATGGTTCCTCCCTCTTTTTCATCTTTGTAATCACCTTTTTGTCCACAATCATAAATATAGTCACTAAGTACTTTAGGTTAACTGTCATTTTAAAGTTTGGATACCTGTTAAGCAAGAAGACTGTCCTAATATCTCTCCTCTCTTCTCCTCTCCTCTCCTCTCCACTCCTCTCCCAGTTCTCTAGCTTTTGGACCTTTCCTGCTAATACTGCTTTAAATTCAGCTATTTGCCTCACATTCCCAAAAGCTGTGAGCCCAATTGCTCACTACCCTTTGTGTACATCTGTAGCAGAGTGGGTCAGAATTAGCAAACATTTTATTCAAATGGGTGGAGGTATAAAGATATTTATGTAAGTGTTTCCAACTATTTGGAATTTTCTTGCTTTAATAGCCAACTTTCGTTCAAACAGATCCCTGCCCTTTGCTGCTCTGACAGATTTAGCCCTAGCCGATTATGCCATTTATGTTGTATACCATCCACAAGCTATTTAATAAATCTCTGTAAGCTACATCTAAAATCTTTTAAATTTGTGGCCATTTCTGATCTTCCCTTCACCATTAAATTTAATTTGTCTCCCTTCCTGCAATCTTTTTTAATCTAGTCCTAGTCTCAGTTTTCAGTCCTCCTAAGAGCATCATTTCACCTTACTCCAGTTAAAATACTGCTTGGTTTCCTCCCATGTTAGGATTTTTCCAGGGGAGAAGGATATTGCTCAAGGATTTCAATGGTGCCAAAGAGAATAAGGACTTGAAGGCCTGTGCTTGACTTCTCCTTTCTCAGTCTTTGTAAAGTTCATCCAAATTTCAAAATATTGGCCCTTTAGACTTGTTTGCCCATGGTTCCTTTATTACCTTTTAAAGTAATGCTTGATTTAAAAGATGCTCACCATTACATACCAATTGGCAAGCACTTCAGATGTTTGTTTTTAAGATTTTATGTATCTGGCTCCCATTATCAGCTCTCTGTCTTACTCTTTGGACTATCTACTGCTCTAAGGGTATTTAGAAAGTACCTGGCTTCAGTAATTGTTTACTGCATAGTCCAAGGCATTCATACTTTTTACTTATTTGGGCAATTGCTTTTTAGTTGCAGACCCTTTTTCCAGTTTTCAAAAGTCCTTAGAAAATGTGCAGAATCTTCTATTCAATCTGGTGGTTCAAGTCAACTTAAAGAAATCTTCTCTCATCCTATCTCACAGAATTGTCTTCCTGGGATGTGTGTTAGATTCTGCCCTGGGAAAAGAGTTTCTTCCTCCAAAGTAGAAATGTCCTAAAAATTCTTCCTGAGTTTTTCCATGCAAAACCAAGCATCTGTCAAGGAATGTCTCAGGATTCTGGGATACGTGGATTCTATAATACCCTTGACCAAACTTCACATGAGAAAAATTCAGTAGTACCTCTGGCCACTGTGGATGTAGCATGTTCACCCTTTATCTTTTCAGATCCCTATCCTGAGGTTTGTAAGGAGAGAAGTTCTGTGATGGATAGACCAGTTCTCTCGGAACTTGAGAGTTCCATTCTCCCTTCCATCTCCTCTTCAGTCTATCACAACTGATGCTTCAGACTTGGCTTGGGGAGTGGTTTCAAATGGGGTTGAAAGTGTAAAGTTTATGGAACAAACCAGACCAACAAATGCACATACATTTCAAAGAGATGCTTGCATTTGGAAATAAGTGAAGGCCATAAATCATCCCTGGTCTCCAGGACTTCTGCAAGTTTTAACAAACAACACCACAGTGATGTAGTACATAGCAGGATACAACCAAGTTGGCTACAGAGGCAGTTGGAAAGTGTATGCCCATGGTTCAGATACTATAGCAATAACTCATGCCTGGGTGTGGGTAATGCTGGATTTACCCACAGTTGGTGTGGTTTGGTCATGAGGGCGAAGCCTGAGTGGCCAAAGAAAGACAACCATGGGTAAATCCAGCATTACCCACACCCAGAAGTGGGTTATTGCTATTATACAATGACATTATTTAAATACTTACTTTTCTTAAATAATGGCATTGTATAATGCCTCCTTGCTGCCCTTCTGCAGCTGTCTGGTATTCTGTGGTAGTTCTAATGTACTGTGCATGCATATGATTATGCAGTACATCAGAGCTGTGGGTGGAAGCAACAGAGAAAGCAAGATCTCTATTGCTTTTTACAAAGTGTCTCGCTATGTTAAAGGAGTTTAACATAGCGAGACAGCTTTAAAAAAAGCAACGGAGAAAGGAAGATCTCCGTTACTTTTTTTAAAGCTGTCTCTCTATGTTAAACTCCTTTAACATAGCGAGATAGTGTCTAAAAAGCAACAGAGATCTTGCATTCTCCGTTGCTGTAAAAAAAGACTTATACTAATGGAAAAAGTCTGGGCGACTGGACCTTTTTCCATTAGTATAAGTCTGATTTACAACGTGCAGACTGACCAATCAGTGTGCACGTTTTGGAATATTAATGGAGGGGTCATTGTATAATGACTGTTATAGGCTGCAGTGTGAGTGGTCTCAGTGGGACACACTCTTCTAGAACCTTGTTGATGGCATACTGGAAAGGGATGGACTCTAGAAGCATTCTAGAAGCAGCTACTTGTTTTTTGTGCATACATTTACAAGGCACTACAAATTGGGTTCCTTTTCTAAGACCAGGACAGGCGTTTCTAGGACTATTCTCCAGGGCTCCTGGATCTCAATCCTTCCTCCTCTTAGGCTGGATAAGCGATGGTAATCTACCCATAGGGTTATGGCTACTACAGCAGTATGAACAATGAA
Organism: Protopterus annectens; assembly: GCF_019279795.1. Taxonomy (NCBI): domain Eukaryota; kingdom Metazoa; phylum Chordata; order Ceratodontiformes; family Protopteridae; genus Protopterus; species Protopterus annectens. The sequence goes on along the minus strand of NC_056739.1, from coordinate 1,084,522,804 downwards.
CATAGTACAGTAGTCTAAGCTGAACTTAACATAACAGTAGATGCTCGATGAAATCACTGCCGCAGTAGCAGCACCCTCCCTTCATCCCTGTTTTTCTGTGTATAGCTATGTTTTTAAATAAAGTTAAGTGTTCCCAACTTTGTGTTTTGTCACTACAGTAAGCTGTCTCCTTCTGGGGGTAAGAAATTCCTGTACAACCTTTGTAATGGGTGCTAACACTAACTGTACACTTTACCTTAAAAAACCTTCCTGTAATACACAGCCACTACACAAGATAGACTCCGACACAGAAACACATGCAAAAACACACTACCAACACTACATCTATCCCCTTACCTTAAAATACACACACTGGAACACAGACACAGAAAATCTATCCCCTCATCTATCCCTAACCCTAACATTAAAACACGTGGACAAGCACTCTCACCCCCTTCAAACCCCACTCAGCTGTCTTGACAAAACATACGATCAATATTCTGGATGTTCAGTGATCTGTACGTTTGGCGTTATACCTCACTGCTAGCACTTGTTGGCCAAATATATGTTTGATAAAATGTAAGGGAACCATTGATAAAATGTAAGGAAACTATATATATATATATGTATATATATATATATATATATATATATATATATATATATATATATATGTGTGTGTGTGTGTGTGTGTGTGTGTGTGCCTGTATGTGTGCATTTTATATATATATATATATATATATATATATATATATATATATATATATATATATCTACATACACACACACACACACACACACACACACACACACACACACACACACACACACACACACACATATATATATATATATATATAGAGAGAGAGAGATAGATACAGATATATCAGTTTAAACCAGCTTGATATACATTGACAGCACCATATTTAGGACTAACCTGAATAACTGGTGGGAATTCTAAAAATTATATCTGAAGTTGCAAACTGAAACAAAACAACTTTTGCTTTCCATTATCTTGATAAAGCCTAAGGATGATATTGGAATATTTCACTAATGATCACTATAAAAATTAATTGCACGCTTGAGTATGGAACAAACATGGGGAGAATAGAAATAATTCTCTTTTGACAGCAGTATTCAGACTTTAATGTAACATGTTAAGACATCCAAAATCATTCCCTGCTCTGTATTTGAGAAATGAATCAAGTATGGTATGTGGACAGGCAATACTCAATTAAACTTGTTGTTGTGTCTTTCGGCTTATCCCGGTTAGGGTTCGCCACAGCGGAACTCCGGTCCACTAATGTTTGGTAGGGGATTTTTATGTGCCGAGTTACCAGCCCTGATGCACAACCTTCAACGAAGGCACGCCCATTAACGCATGCCTCCACACAGAAGAAACTCTAACTGAGAATCGAACGCAACAACGTCTTGCTGTGAGGCGACAACGCTACCGCAGCACCACTTAAACTATAGTAGTTAAATGTTTTAGGTAAGTGTGATTACAAGCAAATGCCTTGTTGAAAATAACTGTATCTGAAAAAAGAATACTAGTAAATGAAATGCAATTTAATCTAACAAACATTAAAAAGATATAACATACATTAGAGAAAGTGCGAGGGAGATGAGTTTAAATATATGAAAGTGTATTTAAAAAAAACTTCATTCTGAGTGAGTCCTACCTCTCTTATTTGAAAAGAACTGTTAATATTAATTGGAAAAATTATATTTGAACAGATTAAAAATAATGTTCAAAATTTTATACAAAATGTTTAATAAATTATAGCAGCTCAAAATAAATATATGTGTTGCAGCATACATTCATTGAAATATTTATAAACTACAAACCTGAAATATAATCCATCAACATCATTGTTGATATTAAATAAAAGAACAAACAGAGGTCAAATCCTCATTGTCAAAGTGGTGACTTGGTTTAGGAAAATCTACTGTGCATTTTACCTGTGTGTTCAAATTATAGCAATATAAGAATTCAAGTGTTCACCTGAGTGTTTAGCTTAGATACATGAAATATATAAATGGCAGCATAGAAGAATTATGTGCACTTAACCAGATGGCACACTAGTGTCATTTCTGAGACACTTATGCCTTTTGGGTTTACTTTATCAATTAATGGAATAAAAAAATTCTGTTACTGTAATTTGCAATAAAAGGTGCAAGTATAAGAGATGATTTAATAGTTTTAATAAGCAATCCAAACTCTAAGAGAGTAGTGGCAGCAAGAAAAACATTGTTTCTAACGCAGCAGATAAGAAAATTCTGAGTGCAACAGCAGAAGCAAGGAAACATGAGGAGGGCAAGAAACTGGCTTAAACTAGATATTAATTACAATCCTATTGCGGGGATCTGAAACATACTGTTCCTGCAAGAATTAAACACTGATTACTCATGATGTCATACTTGTATATGTCATTAGATACATAGTACTCGTTTGAATGTTCAGTACTTTGCAGCATTCCACAAATTCATCAAAGACATTCTCTTTTTAATAGTAGAAACAAACCTACTTTAGTGCATTTTCCTATTTTGCATGGATATGCTCAGTCCTCTATGGATTCCCAATGTACATTTTAATTTTCATTGTTGTTTTCCCACAGGAATTTGCTTGTAAAACGGAACAGTTCTTAATGTGGAGATTCTCGCGAGGTTATACACAGCTAGCTCTTATGGTGAGGTTCATTTAAACATTCATAAAGATAAGCACAAGTTTGTGCATGTACAAGGACAACTAGTTTACTGTGAACAGCAGACAGAATATGATAAAATCAGCAGTAATTATGACTTAAAAATACATTGTTTTATTAACAAGCTCAGTTAATACTTTAAAAGCACTAATGTCATCATATGTTAGAAAAGCAGTGCATAAAATGTAAATAATGGTCTATACAGTGTCATTTTCTAAATCTCTTAATTTAAAGGTTTGACTTGCAAAAGAATAATTACATTGAAATTGCTTATGAAGCAGACTTTCTGAAACAAAATAACATGTTACCCACTTGGAATATTATAAATAAGAAATAGCAGAGTAGCCACGTGTATCTGCATTTTTTTTTTCAAATTTAGGGAGCAGTTTAACCTGTTTGTTATGTAAAAAGGATAATCAGGCACATTTCTTATTTGAAAATACCTACAGAATGCACAGACAACAGAAATTAATTCACAGGCCTTGCTGTGTGCATGATCCCTGAGGGAGAGTGGCATGGTGATTACCAATTTTCCAGTGTATTAGCCTACATATGATGTTTATTTTATTTATTTGTCATTTGTTCACTGGTAAGTGATTTCTTTCAAGATCCTTTTCAGCCATGACTCAGTCTCTAAGACAAATTCAAACATGATATATAACTGTGTGCATTTAGTGAAGAACAAAATACAACTTAAATAATCAATGGCATGTTACACCACCAGGAATGGATTTACAGATAAATACTATGTGTAGAGTTTGATGCATTCAGGCACATGATAATGTTGAAAACAACAAGAACAGTTACAGAGTAGCTAAATCAACATATTTCTTTTGACATAAACATAATAATCACTATGATGAATTTTGTAAAGACAATTAACCACTATGACGTGTGAGTGAAGTTTGCATATTACCACAGGGATTTCATTTGCATTCTTTCATTTTCTCCCAGACCTAAAACATAGGTAGGTTGGTTACTTTACCAAGCAAATTATTCTCAAGTCAAGTACTATGGATTTTTTTTTTTTTTTTTTTTGCTGAGCCTTCTTGTATTTGAACCTTTAGTTCCAGGGGATCAAATAAGTCTCATAACTTCACCATTGTTATGGTGACTCAGAAGAAAAATAAATGCATTGAACTGACCAGGAAAACTTATTACCATGAATTACTGTAGAGATCTAGGATATGTAGAATGGATGGCACAATTTATGCAGATGTAAGCAAAGTAACTGCTGTTGAGTTACTGCATCTGATGATACTGATGTTTAATACAACTACAGTGGCGATACTGGAGTTGGCCATATACCTAGACTTCACTGATGGCAACCGTCGTAGAGATCCTAACTCTATCCAGTTATGTAATAATAGTTAATAGATGAAATAAAGAATGTTGCAGTAGCCTAAGGTATATGGGACATATCCTTCAAAAGACAAAACTTCCAACCAACTTCCAAAGCTTTAGTGCACTTTCCATACACCTGTACATCCATTAGAGCTCAACGGTGAGCCAGTATGAAAGCAGATGAACAACTGCTGAAAATCAGAACTTTATTACCTTTGAAGCTAGCAGCAAGTGTTGATCTCAGCTGTGACTTAGGTTGGGCTGTTGGCTAGTTTCTTCAAGTGGGCAGATAAGTACCTGTTGAGGACTTCCTTCCTATTTTTGTGATTTAATTTTATTGGTCCCTCACACCTTTTTTTTTTCTAAGAGAAAGGGGAAGTGTTCATGCGGTCAACAGATTTCCTATAAAACTCATGTCTTATCTGTTTTGCTTTGGGAGGAACACAGCATTCAGTCCTGCTCACTTTGTATGTACTTTACCCCTAAAACTCTTAGGAGCAGTTATTCCCTTCTTTACATTTAAAAAGCAAAAATTGAAGGCTTTGACCTGTATCTTCATGGAACAAGGTTCTGGTTCGTCAGACATTGCTGCTCCCATCCCCAGGAAGAGAAAAGCTTCTAGAGAGGTTTTGGTTTCCATTCCATCTTCCTGTTTCCCTTGGCCCTTAATAGACAACTCTGCAATGACCATGGCTAAGCTCTCAGACCATCCATCAGTTTCTTTTGAATACTCTGGCATTCCTTCTCACTAAGTCACTAAGAGCTAATAGACAAGTATGGCCTCCAAGGCCACTCATACATCAGCTTCAGAGAGGGGATAACTAATTTTATTGTGAACAGAGGGGTGGCAGATGTCATACTTTTACAGAGCCGAACTGAGGAACTGGATTCTTGGGGAGCTGGTGGTACATCAGGATGCTCTTTTTATTTTTCTATGGAGACTCAAAGGGAAAGAACACAAACTTAAACATACATCTGGTTCTTTAGCCCCTTCAGCTAAACGAAGAATGCTTTTCTTTTGCCAAGGGCTTATTTTAAGCCTTTCAGTTGTTGCAGTCTACATTTTGTATTTCATATAAAAGGAAAAGGTCCCCCATTCTGATTCAGAATATGATGTGTAGGAAGTAGTTGGATTTATACTTCCTAGGTCTCTACACCATAGAACTGGGAATCTGAATGTGATGAAATATAACTTTGGATTCCCCAGAGTTATCCTTTTCTGACACCACTGGCAGAATGAAATAATTATTTAGGTAGGAACAAAAGGAAATGTCTGAGACCCAGCAGAGATATTGTGAGTTATTAAATGGAGATTCTCCTCAATGTTTTGGTATCCCTCCAGTTTTAGCAACCTTAGAGGATGCTTTCAATACTTCCCATGCAGCCAGCACTACCATAGCCAACCAGCCACTAGCCCATATGAAATCTGATAAAATATACAAAGCTACACAATCCCACAAATTTATCTTTAGGAACTCTAAAGAAGTCCATGCAATTATTTTCCTTTCAGAATCTGTTTCCTCCCAGCACCTCATGGCTTCTAACCCTGTTCCTTCAGACAAAGATTGGTTCAGAAGAAAGGTGTATACTTCTTTCAACTTAGCTTTCTGAATAGTAAATTGTCAAGCACATATGTCAAAGATTCGTATGTCTTCATTTGATAGTGTGAAGAAAGTGATTGCTGATCATCCTTCTTCTGAGATTAAGGCATTGTTAAATTCTTTACTTCCTTCTGTGTCTCAGGTTGCAAAACATTTTCTTAAATATCTATGTGATACTGATGATGCTGTTTCAAGATTTGTTGCCACTGCGTCAGTTAGGTGGAGATTTGCTTGGCTGCACAGTCATAATTTATCAGAGGATGATAAAGCAGAACTTCTGAATGCACCTCTGAATACAAGTGTGTTATTTGGGTCTTCTTTTGCTAAGGTTCTCAAGAAATTTGATGAAAGGAAAAAGTTAACCTAAGTGGTTTCTCAGATTTTTCATTCCCCTGTCCCTAAATATAACAGTGACTTTCCTTCTAGTCCAGGGCACTTTTATAGAAAACATTTCAAACCATTCTCAAAAGAGACAGGCAAACAAGCTTTTAAAAAGCCATGGCAGGGAAGTTCCAAACAGAAAAGAGGAACTTACCAAGGCAATGGTCAATCCAAAAAAGCAGACTGACTACACCACCCAGCAGTCTCCTTCCTTTCTCCACCCAGGCAACCCCTTAAAACTTTCTCAGTACCTATACCTTCAATTCACACTTTGGCACCAGATTACATCAGACACTTGGGTTCTAAGAATTAAAAAGGAAGTCTACAACTGACAGTGGGACTCTCTGTCCCCATTTCAAGGGATTTCTACCCATCTAATCAAACAAACCTCCCTTTATCCTCCTATTTTGGTTTAAGTACTGTCTGAGAGAGTAATAGAAGCTTTCTCACCAGATCAACTAGAAAGAGAATTCTACTCAAGGATTTTTCTGGTTCTAAAGGAAGAAGGAAACTGAGGACCCATGCTGGACCTCTCATTTCTAAACCTTAACATCAGGATTCCTAAATTTAGAATGCATTTTTTACAGTTTCTCTTACTCATCATTCCTCCTTTCAGTTTTCTGGTAATGTTAGACTTAAAAGATGCTTATCTTCACATTCAATTAATAAGGACTTCAGATGCTCTATAAGATTTTCTGTATCTGTTCAACATTCTCATTTTTCTGTTTTACCCTTTAGGTTACCAACAGCTTCAAGAGTATTTACAAAGTGTCTGGCTCTAGTAATGGCTTATTGCAAGCTAAAAGGTATACACGTTTTTCCTTATTTAAATGACTGTCTCATTTTTGCAGACTCTTTCTTAGGGTGTCACATATCTCTTCTTTTCATCAAAAACTTTCTTCTGAACCTAAGTTTTAAAGTAAACATAGAAATATCATCCCTCATTCTGTTTTATAGGATAGTATTTCTAGGCTGTCTCCTAGATACATCCATCATGATGGCCTTTCTTCCTCAGGACAAAGTGGACTTTTACAGGGAAAAGTTATTGATATTTTCCAGCCAGAATCCCACAATAGCCAGGAATTGTGTCAGAAGATTAATATTTATGGCTTCTATAATTTTCATTATTCTTCTAGCCAGATTACATATGAGAAAAATTCAGTCATTTCTCAAATTAATATGGACCTAACGCCAGCACCCCCTCAATTTTCAGACTCCGGTTATGAGTTTTGTTAACATGGATTTTCAGTGGTGGGTGAATCAGTTAAACCTTAATCTTGGTTTCCTTTTCCACAGCCCCTACTGAACCACATATACATCAGATTTTACATCAGGAACTGTTTCTAAAGGGGTGGAACCATCTGGACAAATAGAAGATCTTATCACCTTTGCTGATTAGCAGTGTGAGCCAAGGAAATTACCCCACAGTCTCCATATATTCTGTGAGTCCAGAATTTTGTGGCTGACAAGCTGAGCAGGACCAAAACAGACACTCATGGATAGAAGCTATATTCTGGGATCTTACAGGAAATCATCCACTTGTTGGAAACTCCTCAAGTGGATTTGATTCCATGCATGAAGGTCAGGAAGACAGATGCCTTTTCATGTCCATGGATGGGAATGTTCCTGTATTGTTTTCCACCCTTTCCTGTAATAACAAGAGTCCTTTTAAATATCCAAAATGTCTCTCCTAAATAGTACTGGTAACTCCCTTTTGGCCTAGGCAGCAGTGATTCTCCCTTCTTTTTGAACATGGCCAGGTGCAGTTACCACAAACTTCCTCACAAGATGGACTTACATAAGAAAGAGGATCTCTGATCCACCCCAACCTTCAATTTCTTCAGCTCATGGCCTTGATGATAGAAATTTAATACCTTTTAGGCACCTTTTCTCTGAGGATGTGCAGTAAGTATTAAAGGAGTCTAAGAAACCTGTTGCTAGAAAATCATATATTGCTAAATGGGAAAGTTTTAAAGTTTTTGCAGTAGAATAAAACAAGATCCTTTTAAGGCTCAAACACCTTTGGTTCTACAATATTTGTACGCTATTATCCTCTGGCCTTTCTTATTCTTCCATTAAGATACTTTTGGCCATTTTTGCCTATCCTCCTATAGAGCCCCATATTTTCTTCTTTGTCTCAAGTGAACCAATTTCTGAAAGGGTTATTACATATTTGTCCATCTAGAAAACAGGTGGTTATTCCATCTTAACTTTGTACTAGAAAAAAAATAGCATTTTTCCTTTTGAAACAACTTACCGTACAAGGCTGAGTTAAAGTTCTTGTCATAGAAAACAATGTTATTCCTTGCTCTGACTTCTGCAAAGACTATCTGCATTGCAAACTTTTATGTTGACCCAGTAATATCTCATCTTTTCTAAAGATAAAGTATCTTTGTGACTTTCTTTAGGCCAAAAGTGGTTTCAGAGTCCACTTAGAGCCATAAATGTAGAGCTAATCCAGAAAGTTGAAACCAATAAACCACGAGTGACTAGATGGTAGAAGAGCTCCACGCAGGACACCAATAAAATGTAGAAAACAACTTTATTAATACGTATTTAATGCCGAACATACACAGAGCATTTTTGGTGTATGTTCGGTGTTAAATGCGTATTAATAAAGCTGTTTTCTACATTTTATTGGTGTCCTGCGTGGAGCTCTTCTACCATCCAGTCACTCATGGTTTATTCACTTAGAATCATTCTATTCATCTTCCTGTGTTCTTTCCAGAAACAAATAACAGAGGAGAGATAATTTTGCACACTCTGGATGTCCTCAGATAATTCGGATACTATATTGACTGGACAAATGTCTTCAGAAATTCTAAGCAAGAGGGACATGGCCAAGATGCCAAACAGCTAACAGCTTAGAATTTTAGCTCTGCCTATTTTTCATTATTCTGACAGAAAATATTCTTTCTTTCTTGAAGAAAACTATTCATATACCTTTCAGAAGAAACATTAATATCTGCCCTTTTGTTTTTTTTTCAGTTTAGTGTTGTTTTATCTCTTTTTTTATTTTTTCTGTCAGAAGATTTCAACAGGAGATACAGACATGACAGCAGTAAACAGCTAGATCTTCTTAATGAGGTAATCAAAAAACATGCTGAACAGATTTCCTCTATTGAAGAAACAGTGACTGATATTGATTGCAGAGTGTCTGAGTGTGAAAATCAGAATGAGTTTCTTCTGAAGTAGAATAATAAACATTTAGGGAAAGTGGAAGTCTCAGAGAGTAGCTCAAGGAGGAATAATTTGGGAATCTATGGGATACCAGAAAAAGAAGAGGGCAGTAACATGATACAATTTTTAAATAAATGGTTACCCACAGCATAAATTTACCCGAATCTCTTTCATTTGGAATTGAAGGAGCTCATCGGTCTTTGTCAAAACCAGTTTCAATTGGCAATTCTTCTACCCCCAGATCTATAATAGTTAGATTTTTGCCAACTTAAGAAAAAGACCTGGTATTAAAAACAACCTAGTCCACCCCTACTGTCAAAATTAATGGGAAAAGCATTTGTTTTGATAATGATTATACCTTTTCGGTTATTGCCAAAAGAAAATAATGTGTCCCTTTAATAAAGTCCATTAAAAATCCAACATTAAAGCTCCAGTACTATTCCCAGCCAAGATAAAAATATATTTGCCTGATGGAGAGAAGATCTTTGGTTCTTTACAAGAAGATGTAGACTTTGTCTAAAAGAAAAATCTAATATCGGAGACAGAGGATATGGACTGGTCAGCACAAAGCCTGAAGAGACATGCAACAAAAAATGGATGGATTGTGAAGGAAGGAGCTAATAAAAAACTAAAGGATAAATACATTGGACTTTCTCATTACATACTTGTGTATTTAATAAGGTAAATAGTGACATTTACTATTTTTCATCTTTTCTTCTCCTTTATTTTATTTTTACCTAAAAATCTTTAAATATCTTTTGTATATTAATCTGTTGTAGAGAGACTTCCTTCATGAGTGTAATTGGGGGGGGGGTAGTACATTTGTGCTTACTCAAAGTGCAAGTCTGCTTGTGGTTATAAATGTAGTCCTGGTGATTTAATTAAGTATTTTGGTATATTTACAGGTTAATGATCTTATAAATGCAGTTTGATAGAGTGTTGTAAAGAAATGCATATATGGTTGTTGTTTTCTCTCTCTCTCTGTCTCTTTCTTTCTTTTTGTGACTTCCTTTGCTGTCTTGGGGAGGTGTTTGGCTTAGACATAGATTGTGGTAATTGAATTTAGAGAGAGATAGGTATGTTGTTGTTTATTCATGCCAGGTCTTTATGAGCAATGTTTTAGTAGTGTAATTACTGTTGGTTCCTCTTGATTTGGGTACTGTTATCTGTTTGTCCAGCTTTGAATGATGAGATTGGCTTTGTGATGTTATGTTCTGCTTGGATTTCTTCTTTTTTATTGGTTTCATGGGTTTTGGGATGGTGCCATTGAGTCTGAGTGTTTGTATGACATTTGAAGCTACTGCAGAGCCGTCTCGAGCTTTTTTCCTCAGTTTTTCCTGCTCTATGAGCTTTGCTTTCCCGCCCAATGTCACACAAGTGTTTTTTTAATTGAGTTTAAATCCATGAGCCAAGCTAGGAGTGCTGCATGAAATATCGCCACAGCTAACAGCTGCTCTCACTGAATCAGATCTGCTGGTAATGTTTAACCCCACCCTGAATGTCTAGAATCCTGCAATGCCAACTACAGTAAAAACTGGAAAGGAAATGGGACTTTAGCTACAGATTTTGAATCTTTTTCATCAAAGCAAGGATCAAGAAGATAAATTCAGCAAAACAATACAACCTGACTCAGATATAATGGCAGGAAACATTGGAATATTAATAAGGTACATGATGGGGGGAAAAATAAAGGGAAAAGACAGGTTTAACAGCCTAACAACAGCATGTTATTTTGAATACTTTGTGATCTTTATCTGTTCATTTGATGGAACCCATTGTTAACTACTTTATGTATTAGATGTAATAATGATTTAGCAATGAATCTTTAATATTCCAGGTAGTACATTGTATAGTTGATTAACATAATGCAATATAAAAGAAGAAGTAGTAGGAAATAATTACAAAACATAAGAATGTGGTACATAACATTTATAAACAAATGGATTTGGTTTATTCTTCTGTTAATATATATGCACATACAGATATATGCATGTGTGTGTGTGTGTGTGTGTGTGTGTGTGTGTGTGTGTGTGTGTGTGTGTGTGTGTGTGTGTGTGTGTGTGTGTGTGTGTATAAGCACTATATGAAAAAAAAACACACATATGCGTTTATTAAAGAAAAAGTACTAGAAAACATAAAGAAATGCAAAAGTCATATGTTGAAATTTGTTCCATCTGACATTGTAAACAGAAATCAGATTGTCCCCACCCCAGTAAAAATACACAGGATGACTGGATATAATGTTTGAGAGTGTTAGCAAAAGGTTTTGGAATGTTGAAGTCTGTAAACTGTATATATTATAGATATTTCAGGGCACAATTTTATTTGTTTTTTTCCTTATGCAAAACTTTATGATTCCCACCTAAATCATGAAAGATCACCTTCACTCAATGAAAGCAATTGCTAGAGGCTCATAGCTAGAGTTCTATGAATAGTTCGTATTGAAAACCAACTGTTCTATTAACATGTTCATTGAATAATAATGATTTTTAAAGGAAAGGAAGAGAAGAAAAGAAAGGAGGAAAAGGGAGAGGGAAAAAAGAAAAAAAAAGAGAGATGTTTTCTGATTTTGGGCATTTACCCATTCATTGTTATTGGTCTATTCAGATGTCTCGAAGAAGAGTTATAATAGGGGCATAGAAGGTCTCAGATATATCATCCATATTATTTTAGCCATTGAACTACACAGTATCATTTTTTATCACCTATTGGGTGTTAAGCTTTTATTTGCTTAAGTTTTTTCTATTTATTTATTTGACACACTTGCTCACTATGATATGATTTTAAATATATAATGTTGCGGTGGTGCAGTGGTAACATTGTTGCCTCACAGCAAGAAGTTCTCCCATTCAGTTGTCGGCTGGAGTGTGCCTTCTGTGTGGAGTCTGCATGTCCTCCCCGTGGTTGGGTGGCATTCGAAAGACATGCGTAAATGGGTGTGCCTTCGTTGAGGGCTGGATGTCAAGTTGGCACCTTGGTGTTCATGAAAAATCTACTGCCAATCATTAGCGGACTGGAGTTCCGCTGTGGCGACCCCTAACCGGGAAAAGCCGAAAGACAAACAACAACAACAACTGTATGTTTGAGGTTAAGGTTATTTACTAAATAGTGTTCATTTGTTTCTTATGTAAAAGATTGCCAAGTCTGCTCAACACATTAGATGAGACTAGACATAGAGCATTAAAAATTCTCTGGTTATACTGTTCATTAATGATACTCAGTCACTTCTTTGGGACTACGCAATGTGTAAGACTCCAGCAGTAGTGTTATGTAAATAGAGATGAGTCAACCAATATAAATACATAAAAGAAGAGGTGGCGATGGAAGGAGAGATGGGAGGTGAGGAGAGAGGTGGATTAATGTGACTCATGTTAAAATAAGATATCTAGTAAAAATAAGCGGATTATATTTTATGACACAAGCACAATCAATCATAACTAAAATGAATATATATGAATCTTAAAGTTAATATCTAACTTCTATATTGGCAGTTCTATATATACTTTAACTCATAATAGTTAAATGCATATTTCATTTATCTAGAGTCTACTATGCTTAGTAAGCATATAAATTTAAAGCTGATTCACACTGAGTTACTATACAATTCCAATAGGTTTGTTGATACTAGTATTCTACATACAAGGTGGTATCTGATGAAAATAATGTATTTGGAGTGTGAGTTGTGGAGTGTGGGTGGTTTGATTAACAATTTAATCAAACCAGGAACTTTACGTTTCATGTATGTTTTTGTATATAGAAATTTGTTTCCAACTATTTTATAATAAAGCATAATACAGTTTCTTTAAATATACTTTGAACATATGCTAGCCTACAAGTGCATATTACTTAATGTTAATGGCTTAAATAATAACATAAAAAGAGCAGGTTTGCTTAAATTTATTAAAATGCACAAACCACAAATAATCTTCCTACAGGAGACTCACTTATTGAAAAAAGATTTATATAAAACTTCCTTTAATGGCTATACTATACTCACTGACTCTTGTTACAAAAATAAAAGATGGGGGACACTCATATTATGGAAAAATTCTACTATTATGCCAAAAATTGTAAATACATTATATGATAAAGAAGGAATGTTGTGTTTGGTGGTATTAGAAATCAATAAAAAATGTTATAATTTAGTTAATTCTTATTGGATACCTAGATTGGGAACTAGATTGGTGAATAAATACCTTGATGTGATTACATTACATGCCAAGGGTGAAATTATTATGGCTGGAGATTTTAATTGTTTATTAGCAGCCAAAGATACTTCTAGACTTAATAAATTTAAAATGATGCCACAATCTAAAAAAACTAAATAATTTTACTTCTTCAATGAGCCTTAGAGATATATATGACTTAAAACTAACAAACTCACTTAACTATACTCACTATTCCTTTATATTTGGAACCCAAACAAACATAGATAAAGTTTTTGTCTCAAACAGATCTTATTCCAAAAAAATGAAGTTTTAATAATGTCATGCCCACTATCAGATCCTAATGCCCTTTATTTAATTTTGTTGTGAGAAATGATGAATTAATATTTTGGCAAAGAATCCCAGTTTATATAATAAATATTAAAGGTTTTAAAGACTGGTTTCTAACTGAAGTAAACACATTTGTGGAGATTAATAGCAGTGGTGAAGTAACAGACACTATACTCTGGGATGCATTGAAGACCTACCTATATGGTAGAATCAAGAATTGCTATCTTTTGAAAAGAAAGGAATGGGATAGGGAACTATCAGAACTACAAATTAAAATTGATAGCTTAAAATCAAAAATTAAACCAAACGATAAGCAATCACATATGGAATTGCTAGAGCTAAATCAAAAGTACTTAGAAATACTAAACCATAAGTTGCTATAAACTTAGAAAGATTAAAATTGCAATCCTACTCAGTAAATCCTAAGCATTTACATAAACTGATCATTAGAACCAAAACAAATTAATAATCTAAATCATATCAATGAAATTAAATGCACAGTTAATAACTCTATAGAAAAGATAACTGATTTAAAAGGTATATTAAAAGTGTTTAAAGAATATTATAAATTGATTAATGATAGAATTCCATCTTTAGAAAATGATAATATAATAGATAAATTCAAAAGGCAATACTGTTAATAAATTATCTAAACAACAAAACAGAACATTAGACAAATGAATATCATTAATAGAACTTAAAGATCAAATTAAAAAATTTAAAAATTAATAAATCCCCAGGCTTGGATGGGATAATCCCAGAAATTTATAAAACATTGCCAGATACAATGCTTAAAATGTTGTTAAATATATTTTCTATTGTTAAACATGATTTAAAAGTCCCCCTTCTTGGAAATATACTGTCATTTCCCCTATTCCAAAACAAGGCAAGGTCATGCAGTTATGTTCTTCTTATCACCCTATTTCTTTGTTAAACATAGACTATGAAATCTTCATGTCTATCTTGGCAAAAAGGTTAAATAATATACTACTCAGTCTAATAGATCATGATCAAACTAGTTTCATCATACATAGAAAAGTACAAGACAATATTATAAAATTGTTGTCTCTGACTGATATTGCAAAGAAAACTAAAAACAGCTTACTATCATTAGCTTAGATATTGATAAAGCCTTTGATTGTATTAGCTGGTCTTAGGTACAAAAAAATTTAAAGGATATAATTTTTCTCTAGAATTAACTAATCTAATACTAATCTAATACTAAAATTCTATAAGGATTCCCAAGCCTATGTTAAAATTTGTTCATGTTTATCAACATCATTTAAAATTTTAAAAGGTACTAAACAAGGCTGTCCATTGTCACCTTTATTATTTGCTTTATCAATAGAACCATTCGCCAATTATATAAGAAATAATATTAACATAAAATTATTTTCCCTAAGTAGAGAGAACTGCCACAAAATCCTATTATTTGCAGATAATATCCTTATAAGAAGTGGAGACATAGACTCTTCCTTACAATATATCATAGAATGAATTAGTTTTTTTTTGAAAAAATATCAGGTCTAAAGTTTAATCAAAGTAAAACCAAAACTCTACTAGTCAACAAGAAAGTTAATAGACATTTACAAAGCTATAAAAATTTTAATTGGGAAAATAATATGTTGCAATATTTAGCAATTACCTTTAAATCCACCTGGAAAGAAACATTCATACTAAATTATACTAATTTATTAAACACGATCACTAATTTAACTAACAATTAGAACAAAATGTTCTTCTCTATGGAGGCTAGACTTACTCTGATAAAAATGGTCATCTTACCAAACATTTTGTTCTATATACAGTCACTAATCTTAACTCCACCTAAAAAATACTTTAAACAAATAAATGCCTTATTACTTAAGTTCTTCTGGTTTCCTCAAAGGCCAAGGATAGCCTTTAACTGGCATGTAAGTGTGGGACTGTAATGGGATTGGATTTCCGGATGTTAAAAGGTATTCAAACTGTTATTATTAACATAGTCCTACACTGGCTTACCCCGACCTATGTTTCAAGCTGGAAACAGGTGCATAAAGCTCACATAACTTCTAGTAATATGAAGGAAACACAAATAAATCCTTCACTAGACATTAGTAAAATATATTGGATACATCATTACTTCTGTATATATATATATATATATATATATATATATATATATATATATATATATATATATACATATATATATATATATATATATATATATATATATATATAAAATATATATAGTAAAAAATTACCCATTTCTCCTATGGCATAAATCAATCTTTTGTGCTTTCAAAAATATAATAGAAAGTAATTATAGTGTTAAACAACTACTTTTTCTTATGTTTCCCATCATCTACACCTCTGATTGTTTAGGGTCTTTTAATATTAATAAAATGTTGAATCATAAAGATAATTTAAAATACTGATATCAATTTATAAATAAAAACAAAATTCAAACAATAAACTTTCTTTTAGCCAGGTATAACATTAAACAAGACAATTGGTTATCCTTGCAATCTTTACGACAGTTTGAGTATTTGGCCTTTGACTCAACTTACTGGAGTTTTTCTACAAAAGTTAATAAAGAACCCTTATCTACTGATAATAGGAAACAGTTATTAAAATCTAAAAATAAATCCACATATTCTTTATATTACAAGTTATTCACCTGGAAATTTCTTCAAAGAAGTTTTTTCACTCCACACAAAGTTGCCATTATTACTAAATATATGGAAATGAAATGTTGGAGATGTGATGAAACTTTAGAAGCCATTTGGGTTCATATGTTCATCGAGTGTAGAAATATATTGCAATTTTGGAATGATTTTAAATATTTTTTAAAGGCATTGTGGTCAGACAATTGTCATATTACTGATTCCTTGTTATTATTTAATGTACCTGTCCCAAGTGTAATTCCTAAACATCAGACACCTCTTATTTGGTCAATTTTGGCCATTGCTAGGCAGATTATAACACTAAATTGGAAGAATAAACAAGAACTTATATTCACTGATTTTATAAGATTAGCCAAATGTGTTTGTAAAAAATGAAATGCAAACCAACTCTATTAGAACATCTAATATAACACACAAAGGACTAGCCTGGGAAAAATTATAAACTTTATTAGATAAATACTCATGTTGTTTATATATATATATATATATATATATATATATATATATATATATATTTTTTTTTTTTTATGCTGACATTATCATACATGAGTGTATATATATTTTTTATTATTCATATTTGAACTGTTCTGGTTGTCGATTTTTGATTGCAAACTCAAATAAAAATATGTTTTTAATAAAAAAAAATTAAGCAATTGTTCATTTATTATGAAGATAAGAAAAAGATAAGAAAAAGGGGCAATCACAATTAAAACAGACTATTTCAAAATTGTTGTCCCATGCATTCACTGTTGTTATTCATATCATGGCAAGACATTTCTGGGAAAAGCCAGAGCTCATTCCACAATGGTTACGGCTACTACTGCTGCTTTTTCTAAGGATTGGACACTAAAAATATTATTAAGGCAGCAACTTGGTCTCCTTTCATACTTTTACCAAACAGTACAAAACTGACTGTGTCTTTAGGGCCAGGGTAGGGTTCTGATCCTTCATCCTCCTCCTTTTCTTTTTAACATTTGGTTTTCATCCTGTATAGCACAGGCTACTGCAACAGTGAGCAAATGTATTTATTTATTTATTATTTATTTAGTTATTTATATTTGTTGACTGGGAGTGTCCAACTGGACGTAGGTCCATTTTCAGAGGAGGCCCGGGGAAAAAACTCCACAGTTAAAATATATAGACAGTAGTTACACTGGATTTACATAGCAATTAACAATTTGATCAACATAGCAATTAACAATTACAAACATGGTTACAGATGAAGAACACAGTACATGAAAAAAATAGTACAGTTGTGTAAGTAAACGTATCATAACAGTAGATGACTGAATGTATCACTGTTGCATTACAAGCAGCCTCTCTTTTCCTCCTTGTTTTATGACAGGGTGGGTACCCTATTTTCCTCTTGATCTCCTAGTACATATTTTCTTAGCAAGGATGTAACCACCCTTATTTTTGAGGCAGGAAAGTTCTGATGTTCGATGCCCATATATATGTTTTTACACAAGCTCATCCTCAAACTCTAAAGGATGTACGCCTGCTTGAAACTCATTGATTTGAAAGCTGGCTGAATGTCATATCCTTGACAGGGTGTATCCCATATAGGGTAGGCTGTTGTATCATTTTTGGCATAAATCACATACATGTCAGGTATCACAACAGAGAGTTACTTTTAACAAATGTGTATTTTATATCCCAAGTAAAAATACCACAAACTTGGAAAATTATAATGCTAAACTCTAGTCCTTTTCAATCTCATGAGTTTAATAATTTTCTGCATTTTTTCACTCTTCCAAGTTTTTAACATGCTGGTTCAGTCACCTAACCATCTGCATGAAAGCAGAAATTATACTTTTTTTTAATAAATGTTATCATTGCTTTAGGACAATAAAAATAATTTGATAATTTGATCTAGATATGAAAAATGTCAGTCATCCAAAGAAATTAATGCTTTCTATATCTGGAGCCAAGAACACTGCTGAAATTGTAAATCTCCAGTCATTCAGTTAAAAGAAAGCTTGCCATTTTATTTATTTTATATTTTTGTATAATATTTTCTATTTTAATTACTGTAACCAGTCAGTAAAATAATAAAAATGTAATGCAGAAAGAAAACTGACCAGCTGTATTTCAATATGCAGCCACTCAAAAGGGGCTGTTCAATTTCTGATTTGTGTGAAGGCTGCATATGCCCTTTTATACTAAAGGAAGGACTCAGTTTAGCTTGAAAATCAAATATTTACTTTTTTCAATGTGTGCTAGTTCAAAGTTAGAATACTTATGTATCAGTGGTAAACATGTAGCTCCACCATCATACGAGGGCTGTAGGGAAACTTTACCTCCTCATAAAATCATATGCAAGTGGAAATTCAATGCCATAGCCAGACATGTTAAGAATTTTACCCTCTCTCGTACTTTTGGCAGACTGTATGCTGATATATTCTTGAATGAAAATATATCCTGTTGCTGAAAATGTTCGACTCTTGCTGCAAAGGAGCTTTGGCATACTAAATGAGGAATCTTCATTTATTTGTAATACATAAATAAACTGACCCAGATCTGAGATAAGGAAAAACAACTGTGTATGAAGTCGTTTGAGGGAATGTTTGCAGTGTTATGTCTGAGGTTGAAATGAACTTTCTTATACTTAAATAACAGTAGTTAAGAGTTTTGAATTATGATCTACCATCCATCTCCAAAATGTAGAAGACTACCTCTCATAATGTGGAGCTAATGGCCTCATGGGATGGTTAAAATGTGTTATGTTTTGATGAATTAATGTGATTAATTATTATTTAGCATTGTTGTCACTACCTTTTCAGCACTGAATGTGTGACAAACCCTTTCAATGCAGAACTGTGAGGAACATGAATGTTTTAAGACTGAAAAAAGGAACATCTCTTATAATGAGGTACACTTGAGAGGTGTGTCAGAGTAATTTTAACCAGCAAGTAAGATTTTTCAAGTTAGAAGGTGTAATTTTAATTGTAGAAATAGAATAGGAGTTCTCTCACAAAGCACTGAAAATTCCCAGAGATGCTTCTTTTTAAAAGTTTGTGGAGACTTACAGCTTTCTTTGTTTAAGTGTTCTGTCACTCATTTTTACATGTTCCTCCTGCTGTAAAGTGTTTGCATCCTGTTCGAAGATAGGATTACAGAGAAAATTATAAAACTTCATTTTAGAAAGAGTTGTTCAAGACAATATTACAGTCCAAGAGGGGGAGTCGACTGAAACACAATGAAAATCTGTGCCGATGTATTTTAAAAATGGCTGTCGGATGAAATACCCTTAGAAATGCCTGTGGGGTGCATTATATCTCTTATAAAAAGTGAAATTGTGCTTCTGGTTTAGCAAAACCAATTACAGTGCCAGTCAAAGAGGTTGATATAGGTGCATGAGGGTTTTGTAGGGGGTAGGGTACTGTAGAAATATCCAGAAGAAGGGATATTCTAATATATTATTTTAAACATGACTTAAGAAAATCAAGGACACTTGCTTTTATTTAAGGTATGAGAAAGTAGCTAATTAGACAACCAACAGTGCCCCTTCACAGTAGAGTGCAATGGCTTTAAGACATTTCTTCAAATGTTAAAATAGCGATCTACACATGAACAAAATTAAAAGACTGAAATCAGAAATACTGCACATACAAAAACACCTAAAAACATCAGTATAAGATCACAGAACAGCAGGGATCGGGGAATTGGCCCTTTCCCCACTGTAGTGTTAGCAAGGGATGTGGAGGATCGGCTAGCCCCCTGCAAACAAACAAAAAAAATGTTGTGGTTTTTTTTTTCAGTTTTGGTTTCTTCAGTTTTGATCTTTTAACTTTAATCAGTTGTCATTAGCCATCTTGCTTCTGTTAAAAGTTGTGAATCTGAATCAAATACCAAAGCATAATGCATTCTACATTGATTTTACATGATTGATTGTGTGTATTTTATTTATTAAAACTACTTACTACCTCAGATTTATGCATTTTTTTAGATAGAGAACTGACAGAATAAATGTATGCCAATACCTAAAATCCAAGCATAAGACAATTGCCAGTCCTATGCCTTCTTTGGTTGCAGGTTGATGTTTACAAACAATTGTTTTGTTTTCTTTACTCTGCAATGAACCATTAACATATTGGGAAGCAAGACGTGGTTACTTTCTCTTATTTTATTACATTAGACATTCGGCTCTCTGTCAAGTGCAGCCATTGATACAGGAGAAACCTATGATGATATGTATTGCTGAGAAGGTAGATATACATGTGGTGACATGGGCCTTTGGCATGGTGGATGCCTTCATGAGATCAGCAGCAACAGCTGTAACTCACTGAGACCATTCCTAACTCTGTCCACTGTCATTTCCTAATGATATAAAATAAAGACATTTTGGAAGCTTCAGTCAGCAACAATACTACCATTGTTTGTAGAGCTAAAGAAAGAAAATGATGCACTCTGCAACAATACTATCTTTGTTTACAGAGCTTAATAAAGAAAACGAAAGACTATGACAGATGTGAAACAAATATTCTAGACCCCTATACTTAAATGCATAAGAACTTTTCTTCCCTGCAAAAGGCATTTTAATAGAAAGCATTATACCCAACAGCTGATGTAGGATAAAATTCAGAAGAGCAGGTGTCACTAATATTTTGGACATTGTTTCTACTTTAATGCTTCCAGCTTAT
This sequence comes from Protopterus annectens, assembly GCF_019279795.1. Lineage (NCBI taxonomy): Eukaryota > Metazoa > Chordata > Ceratodontiformes > Protopteridae > Protopterus > Protopterus annectens. The sequence goes on along the minus strand of NC_056739.1, from coordinate 1,084,501,806 downwards.
CCCACCATAGGAAAGTTACAATAAAACTTAAATCAAGGAACTCTACAAATAAATACTGATAACAGAAATGCATGTGGTACATAAACATACATCTGTGTAGCCCTGCATACTCACCACCCCATGCAGTGAAGTCAGTGACATGACAGAGGTGGCAATTATATATAATATAAAATGCTAAGTATTTACAGTTAAAAACAACTATGTGCCAGATTCGGTAAACAGGGCAATGTTACGTTTCCATGAGTGGCAGTTGGACAGATTAGTAACATCTCAGTCCCCCCAACATTCAGGATTACATCAAAAAAACACAGTATATAGACTCTGAACCTTTGCTCTTCATCCCACCTCACTCAAGATTATAAAACAGATGGCATCTTCTTCTGTGGATTAAGGATCTGAGTTATGCTATCTTTCCTACCAGAACAACAAATTACTTTTCAAAGCAGAAAAATATCAGGCACATCTGATTCTTAGAGCATCCAGAGAACCAGTATGACCCTGTTCCCCCTTTAAAGCTGACATAACTTTTGTGTTTAACCTCCCCCTTTCCAAAACACTACTGTTGGAACAACAACGGTGATTCTCAACACAAACCTTAGGTGTGTTAGACTTCATGCATAGAGAATTTGCTACAGACTTTCAAAACAAACTCTATTGTCTGTCAAAACAAATCACATCTTAAAAGAAGCTACATTCTTTTATTCTTTAATTTTCATATCATAGGGTCATAGGATTATAGAAAGTTACTAGGCTAATGACCCCAGGGTTCTTAGAAGCCTAGCCAAGTTCTACCCTTATTTTCATGCTCAGCATCTATTGCCCATGTCCAAGAGGGACACAGGTGGCACCCCTGGGGTGAATTTATGATTACCCATCCAATCGTCCAGATTGCATTTGAAGAGGGTCAATGAGGTGCTCTGTTTGACATGAAATGGCAGTCTGTTCCATGACAGACAAATCTGTCCCTCCAGCAGGTTTTATTATTGTCACATACCAGGTTAAGCTCTTTAGAGCGAGTAACCCATGTACTATTTGACTTGTGGATATGCAGCATTTCCAGTAAGGTGTCGCTCAACTGATCAGGAAAAAGACAGATGAACAGTTGTGGGTTCAATTCAAGTAGCCTTATTATATACAAACGCATCGGGATTGAAGCTTAGTAACTTAAACTTAAATAAACTTATAAACAGATTGACTACTGTACTCACACATGTTAACACTCTGGCTATTCTTTCAAAATGGCACTGCTGCCGGAACGTGCTTTCTATTTATATGCAAGTGCCCTCACTTTGAAATGCTTCTTAAAGTTACAGCACATGCTCTGTTCTACATCCTCCCCCTTTGAGAAATAAGTCAAGCACAGTAATAATGACAATAATCATTGACATGCAATTGTACAGAAATAATTCTTTGGCATGCAATTATACAGAACTAATTACAAATGAAACAATCATGTCCAGGTTGCTGTGTATTTTACACAAGATCTGGAAATACGACCTGATCGTGTTACATAAAAACTAGGACTGGTTTAGCAGCAGGGACTGTCTTTAATGAATATTCAACTTCAGGGACATCTGGGACATCAGGAATGGGAACAGTTATTGAGACATGTCCTTCAACAGGAACATCATCTGGGTTGCTCTGAGATCTAGAGTCTGTATTACAGGTACTATGCTGTGATATCAGTTCAGACACCAGAAGAAGATGCCTGTGATTTCTCCTGTATTCTACACCCTCAGATTCCACTAAGTAGGATCTCGGCTGGGCACATATACCTCTCATTTGACTAATTCGATCAAAACCTTTCATCGTTTGGATTCTCAATATCTCTCGTTCTTTCAATGGACAAAGTAATCTGCTCATTTTATCATAGTTGGACTTCTGGAATGAACACTTTTTGAACAGTTGGGCTTTGATTGCTCTGGTGTTTTTAGCATTAGGCACCAACAAACTGGAACTGATAGGCAAGGCTGTTCTGGTTTGCATAGGCAGAAGTCTCTGAGCAGGCGAGCCAAGTAAATTGTCACGGGGTATATTTCTGAGATTAAGCACATTCAAGAAAACATTGGTATTGTCATACTTTGACCTCTTTAATAATTGTGTTGCACTTTGCACTGCATGTCCAGCTAAGCCGTTGACTGTGGGTACTCAGGACTACTAGTAACATGGATAAAGTCCCACTCTTTTGCAAATTTCTGAAATAGCTGACTGGTAAACTGTGCACCATTGTCAGAAATAACTTTGTGTAGACTACCATGAACTGAGAAATGGTGTTTCAACTTAGTAATGACAGTACTGGACATTAAGTTAGGTAGCAGATCAATCTCAAACCAGTTTGAGTAAGAGTCTACCAACACTAAGCAATGTTCCATTCAAATACATCAGTGGCTACTGTTGACCAAGGTAGTTCAGGATCCTGGTTTAGATGAAATGGCTCTTTTGAAAATGCAGTTTAGTACTATTGCAGACTGAAAAAGATGATAGTACTTTATCAACATCTTTTGATAGAGAAGGCCAAAATACTAGTCCTCTCATCCTTCTTTTGGTAGATTCGGAACCTGGATGGCCATGATGCAAAATATGGATGCACTGATGTTGTAAGGAAACAGGAATGACAATTTAGGACCTTTGAAAATGATACCCTGTTCCATAAGCATCTCATCTCTGTAAGGAAAATAAGGCTGCACTTCTGTTGGTACACAAGATTGCTTTGATGGCCATCCAACATTGATGAAGTGGTTGAGCTTTTGCAAAATTGGTTCAGAGTCTCTTAGCTCATGTAGTCTAGTGGTAGAAAAATTATGCACTTCCATAACAGTGAAGTCAAAATTCTCTGCATCAAGTTTTTCTGCGGTATTTTTGGGTGATCTGGATAAGGTGTCAGCCAAGATAAAGACATTTACCTATAGTACAGACCATTTTGAAGTTGTACTTTTGTAATCTAAGCATAATTTTTGTAGTCTTGCTGGAGCTGTATGCATACGCTTCTTTAAAACAGCGACTAGAGGCTGATGATCAGTCTCAATCTGGATAGCTCAGCCATAAATATAATCATAGAACTTCGAACATGGCAACACAATTGCCAAAAGTTCCTTCTCAATTTGAGCATACTGCATCTTGGTTTGGGTAATAGTTCTAGATGCATAGGCTACTGGTCTGCCCTCTTGAAGAATAACTGCACCAAGACCAAACTCTGAAGCATCACAGGAAAAAATCACTGGTTTGTGGATATCATCATATCTTAATGTAGGTGGACTGGCAATTTTCTGTTTAAGGTCATCAAATGCTCTCTGATGTTATACCAGCCATGACCAGGGAACATTTTTGCACATCAGTTTTCTGAAGGATGCTAATAATTCACTGACGTCTGGTATAAACTTGCCCAAATAGTTAACCATGCCAAGAAAACGCTGTAAGGTTTGGTCATTGCCTGGAGCTGGCATCTCAAGAATAGCAGTTTGTTTGAAAGGATCTGGTTGTATGTCTGAACTGGTAAATAAATGACCAACAAAAGTAACTTCTGGTAGCCTGAATTTACATTTCAGAGGATTGAGCTTTAGATTCACTTCATGTGCTCTTTTCAAACCTTTCCTGAGGTTTCTGTCATGCTCTGCTTCACCACTCATCAATCATCCGCTATTACAGCATACGGATAGCCCGAAAAAAATTTCACTGGCAGAATTTATTCCAAAAGGCATTCTGAGAAATCTGTATCTACCAAATGGTGTGCTGAATGTAGTCAGTAGTGAAGATTTGCGATCAAGCATTACTTGCCAAAATGAACTCTTTGCATCCAAGACAGAAAAAATATTGGCATTTGGCATGAGGGTAGCAACTTCCTGCACTGAACGCATAGGTTGGTGGGGCCTCTTTAACGTTTTGTTTAAGTCTCTTGGGTCAGTACATATTCTGATTTTATCCGGGCTTTTCTTATGAGTGACTACCATGGAAGACACCCAGTCAGTTGGCTTTGTAACTGGACAAATCACACCTTGCTGCACTATTTTATCTAACTGGACTTTAACTCTGTCCTGCATTGCTATTGGAACTCTTCTCACTGGTCTGACCACTGGACTAACCTCTGGGTCTAATTCCATGGAGTACACAATTGGAAGTTTACCTAGCTTGTTTTCGAAAACATCAGCATACTCTGAGAAAATAGCATTGGTGAAACTGGAACTAAGGACATGTGCTTACACGATAGACTTCTTTGGTAAAGGAAAGCAGTTTAATTCTTAAACTGTCTCTGAGACCTAATAATGACTGCACAGGTTTTCTGACTACATAAAATTGCAAGCTGCAACTGTTTCCAGCTGAATAGCATGAAAGCACTACTGAGCCTTCGGTTTGAATCTCTTCATCTCCATAAGCAACAAGCTTTGCACAACTGGCCAAGTTAAATTGTTCACCAGCTCTTACTCTAGCAAATGTTTCTGCTGACATAACATTGCACTTTTAACCAGTGTCTACTTTGAGCTCTGTGGGTTTACCATTGATCAGGACAGTACAAAACACTTAATTCTTTGCCAACAAATCCACTGCGTTAACCTTTTCACCAACCATTGATACACCATCTACATAGAAAGTAGAGTTGCAGCTTTCTATATGATCAACTTGCTTTTCTGAGTGACCTTTCTTAATGAATGAATGAGGCTTGCTTGATTTACAAAGCTTTTGAAATTGGTTCCATTTTTTACACTTGTGGCATTGCTGACCAAATGCTAAGCACTCTTCTCTTCTGGACTCGTGATTGGCACCACAATTATGACAGATAACAATGATACATGACTTGGGTTTTGCTGACTCACCCTTATGCTGCTCTGAACATGTCCATTTCACTGAGCTAGTCTTAGAACTTGCTGGAAAGGTACAGGCTCTCCCTGGAAATCCTGCTGGGGCTGCAGCTACCATGTGCTTGGGACTGTCTCTGTTAGCCATGTGCTGCATGCTGTCTATGCTTGCTGTAGAGGCTGTTGAAACCATGCTCATCACTTTCAAGCATATTTGTGTGCCTTTCTGTAAGCTTGTCTATTTGACAAATCTCTATGGCTTTGCTCAATGTTAAATCATTGTCTCGAAGCATAATCTTTCGCATAGCAGCATTATTAATACCACACACAAGCCTGTCTTTTATCAACTCGTCTTTCAGCTCACCAGATCTGCATGTATCAGCCTGGTTTCTCAAGTCAATAATGTAAGCTACAAAAGTTTCTCCTGGCTTTTGTTCTCTTGTATAAAATAAGTGCCTCTCCAATGTAACATTTGTCTGGGGGTTACACATTTCTCTAAATTTATGTTTCAGGCACACAGAGTCCTCCCTTGATTCAGCTTGTACAACAGTGTGGTGGTTTTCTCCTTCTCCTGCATATACTGCTGGTGCATGCTCTTTTTCAATGGCTTCTGACCCTGCTAGATTAAGCATAATAAATGCCCTCATATGTGCATCTTTGTCAGAAAACTTGCTTGTATGAAAATATCATATTCCTGCTCAAATACCCTCCAGTTCACTGCAATATTATGATCAAAGACAAGTGGACTGTTTCTGTGAAATGCCTCTGCCATGCCACCACAGAGTAATAAACACCCTTGGAATTATGTACAAGCACATACACATATACTCCAGAAATTTATGCCAGAACTTGTAACTATGCCCAACAGCACAACAGACTCTTTGAAATAACTGCACTTTGTAAAATGTTTCCATAGCACAAGACCACTTTGAAAACACTGTACTTTGTGAAACCACCCCTTATCAGTGAAACACTTCAAAATGACTTTGCAAATAAACTGTACACGGCACAAGAACCTTCTCAAATGGCTGTACTTTGTGAAATAAATCTATACAATGTAAGAAACACTTTGAAATGACTGCACTCTAGGGAAAAAAATGTGCAAAGCACAAGAAACTTGTTGAAATTATTGCATTCTGGCTACACTTTGTGAAATAACTGTACTTTGCACACAGTAAACTCTTCAAAATAATTGTACTGTAAAAAAGCACACACTGCAAACCCTATGCACACTCTGAGATACTTTGAACAACTCTAGTTATGCTCTGAATAACTTTAGACAATGCGAAATAGTAGCACATGTGAAAAAAACATAGAAGTTTACTAGAAAAATGTAGTCGCTTTGTTTTTCCATGCTTACTTTGCCCTTTTATTGTACTCATTATGCTCATTTGACCTTTATCATGCTTGTTATACTTTTCTTGTGCTCGTTTTACTTTTCTTGTGCTTGTTTTACTTTAAAAATGCTCATTTTGCAAATTAGAAATAGTTCTGAATGTATTCATAAGTATTTCGAATAATTTTATCAAATATCATGGTTTTGAACATTTTGCTTAAATAATGATATGTTTTGTGATTTTCATTTGATTAATAATATGTCTTGTGCCTTGCATTTGATTAATAATGTGTTTTGTGCTTTGCAAATGCTGTGTCATTTCCTTTATAAAATAAATCATTTATGCAAGTTTTTTTTTATTACCTGAAATTCGTTTCTGGCGTTTCTTGATCATTTGAGCACTGTATCAATCAACCTGCTCCATATACTTTAACCATTAACTCTGCACCTCATGGCTTGAAGAAGTTTCACTCTTGATCCCATTCTGGCACCATGTCACTTGTCCGGTCAGCATAAGACAGACGAACAGTTGTGGGCTCAGTTCAAGTAGCTTTGTTGTATACAAACACATCAGGATTGAGGCTTAGTAACTTAAACTTAAATAAACTTTAAACAGATTGACTACTGCACTCATACATGTTAACAGTCTGACTGTTCTCTCAAAATGGCAGTGCCGCCTGCATATGCTCTCTATTTATATGCACGTGCCCTCACTTTGAAATGCTTCTTAAAGTCACAACACAGCAGGGTCAGAGGTTGCCTTTTTTGCAAGGCAGGGGGGATCACCTCTGAGTAGCCTGTATGAAACAGAATAAAGTGACAGTGATTTCAGACAATTTATATAGGACAGATGCCGAAGACCTTGAATTTTCCTTGTGAGGAACCTTTGTGGTCTCTCCAATTGCTGGAGGTGCTAGAAAAGTACATGCCAAAAGGGGCGTTGTACTCAATTATTGACCTGATGAGGGAAGAGTACAGGGAGGTTATGACTTCTTTTTTTCTGGAGGCAGTGCCCCATTTATGAAATGAGCAATATAGAATGCCCTTCTTACCACTGTGGAGACATGGTGATCAAAGGTAAGGTTGCTGTCAACATGTGTGCCCAGTTGTCTGACCACTGAGTGTGTACTTGGATTGTTGCTACCCTTACCAAAATGGATGATAATACATTTTTTTGCATTGAGTTTAAGGCCATGATTTTGGCACCAATTATTTGTTTGTGTAAGACCCTGTTTTAGGATGTTGACATCATTTGGAGATTCTATGACTGCTTCCAGTTTGCAGTCATCAGCAAACTTTGTTAGCCACAGACCTTTAGTTTTAGTTTGCACTTCGGAGAAATAGATTCCGAACACTTGAGGTCCCAGGACTGATCCATGTGGAACACCACTGATTACAAGTCTGCTGTTGGAGGTAGATTCCCCAATTTTGACTATATGTTTTCTATCAGTGAGCCAGTTAGTGACCCATCTAATGATATAAGGGTTGATACCTATTTTTTTTTTTAATTTCTCCAAATCTTTTGGGTTTCTAATACCATGACAGGAATGGACTGCATTCCTAATTCAAAGTATGATTAAAGTTCATGAAATTAATATTGTTTCAATTTTTGATGTCAGCCAAAGGTGCTCTTCACAGCACCTGCAATGTACCCAATGACTCCTTCTGCTATTCGTACAGAGTTATATGTACTAGTAACATATCTAAATATGATTGTAGATTCTTTTTTATAAGACCTGTTGCTCCTACTACTATTGGAACTGTCTGTGTATCTTTCTTCCACATTGCTCTCATTTTTGCCTGAACATCCTGATATTTTATGACTTTGTGTCTCTCTGTATGCAAGACACTGTAGTCACTGGGTATAATGATTTCAATGATAAATGCTACTTTTGTCTTCTTTTCATGGACCAGTATATCTGGTTTTCTCACATCTGTCTTTTGAACTATTGGTAATGGGTGATCCCATGTGATGTAGACTTCATCATTTTCTATGATATTTTGTGGCTCATGTTTCCAATGTTTTTCAGCTATTTCAGTACTATAATGTTTGCACAATCCCCAGTGCAACAGTCTTGCCACATCATTATGTTTTTCAGTATACAGTCCTTCTGCCATTAGTATGTCACAACCAGCAGCAAGGTGTGCAACTGTTTCCAATTCTTTCTTACAGAACCTACATTTGTCTGTTTCTCCCACACGTTCAATGAACTTTGTAAACCAATGTGTATGTAGGCCACTATCTTGGGCCACCAATATTAACCTTTCATGTTTTGGTTTGAATTTGCCTCTCCTTAACCATTCCTTTGTTTGATCCTGATCAACATGAGGTTCTTCCAGGAGTTTTCTATACTTGCAACTATATTTATGCATTTTCCACATTTCTTGCCTTCTCATCTGATCCTTCACCTTATATCCTTTCTTTTGGTTTTTGGCACATTCAGTTGCTGCCTGATTTTTATCAACTTCTGGTTTGATTTCCATTCCCGCTTGATGCTGATATGCTTCTGGTAGACTAAGCAGGGAAGTCATCTTATATTAATTCTCCTTATGTTCCAAAACTTTCACTTTGTTTGGGTCTTGTGAGGTCAGCAGATATGTATGCAGTCTCACAATTGCATATTTTCAGAACGAGGAATATCTAATCTTGGTATGCACTGATTTTATAAATCATTTGATGAGCATGAAGCATCCTCCTTTTGGGGCCCGTCAATCACTCTAAAACTGTAAGTTAGGACAGGAAGAGCAAATTGGTTTATAGCTTGAGTTTTGTTCCTAGATGTCAACACTGCTTTCAGGATTAATTTAAGTCTTCTAAAGTATTCCTTACTGAGTTTTATTTGCATTTGTTCGTGTTTTATTGTTGATCCTTGATCGTTTCCCAAATATTTATATAGCCCTTCTTGCTCAAGTTCTTTTATAGCACATTCTTGTCCCAAACTGATGTTTGTTTGGTGCTGCAGCTTTCCTCTATTAAAGGTTGCTCTTGAACATTTATCAAGACCAAATCACATTCTTATATTATCTGAAAAAGTTTTGACTACTTGCAGTTGTGCTTTCAGTTCCTCATTTGATGAGCTATACAGTTTTAAATCATCAGCAAAGAGAAGATGAGAAGTCTTTCCACTTTGTTGCTTTCTGGGAGCCAAATTATAACCATGGCCCAATCTGTTAAGCAGACAGCTTAATGGTTAAGGGCAAGGCAGAATAGCAGCAGTGACAGAGAGTCACCCTGGGATGTCCCCCTTTGGATTTTTATCCCAGGAATAATAATTTGTCCTTTATCGTGGCATAACTGCAAAGTGGTTTGCCTCTGTTTCATGGTCACTGTGATGTGATTTATCAGTGTAGGGTATATTTTATGCATTAATAAGCACTCTTTTATCAATGAATGTGGGATACTGTCAAATGCTTTTTGTAGTCAATCCATGCCATACTTAGATTCTTCCCCTTTTTTACAGTTCTCAACTATGACTTCATTTAACAAAAAATGATCCTTTGTTCCATATGACTTTCTTTTACTGCCCTTTTGTTCTATTGCCATAATTGAGTTTTCTTCTAAATCCCTATAAACTCTGTCGGCGTCAGTTCCAGTGTATAGTTTATACATTGTCAGAAGGCAAGTTATTGGTCTATAATTTTTAGGGTAGCTTGCAGGTTCAGTCTTAAGTAGGACTATTGTTTTTCCCGTTGTTAGCCAGGTTGTTGTCTGTTCGGGGTGCGCATATAAATAGTTCTTACTCATGGCTAAATCTTTGTGCAAAAATGTTAATACTTTTAACCAAAAGTTAGGTACTGCATCTGGGCCTGGGGTTTTCCATTTAGAGGCTTTTCTTAGTTTTGTTTCAATCTCTCTGGCTGTTACTTCATCCCATTTCATATCCTGTACCTTTGGACTTCATATTCTTTATTTTTTCTATTTAGCATTTTTGTTATGTTCCACAGGATCTTCATAAATACTTCTCTAAAATGTATCTATTTCTTGGGTAGTCTTTCAATTCCTTTTACCTTGTTTCCCAGTTCTCTATAAAACTTTTTTGGGTCATCAATAAATTGCTTATTTTGTACTTTTCATTTATATTTATCTGTGTATCTTCTATGTTTTTCTGCCTGGGCTGATATTTTGAGTTTATTATTTGTGATAGTGCATGATAAATCCTGACCCATTATAAAACTGTGCATTGCTTTTATCACATCTATCTTTCTGAGTAGTTTTGTTGATCTGTTCCCTCTTCTATACTCTAATAAGAGTGACATTTCTTGTCTTAATTGCTTTCTAGTTTACTCTATATGATACTTCCATGACGATATTCGATTTCACCCCTTCCTTTCCCTTACTACCCTGTGTTCTTGTGGTAGAATTTTATCTGTCATTAATTTAGCTGCACGGTAATGTATCCTGTTTACTTCTGTTATATTGCATGGATCTCTATGGACAGTCCTAATTACTGTGTTCATTTGTTTTATCAAACTTCTAACTTTTGGGGTTTTATTAACCTTCTTCAGTCTATTTCATTCATTAATTTTAATATGTCTATCTATCTCTATTAAATGAAGTAACTCTTCTCTTAGCTTATTTTCATCTAATCCTATGTCTCATTTTTTGTTCTCCATTTCCTGTGGGCATTCTACAGGAAGTTCTGTAGCATTTTCCTGTGGCACATTCTCTTCAATTTAATCCTGTGCCATCCATTGCTCTGTCATATGGGAACTCACTAGCCTGTCACTCCTCATCATCGATTGCATCAGAGTTGCCACAGTTTCCTGTTACTTCCCTTGCTGTCCAGTTTCAAGTGAACGTTTATACTGGTTTCCTGTGGAAGGCTCCAAAATATCTTCATATGACAACTGACCAGTTGCTTCCCATTCTACTGGTTTCTACTTAATTTGGATCTCTATTTTTCTGTGGTGCTTTCTTAGTTAGATTTTCTACACCGAATCCTTCACTTTGCAGGTACTCCATAACCTCAGTTTCTATTTCTTTAACTTCTCCATTACTGATCTTCTTTTCTACTTTTCCTCTTTGTCTTCTTATTTTTTTGTATTGTAAAGTTTTCCATGTCCAGATTCCATTGCCTGTATTTCTCTTCAGATATCTTTGGTGCTACTCTTTTTGTATTGATTGGTTTTGCTTTCTCCTTTACATAAATATTCCACTATATTAAATCTCTTTTTCTTTCCCATGTCCATATTTCCTCTTCAGATGTCTCTTAATCTTCCTGTTTCTCCTTACTTTGGGGACTTGTTCCATCATGTTGTGATGTAACCTGTGTTAGACCTTTTGCACCAAATCCTTTACTCCACAGGCATTCCATAAATTTAACTTCTATTTTTTTAACTTCTACTTTACTAATCTTCATTTCAACCTTCCCTCTTTGTGATATTATTTTTTATTGTGAAATGTTCCATATCTGGATGCCTTTGCCTGTATTTCTTTTTGAATATCTTTGGGGATGCCTTTTTTGTATTGATTAATTTGGCTTTTGGCTTTGCATAAATATTGCACTCTGTCAAATCTCTCTTTCTTTCCCATGTCTATATTTCTTTTTTATACTTTTCAAAATTCTCTAGGTTTTGTTGTTTATATTTTCACACTTCTTCAGAAGCTTCTTTTTCCAAACAGATCAAAGTTTCTTGGTCTATATAATGTTGATACCTATGCCTGAGTGAGGATAGTTTCAAAAAGCCTTAGGTAACTCTAGGTAGGCTGTATGCACAGATTTACCCTGGTATAGGGCCTTGGTCTCAAAGTCCACCAGGTTTAACAGGCATTATCTGCCTTTGACAAATTCAAACTGAGCAGGGTCAAGTGTTTGGAGATTACCTATATCTTGGTTGATAAGGTCCATGATGATTTGCTTCATGACATTGCAGATAAGACTAGTCAGGCAATAGGTCTATCATTCTCAGGGTCACTGGAAGCACCACCTTTGTGCAAGGGAATAACGGTGGCCATTTTCCATTTAGCTGGGATGAAGCTGATGCTTAGAATATGATTGAAAAGAGTACCCAATGATGCTGCTAATTCTTGTTGGTGCCCATGTAGGACACAGCCTGAGATGTTATCAGGTCCCATAGATGCTGTGTTTTTGTCCCTAGGTCGTTTACAACCTGCTCTTTACAGTGATATCCATTCACTGTTACATATTGTGTGATCCTCATAAATAGTGCACTTTTTATTTTATGTCAGTGGTTCACTGCTTCTCATTGCAATTCTAGTTACTATCACCTCTTCATCCCTCCTTTTGACTAGCAGTAGTTTGTTTAACTGCATCCATTCTTCCCTTTTTTCTTTCATCCTGCTCATTTTCTTCTGCTTTATACTTCTACTTACAATATCTAACAATCTCCTGTCCAACTTCCATTACTGGCATTTATCTTTTCCAGTTTCTGGCTATTACACTTATCACCAACATTTATTTTTCCTGCCAACTCCCTCTTCATTCCCTGTATCCCACATGCAGAATTCCTTCGAGACTTTCCCTCTTTTTCATATATCCTCTTCCAGATCTGTGCCGAGACACACTCCCAGAACATATGTTTCATGCCTGCCTTTTCATGTATCTCAAGTATCTTGCATCTGTTTTCCTTCCCTCCTTATAATCTTCTTGGTACAAAGTCCCATTTGTGCAATACTCTTAATAACTGATTTTCTACCACACAAATTTTCTGCATCTGTGATGTTATTTTGTGGACTTTTTGCCATTCATCTTCCCCTAGTCTGCCAACATTCTTCCTTCCCTAGCCTTTTCTTGTCTCTTTCTTTGTGGCTTCCTTACTTTCCCTCTAAGGTCTTTACAAACCACTCTGTTTTTTATATTTCTCTTGTTCTTCTCATTTCCCCATGGGGCTTTCCTTTCCCTTCTTCCCCTTTTCATTTCCTGGGTTTCTCCTTTCCTCCCTATTTGCTACCCATTTTTTTCTCAGTCTAGTCTACGTCCACCATTCTTTTGTGTTAATCCAAATTCCTGAATTAATTCCTGTAGGGTCTTGAATACTAACTCTTTTCATGCCCCTTCCTTCATTAACTCCTGCTGTCTTCTTATCCCTTTTCCTTCCATTTTTCTACTTGTTTCTTCTCTATGAAAGTGCCCCATCTTTCTTCCTGCCTGTTTTATAACTGCCCATACTGACTGTCTGTCTTGTTTGTAGAACTCTACCAGGTATCCTTCTGGGCCCCATAAGTTTCTGTGTTTCACTGCCATCAGTGACTCTTTGATTTACTCCATCTTGATTTTTGCATTCAGTTTCTCCCTCTGTATTCATTCTGGTTTGTAGTCCTCTCCAGTGTCTGCACATCTGCAACCTCCCAGTGAACTTCCCTTTCCTTCTCCTCTTCCTGGTATATTTGTTGACAGGATTCCCTAAAAACTTCTCTAATCCTGCTGTCATCCTCTACGAGCTCTCCGTCTTTTCCCATAATGCTTTGTACCTCTCTCACTAACCTTTCCCCTTTTTTATACTTCCTTGTTAGATGCTTCTCATGTTCCACCCCAGTTATCCACCACTAGTCCTCCTTCCTGTGCCATTGCTATACTTTTACTGCAGTTATTACCTTTCCTTCTGTCTCAGCTTTTATTACATCTTCTTCTTCTGCTCTTAGTACTTTGCTGTCTATACCATTTTCCATATTTCCTTTTGTTTTTTCTCAGTTCTTCCAGTTTTGTCATTTCCTCCTCATCTTGTCTTCTTTCCATCCATCTTCTCATGATTTTTCCCCTTACTGCTGCTTTGATTCCATCCCACCAATGTTTCCCCAATTCTGTCTTGTCTGTACTGTTCTCTTCAATGTCTCCTCTAGCAGTTTTTTTTTATTTTTTCCTTCCTTCCTTTCCTGACCTTTCCACTTGTAGCTCATCCATCTCCATCAAAGCCCCTCTCCATCCCCTTGTTCCTTCTCTATGCTTTTTGTCATTGCTATCATTGAATAGTCTAATATGTACCACTCCTGTATTTATATCTCCTCTACCACATTGAATTTCCTCTTTTCCCTAGTGTCTTGTCCAGTTTGCTGGCTTGAATTAAGCAGTTTCTGAAAATGTGTATTCTCTCTTTTCAGGGTGTTTTCCTTTCATATGTACCCTTCTTCTTTCTTTACTTCATGTTCCTTTAAGTCTCTTTTCATCTTTATACTGTGCTTTATTTTGCCAAAGAGCCTTTCTTTCTTGGAATCTAGTGTGACATTGAAGTGCCTTCTGATAAGTTCCCTTTCATCCCTTTTTATCTGATTCAGTTCTTCAAAGAACCTGCTGAATAAATCCTTTATATTCTTGTTTGAAGCATACAGATTCCCTTTTGTCAATCACCTTGCTTTTATCATAGAATCATAGGATCATAGGATCATAGGAGATTACTAGGATAAGGACCCAGAGGTCATTTTAGGCTTAGCCATTTTATCCCAAAGTAATACTATGAAAATTTTAGTTAACACCCAAGATGGCATATAGTGATGACTGCCCATGTCCAGGAGGGTTGTGGGCACTATCCCTGGTAAGAACACTGTGTCCCATGCACTCGTCAAGTTCCTCTTGAACACTGTCATAGAGGTGGATAGGCACAGATAGGATTAAGTCCACATCTGAAGAATTAATTGAAATGAAAACATAGTGCATGTACAGTGTTAATCTGTGTCTTGTCTGCTGAATAAACTTGTGTTTTTGCACTACTGTGTGGAGTCTCTGTTCCATATTCAGGGTACCTGTGGACTTCTCAGTGTCATAGAGGTGCCCTGTTTCACATGAATTGGTAGCCTGTTCCAAATATGCGGCAGCCGCTGGGAGCTAAATCTGTCACTCCAGCATGTCCTATTTGCATCTATATTATAACATTGAAGTCTTAAAACTTTGAATGTCATAATATCAACCCCTGTTCAGTGAACGCTTGAAATAGCAAAGCTGCAGAACACTGAATATTTTCCTAGGGAAAGTATTCGGTGGGCCATTTCTGCGGCTTCGCTATTTCCTCAACTGTGGTGTGAAGGTGACGGACCGGGTTAAGGTAAGTGTGCGAACGGACCGAGGTAAGGTGAGTGTGCGATAGTTAGGGACCTTAGGGATAGGGAGCAGGTAAGGTGAGTGTGTGATAGTTAGGGACCCTAGGGTTAGAGAGCGGGTAAGGTGAGTGTGCAATAGTTAGGGACTTTAGGGTTAGGGAGCGGGTAAGGTGCTGTTCTGAGCGTTCGAGTATATCACATTTCGAGATTCCAAGGTCAAGCTTATGGTGTTCAATATTTTGGAATTTCAATAATATGATATAGACCCGTCCTATTTAAGTTGCAGGCTGTATTCAGGTCCCTGGAATGGGTAGCCCTAGTTCTATTTGATTTACTGATATGCGGCAAATTCATTAGGTTTGGGTCTTGGATTGCTCTGTAGGCCAGGTGTAAATCTCCCCTAAGAAGTCTATACGACACAGAGTACAGTGACAGGGACTTTAGTCAGTCTGTGTAAGGCGCATACTGGAGCCTCTTGATCTTCTTTGTTAGAAACCTTTGAGATCTCTCCAGTTGCTGTAGGTGCTTTTATGATAGATGCCGAATGGGGCATTATACCTAATTATGGGCCAGATTAGTGCTGAGTATAGAGGGTTTATAACCTTATATGCGTTCATGTGCTATGTAGAAGGCCTTCTTTACTACAGTAGACACATGATGGTCAAAGTTAAGGTTGCAGTCAACTTGTGATCCCAAGTCCCTTACCACTTTGTGGGTACTTAGGGTATTGTTGTTGATCTGATAGTGTGAAGGGACATTGTTTGTGCTGAAGGGAATGATGATGCATTTCTTTGCATCCAGTCTGAGACTGTGACTAGTACACCAGTCAATGGTTTGTATGAGACCCTCCTGGAATATACTGACATAATTTGGGGATTCAGTAATTGCACCTAGTTTGCAGTCGTCTGGAAACTTGGTCAAGCGTAACTCCTTACTTTTGATCTGAATTTCTGAGAAGTATATACCAAACAGTAGAGGGCTCAGCAGTGACCCCTGCTGGTAACAGGTCTGCTGGTTGATGTGGAGTCACTCACTTTGATAGTGTGTGTGTGTGTGTGTGTGTGTGTGTGTGTGTGTGTGTGTGTGTGTGTGTGTGTGTGTGTGTGTTTGAGAGACACTTGGCAACCCATGTTAGAATGAAGTGGTTTACATTCAGTTTGCTAAGTTTAAGTTTGCTAAGTTTATTATTTCTTGCCAAATGATTCATCTCATTTCTCTACTTTTCTGCACCCTTTCAGTCACTACATGTAGTCCCTTTCTCAAAACTGTGGCCACTCCCCTCTTTCTCACCTGCTTTATTGTCTGTTTCATGCTTGCAGTACCACTGGTTCATAATATTCCCTACCCTCCTCTACCTTTAATTTAATCTAACCCTTTACATCCTGTTCATTCTGCTGTGTGCATTTTTTCTTTTTGACAAGATGCAAATTCCTTCCCCCACACGCATGTTTCAGGTTACCACTTTCAGTCTGTGTTCATTCCCTTCTCTTCTCTTTGGTTTTGTAACCCCCCTCCCCCTTTGCCACCTTTGAATGTCTCTCCCTTCCAGGGTTTCCTTCTGTCTTTTAGCTTTCATTTGGCTCCCTCCCCCCATAAATTTGGATTTGTCATCCTTTAGGCGGCGATTTGAGTGACTCCGGTCTTGGGTCATTGACCTTGTCCTTTTTCCAGCTCCCTTTTGGCTCTGTCTTTCTTGTTTTCACTTCACCTGATTGCCTCCTATTTGTTGTTTGATCCTGTTGATTTCTTTCCTTTTAACATAATCACTACTTGTTTCATTTGCTCTTACTTTTTTTGACAGTTTCCATTTCACTCCATTCTAATACACTGCATTTGAACTTAAGACCAGTGTTTTCATAATAATTTCTTTCTCCACTTTCTCCAATTTTTATTCAGTTGCTGCAACATGTTTACCCACCTGTTCAAAAAGAAAGCCTACTTTTATATGAAAATACAAACACTATACAAGATGGTGAATCGTTCAAAAGATCTTGCATTAGCAATTTACCTTTTTGCGCCCCCTCATTTTGGAACTTTGGTCAGAAAGTTTTTTCATGTAAAAACAGTTTGTTTCTGAGTGTGTGTGCATGTGTGACTGTATATATATATATATATATATATATATATATATATATATATATATATATATATATATATATGTGTGTGTGTGTGTGTGTGTGTGTTTTAGATAGTTATAGACATGCATATCATTACTGCTGTGGCACAATGCATTAAAATATTTCTAACCAATGAATAGTGTACCATGTTCTGGATCCCATTAGACCCCAGTCTCAATTGTCCCCTATTGTCCTGTCTCTTCCAAGAGTTTAATTTCTCAGATTTTCATCATTAGATCACTGTTGCAGTAGCCTAAGCTATATGTGTTATATTCTCCCAAGGATTTGACAACCAGCTAGCTTCCAAAGCTTTAGGGCACCCTCCATGCACCCAAAAACTGAAGAGCTTGAGGAGAGTGGTGTAAAGCCAATGGTTAGGATGCCAAATATTCAACAATTTCTCAGTATTGAATAGTGATCAATTGTCTGCAATGTCTTCTTCAAAGATAGGAAGATAAGTACCCCATTACAGACTACCTTCCATTTCATCATTTTTTGTGAGGAAAAAAATTATCTTTTCTGTCAAAATTTGTGTCTAGGGTTTAGGGCTAGTGTTTTTGGTGGCTGTCAGTGCAACATTTTACCCTAAAACTTATTTTTTTTTGATCAGTAGAGACATAGACCTGGGTCCCAGTTCCTCTTTTGTTCCCTCTCTGATCTGTAAGAAGAGAAATGTTATATGGGAGGCTTTGGTATTGAACACGGCTTCCTCTTTGTGTCAGCAGCCGATGAGTGACTCTGTTGGGGCCATATTGGGTTCCTTAGGCCACTCATCAGTGCTCCTCTGGTGTCACTCCTTGGGAAGCTGCTAAGGTCTGAGAAGCAGGCATGGCCTTTATGGCCATTTGACTGCCCTCTTTGGGCAAGGGAGAACCACCCTTGTCAGTATCAGAGGAGGGAATGGACACCATTTTTTAGAAGCTTCTCTGATAAGCTTGCTTGTAGGGGAAATGATCAGTTTTCAGGGTGATGTTTTTCTGGTGGAGTCTTCTAGGGAAAAATAGGCATTTTCCTTCCCCTTTGTCACCTAGGACAGATAAGGAGAATTAAAGGGGGGTTTCTAAAAGATTTTTTAAAGCCTTTCAGCCTTTACATTCTGAGTCCTTATTTCATTTTAAAAGGAAAGGATTTTCCTCTCTTGAATTCTGATTCTTAGTTTCAAGGACATGCATTAGACTTAAGCTGTGTTTCTCAAGTTTCTACTCCACAGAATGAGGAATCTGACTCTGAGGAAAGTTTTTCTTCAGATTCCCCACATGAAGAGTTGCCTTTTTCTGATACTATTGTCAGAATGAAGAAATTATTTCACTGGGAAAAGAATGGGATACTCGAGTCTCATCAAATGTATGATTTGTTACAGGTGTTTTTTCCTCAGTCTGTAGCTGTTCCTTCTGTCTTGCCAGTCTTAGAGGATGCTTTTCTGTGAGCCAGCAGTTTGCCTGACAGTCTTTCACCTGGTCTAAGAAAATCATATAAATTATACAAGGTTCCCCAGACTTCCAGATTTCTTTTTTTAAACTCTAGATCAGACCCAGCAGTGATTTCTCTGACAAAACCATCTACTGCCAAATCTGACAAAGATAAGGAAGCTTTTGATAGGTTTGGGAAGAAAGTTTATACTTCTTCCACCTTCACTTTCAGGACAGTGAATTGTCCAGCTGATATATTTAAGTTTCTGCTGGCTTCCTTTGACAGTAGTTGCAGACCTACTTCAGAGACTAAAACATCTCAGAATTCTTTATTATCTTCTGTGTCTCAGATAACAAAGCTCTCTTTAAAATATTCTTATGACACTGCTGATACTATTTCTAGAGCAGCTGCCACTGGATCAGTAATGAAAAGATTCACCTGGCTACATTCTCAGAATTTACCAGTGTATGTCAAAGCAGAGCTCCTGAATGCTCTCCTGGAGTTTTCAACCCTCCATACCAAAATACAATAGAAAGTTTCCTTCCAGTTCAGGTTCCTTTTACAGTAAACAAAATAAATCAAGGCACAGGCAAATGAAATTCCAGAAAGATGTGGCAGGGATGTTCAAAACAAGGGAGAATCCTCCCAAAACCAAGAACAATATAAAATGCAGACTGACTATATGTCCCCTCATGTCCCCCCCTGGCATTCCAGTAGCTTTCCCAAAGTCTAGATATTCACTTTCCTCTGTGGCAATAAATAAGTTCAGACACTTGAGTTCCAAGAATCATTTAAAAAGGGTACAACTGGCAGTGGGATTTCCATCCTCCTTTTCAAGGGTTACCTCTGTGTCTGTCCAGTCTGTTTCCTCTTGTCCTAGATCAAATGATATCTTAGGATTATAGAACCTGCCCCCCCCCCCCCCCCCCGGAGCAGATAGGGAAAGGATTCTTTTTGAAATTTTTTTCTGGTGCCAAAGAAAGAAGAAATAGAAATTTGCAGTCCTGTCCTAGACCTTTGTTTTCTAAATCTATGCATCAAAATCCCAAAATTCAAAATGCTTTCTACAGTCTATGTTACTTGTCAACCCTCCTCTCAGTTATCCAGTAACTCTGGATTTAAAAAGATGCTTATTATCACATTCAGAATCTCAGAGATTTCAGATGCTTTTAAATTTTTCTGTGTCCACTTTATGTTTTCAGTTCTCTGCTTTGTACTTTAGATTGAACAGCTTCAAGAGTGTTTGCAAACTGACAGATTAATGTAATAGGTAATTGCAGGATAGAGGGTATTCATATTTTCCATATTTATGCAACTTATACTATATGACTGCCTTATTTTTTGCAGATTCTTTTAGAAGTTGTCAGTTTCTGGCTTGGGTTAAAAGAATCTGTCAAAGGAAAAATATACTTTAAAAATGATCAAAACACGGTAGGTTCAGATTAAGGCACTTTAACCTTGCAGCAAGGAGACAAAAACGTGCTAATACAGAGTTTGTCTAACCAGAAACAGGAAATGCATTCATTTTTATAGGTTATCAAATTAATCCTGTCCTACCATGCTGACGTAACAGATTACCACCTTTTCATCATCATCTGCTGACCATCTTTCCCATGAATTTCTGCTGATTTAAACATTTTTTGTGTGAAACTTCCTGAGGAAAACAACATGGCCTTGGTTACTTTCAGTTAGATACTTGTTATGTTACATTCAAGATACTACAGCTAAATCAAGCACAATGCTAGCAGTTCATTTCTCTAATAATCTTTTGTCTACCTTATCTCTAAATTACTGCAGCTGCAGAGGTTCCCATCCTCTGGACAAGGCTGTTTGTCTAGAATCATTACATTTATAATATAGCGTATTGTTCATTCATATGCTTCTGACCTAGCAGATAAACACCTGCTTCTCAAGTACATTTCCACAAGGCATAAACAAGAATATTGCTATGCTAGCAGTTACTAGGTCAGAGGGCAACTTGCAAGTTTCAGTAAGCATGCCGCAGTTTTAGAAAAGCATCTTTTTCAGTCTCATATGAAACTCAATTTGTATAAATCACAGTGCATGAAAAATAGAATGAAAAGCATATTAAAAACACTTGATTATTAATTTGGCATTAAGCATACACACATTAATACATATTTTTCTAACATCTCCCTCCTGTTAATACTTTTTATTCTATTTTCAAAAAAGGATAAACAGCTTGCTTCTTTTCCTAACTTCTTCCATTCAGGATTTGCAGTTAAAAAGTCATTCAGTTTAAACTTTTATGAAAATGTCTCGCATTCTAGCAGCTCTTCAAATTCAGTACTTTGATGCATAGTCTCAGATACGGATATATCTATGAATTCCTTAATTAATTTCTTCATGCAGGGGATTCCGCAACAAATACAAACTCCTATTAGGAGTAATCCTACCCCAATAGCAATCAATATGTTCATAAAAATGGAGCCCCACCCCCCGAAGGCATTCTGAAAAAACTCTGTCAGAGGGTTTGGGCCTGGTTTGGTCATGGCCGACACTTGCTGAATCACCTCGAGATGGTCGTTGATCTCATGCTGATGGTCAGGAATGAACGCACATCACTCTTCTTTGATTAAAGCACAAGTTCCGCCTCTCGCCGCTAGGGTGAAGTCAAAAGCCATTCGGTTTTGAAGCACTACAGTTCTCATGGCATTCAGTTCATCAGTTATCAGTTCAAGGGCAGAAAAAGTTGCATTACTCATTATTTTGAGAAGTTTGGACAGTTTTCGCAGCTCCCATATTGATTTGACTCCGCCATACATGGGTGATATACCTGCCCAGGATATAACAGCATCACTCAAGTCCATGTGCACAAGTTTGGTTCCCACATTACGATGGTCTTTCCACCCTTCTTCGATTCGTCCCACTGAATTCTCAGGTTTCTTAACAGTCTTTTTGGTTACGTATCGAGTATTTTGAATACTCCCCTGAGGCAAAACTGCAGTGTGTCGGATGGCCGGAACCAGGTACCCCAAAAAACAACTGCCAGACCAATTCTCAGGTAACCATTTATATGCCTTTTTACCACATACAAAATAACAGTCTTCTACCTTAGTTATTACTTTGTTATGAAATGACTGCCCTGCATGAAACATTTTCCTATCTATTACTGACAACTGTTTGAAAAGTACAGGATTATGCTGTACCTGATCAAGAGTTTTATGCATAGATTTCAAAAATGAGTCATAATCTGTACTACAAGATCCACTTAAATCATTTGGTTTTCTATAACATTTATACTGTACTGTAACATTGCATTTACTCCATCCAACTTGGATGGAGTCATTTTTATAAAAACATACAATTCCTTTTTGTGTCACAGGCAAATACAGTGCTACCTTATCTTGTGCTTTAATAGCGACTGTGTCAAAAAACAGATTTTACCAGGTCTCATTGACCCCCAGGGGGATAGCAGTCATTAATAACCCCCGTATGCTGTTGGTATGGCCGTACAGACCCAGCAGTTCAAAACATTAAAAGTTTCTGCATACACACATGTAATTGCCTGATAAGTGTTAAAGTTCGGATGCCAGTCTATGTTTGGTTCATTACGTCTAATCAGTTCAACCTTTGTGGCAGGAAAAAAGAACTGCCACAACAAAAAGAACAGTGTGATCAATATTGCAATAAAAACAATTATGCAAGTTTTCTGAGGTTGCTCAATGTCTCTACTCACTCTGTATCTGGCCATTTTGTTCTTGTTGTGCAACAGTAACAAAGTTTTTGTCCAGTTCAAAGTTTTTAACCAGTTTACAGTGCATCAAATGAATCCAGGAAGCTCGCTCTGCGATCTTGACTGCAGTGGGTGTCGACAGTAGTACCTGGTACGGACCTTCCCACTTCGGAGAACTCCAATTCTTCTGTTTCACAATCTTCACCCAGACCCAAGTGCCTGGGGCTACTGGTGCTTCTGATTTCGATTGCTCTTTATCTGAAACAGAATTTAACTGCAAAAGTTTGTTATTCAAAAATCGCCTCATATATCCTGCAAGTGAACTGTCAGCCTCCTGCTCCGTAGACATGAGAGGTTTCCATTGAGGTGTATAATATGCCCTCCCAAACAAAGTTTCAAAAGGCGTTAATCCCTTTACATTTGGAACAGTTCTCATGCTCAACAGTGCTAAAGGCAAACAGTGCACCCAGTTTTTCTGTGTCTCTTCTATCAATTTCCTAAGCTTATTCTTCAATACCCCATTGTGCCTCTCTACTAGCCCTGCAGATTGAGGGTGGTACGCACAGTGGTTCTTTAATGATATTCCAAAATAACGACTGAGTTGTTGGATTGTTTGGTTCACGAAATGTGTCCCGTTATCACTATAAATCTTTTCCGGTATACCAAATCTGGGTATAATTTCTTTAACGAGGACCTTTGCAACAGTGGCTGCATCTGGATTTTTCATTGGAAACGCTTCTACCCATTTGGAAAACATGTCTATAATGACAAGGCAATACTTCTTATTCTCACATTTATTCAATTCTATGAAATCCATACAGGTAGTATGGAACGGATATGGTGGTGTAGGAAAATTCCCTTGCTTAGGCTTCAATGCCCCTTGTGCATGATGCTTGTTACAAACATGGCATGCTGCACAAAATTTTTGTTGTATAGTTTGTAAACCCGTAGGTTGTAAACACTCGATTCACTAACTGTACCATCCCCCCTGTTGAGACATGGCTCTGCCCATGGCTCAACAACGCTGCATATCTAAACAAATTAGATGGCAAAATCGGTTTCTTTTCCTTGGAGATGTACAGTCCCTTTTCGAGAATTGCTCCTCGTTTTATCCACTTTTGTTTCTCAATATTTGTAGTAAGTGTCTGCATTGTTTTTAACATTTCTAAATCTAAAGTCTCTGAGGGTTGTAATTCCTCACTCAAAAGAAAAGTTTCTGTGGCTGAGGCTGCCTGCTTTGCAGCTGTATCAGCCCGTGCATTACCTTTTGAAATTCTATCCTGTTGTTTTGTATGAGCTACGCATTTGCAAATAGCTACTTTTTTAGGTAACTGAATTGAATCTAACAAGTCTAAAATAAGTTGTGCATGATTAATCGGTTTACCAGTAGATGTTATCATCCCTCTATTTTTCCACTGTTGCGCAAAAACATGTACAGTAGAAAAAGCATACTGACTGTCAGTATAAATGTTCACTTTTCTTACCTTTTGCTAAGGTACATGCCCTTGTTAAGGCAATCAATTCTGCTGCTTGTGCAGATAAGTTGTGTGGTAAAGATCTTGCTTCTAAAGTTTCAGTATCAGAAATGACTGCATACCCCACTAGGTTCTGTCCTGTAGGACCCCTCCTGCATGAGCCGTCCACGTAGTATGTCACCTCGGCATCATCCAAGGGAACATCCGTAGGGTCTTGTCTAGGTAATGTCTTTTGCTCAATCTCCTGCAGGCAGCAGTGCGGTTTGCCATCTGCAGGGGTTGGAAGCAAAGTTGACGGATTCAAGGTTGTACATCATTCAATTGTCATATGTGGTTGGCTCAACAGTATGGTCATACAGGAAAGATGCCTAGCTGGAGAAAGATATGCTACTTTTTCTTGCAGTAAAATAATTGCGACTGCATGAGGCACTCTCAATGTGAGAGGGTGGAATAACACTACTGAGGCTGAAGCCTGCACTGCCATTGCAGCTGCAACTACTGCTTGTACACAGTGGGGCAAGGACCGCACCACTGGATCTAACTGTGATGAATAATAAGCTATGGGGCGTTGTTTGTCCCCATGTTGCTGTGTCAATACTGATGTCATATAACCTTGCTTACATTGGATAAACTGCTTGTTATAGTTTGGTAATCCTAAAACTAAGGATGATGCTATCAACTGTTTCAGCTTACAGAAAGCTGCTTCTGCTTCAGGTATCCATTGTAATAAATCTTGTGCTGCCATCGGCTTTTTAAATATTAAATCAGCCAGTGGAGCAGATTCCAAAGCATAGTTTGGTATCCAACTCCGACAAAAATTAGTAGTTCCCAGGAAGGACATAATTTCCTTCTTGGTAGTTGGTCTAGGTGCTTGTAAAATCGCTGTTTTTCTGTCTTCATCTAATATTTTACCTTCTTTGGATATTACATATCCCAAGTACTTAACTTGTTTTCTCCAAAGCTGCAACTTGTCTTTGTTTACTTTGTGACCTTGAGTAGCTAAAAATTGTAATAAAGCTATCGTGTCCTCTTTGCATTCTTGCTGGGTGGGGGCTGCCAGCAGAATGTCGTCTACATAAAGTAGAATTTGACTACCTTTCAGTGGGATAAATCCCGCCAGGTTGCTTGCCATTTCCTGTGCAAATATTGTTGGACTTTCACAATATCCCTGTGGTAATCTGGTATATGTGTACCGCTTTCCCTGAAATGTAAATGCAAACCAATATTGGCTGTCAGGGTGTATCGGTATCGAGAAAAATGCATTACTAATGTCTACCACTGAAAAATATTTTTGTTCTGGCTTTAAATCATTCAGTAAGGTGTGTGGATCTGGCACCGTTGGTGCCCTGGGTATAACTGCATTATTCACAGCTTGTAAGTCTTGGACCATACCCCATTCCCCGTTTGCTTTCTTGACAGGAAATAAAGGTGTATTACGTGGTGAATCAGGGGACTCTATTAAAACTCCTTCCTTAAGTAAGGCTGCTATGATAGGTTTGATTCCTACCTCTGCATCCTTTCTCAAGGGATACTGTCTTTTCTGGGGCCTAAAAGCTGACTTTGGCGTTATGGTAACTGGTCCTGCTGTTCGTATTAGTCCTACATCTGATTTCCCTGCTGACCAGAGAATGTCTGGTATGTCTCGCAAGGCTTATTCTTCTTCTTCCAATAAGAGTAATACTCAGTTATTCTCACTAGCCTGTGAGTGTACAGCTGGGTGTGTCTGTGTGATCCAATTCAATTTCTGTTTCTGTACTCCCTGTTCGGAGAGCTCTAATTCTGTCTGCTTTTCCCACCTTGTGACTTTTTCACCTAAGTCTGCCCATTTTAAAGTTTTATTCGTAGTCAAACTAACATGGGGCAGTCGATTAGATTTGTAAAGTGCTAAAAATTCCTGGGGCAATGAACAGCTTGCTACACTGTTCCCTTCTGCATCCCAGTACAAATTTCGCAATACTAGCCTGTTTGCATGGTTCTGAAACAATTCTTGTTCATAATCTTCATCAGGTCCTGGTCTATTACAGTAATATAGAGTACAATGCAACAAATGCTGTTTGTCAATGTCGAGGGAGGGGAACTTGCTGATGGCTATGTTCATCAGTTCTTCGGTTACTGCCCCTGGACCAGTCGTAACCAAGTCCTGGCTGTACCAATAATACATTTCACCCTCTGGTCGCACTACAAAAGTGTCCATTTGTCGCTGTGCTTCCATACCCTGCATGGTTGGAACTACAGCTATGCCAAATATCTGCATCAAATCTCTACCCAAAAGATTTACTGGGCATTTTGCAGAAACTACAATTTTACTTTTCTGAGTCATCCCTGATACGGGGTCTGTTATTATTATGTCATGGGAGAGTGGCTCCCAGTACAGCTGTCCATTAGCTGCTTTCACTAATATATAATCTGGTGATTCTGTATCTTCCGGTAGTTTGGAAGGGTGTATCAGGGTTCGTGAAGCCCCTGAGTCACACAAAAATGTAACTTCCCTCCCCTCTATCAGAAGCGTCACTTCCGGTTTTGTGTCTGCTAAGTAAAGCTCTAAGCCCATTAATCTTTATCCCTGGCCTGTCCTCTCAGAATTTCCACTGTAATTTTAGAGTTTTACCACTAGGTGGCACCCTCTCCAAGCTTTTTTTTCTCCCCTCTCAGCTTGCCTGCTACCTCAACTATTTATCCCTTTTTTATCTTCTGGCCCAAGCTTCATGGTTAAATGTTCTCCACTTCTTCTCTGTGACTACTCTAGTACACTCCACTTCATCCTGCTATAAATATATTTTACTGACTAACCCCCCCCATACCTATCCCACTTCTACCCTATTTCTCTTTACTTACCTCTTTTACTACCCTACCTTATAGCATACGCTCTTTTACTGATTGTTTCTCTCAACATTCTGTCCTCTCTTGTCTCTACCCGCTCCGTTTGCCCTGCGGGCTCACTCCGCTCCCTTCCCTACCCCCAATTCCCACCCACCCCCAGGGGTCCTACTCTTATACTTTCTAACCACACCTCTTCCTTTCCCACTACCCAATTCACATTTCCCATCAGCTGATTGCTCTTTCATTTCCCATCTCATACCACTCCCCTCTTTAATCACCACACCCTCCTATCACTGCACACTCCCAGCCTTTTCACCTCCCTCCCTACCTAGTCACAACATATAACTAATCTTTCCAAATGGCCTATTCAACTATCCCTTTTCAAATTCGATTCTGCTTCATTCTTTTACTACTACCATTACTAACCTTTACATATTTTCTATCTTCATATGAGCACCTATTATATCCACAACCAGACCACCCCAAACATCAAACCAACTCCCAGTCCATACCACACCTATATAACCATGCAAACATAACATACTCACCTAGCTACCTACTATCAAAGTATCATAGAACACTACACATTAAATATAATACACAATATTTCAAAAGACTGTTATTTCTCTACAACAAACTCCCTATCCCAAGCCATCTACTACAACTTCTCACAGTAAAGGATGGTGATATTCATCCTAACCCAGGTCCAACTGCAACCCCTATCACTCTTCATTACCTTAATCAGTCTATCAATTCTCCCTTGCAAGACCTTCTAACTCACTCCTACTGGCTCATCTCAACATACGTAGCATTAACAACAAATTAACTCAACTCCATGCTCTCCTAGAAGTGTACATCTTTGACATTATTTGCCTAACTGAAACATGGCTAAAACCTGCCATCAAAGATAATGAAATTATCCCACCTGGATATAATATCCTAAGGCTTGACAGAGTAGCTAAGAAAGGTGGTGGTGTGGCTATTCTATTTAAATCAGGCTTTCAACTAACCACTTATAACTGTAACATACCACTGGACTCCAAAACAGAAATTCTCATTACTAAACTTGAACTTAACAATGCTAAATCAATCTATATCATCTGTATGTATCTGCCCCCTGGAAATAACATAGCCACCTTGGAAAATATCCTCTGCTGACTATCCCAACACCTATCTCAAGAAACCATTATCCTAGGCGATATGAATTTAGACTGGAATACTTATTGTAGTAGCCTCCCTACCACTCACATTAACCTATATGGTTTCTCCCAGACCATTACCTCCCCCACCAGAATAAATAAATCTAACAAGAGAGCTAACACACTAGATTGGATTCTAACTAACAATCATACTCACTACTATGACTCTGGAACCCTCCCTGATGACATTAGTGACCACTCACTAACCTATATCATTAGACATAAAACCGACACCCCTAACCCAACCTCTACCAGACATATTAGATCCAAAAAGAAATTTAACCCTGATCTATTCAAAATTGAACTTACAGCTTGCAACTGGGCTCCCTTAAAACATCTTCCTTTAGATGAAGCCATTAATTTCTTTAACTCTACCTTCCTTGCCATTCTTAATCATCATGCTCCAACCAGATCTATAAGAATTAAGGCCAAGCCTGCCCCATGGCTTTCCAGCGAAACCAAACACAAAATTCACATCAGAAATAAATACTGGGCCAAATGGAGAATGACAAAAAACACCACTGACCAACTAACATTTAGAAAGCTAAGAAATGACACTAAAAAGGCCATACTCTCTGATAAGCAAAACTACTACTTACAATACCAACAACCTAATCACAACAACCCACAGAAATTCTGGGCCAGCATCAAGCAATTACTGCACCCAGGTAAATCTACTACACCAAACCCTCAAAATACAGACTCGAATAATCCAATCCAAACAGCTAATACCTTCAATACCTTTTTTACAGATACTATCCAATTACTAGCCAGGCAACTAACACCTAATACCTTCATAATACCCTCATACTCCTCAACCCCACCACCCCCCTTTCATTTCAAACCTGATACAACCTCATTTATTCAAACCCTTTTGAATAAACTGAAACCATGCTTTCCTTCTGCAGACCTACTGCCTTCTGAATATCTACAGATATCATCCAAGGCCATAGCCTATCCTATTTCTATATTAATAAATAGATCAATTACTGAAGGTTACATCCCCACTATATGGAAAGTCTCCCACATAATCCCCCTACATAAAGGAGGACACTCCACAGAAATATCAAACTATCGCCCCATTGCCCTACTTTCTCCCCTAGCTAAAATTATGGAGAAGTGTATCCATAAGCAACTACTCCACCATCTAACTGGAAATAACTTACTTTCCAACTGTCAACATGGTTTCAGACCCTCACACAGCACTACCACTGCCCTCTTGTCTTTCACTGACTATATTAACAGGCACCGAAACCTGAACAACCTTTCTTCTGCTCTGTTCATCGACTTGTCCAAAGCATTTGACATGGTAAACCACCAAATTCTCTTAAACATCCTGAAATCTCTCTCATTAGACCCACTTTCCATAAAATGGTTCCAATCCTACCTTGACAACCGACAATAAGCAGTACTTTGGCAAAACACTTTATCCACCCTTCTACCTGTTACCTTAGGAGTCCCTCAGGGATCCATACTTGGACCTCTTCTTTTCTCTATATTTATTAATAACCTTCATCTAGCTATCCCACAAGCCACCTGCATACAATATGCTGATGACTCAACCCTATTATGTTCAGCTACATCATCCCATGACCTTCATGCTCTCACCCAAAAAGTATTCAACATAGTTGAAAAATGGTTCTCTCAGCATTGCCTCCTCTTAAACCCTAAAAAAACCAAACTTCTCCTCTTCAAGCCTACTCATAAGTCCTCCCCTCTCCAATTCTCAGTAACATCTACCAATGATACTATTATATCTCCTGACTCTACCACCAAACTACTCGGTGTCACCATTGACAATAATCTCAACTTTGACATCCATATCAATAATACCATAAAGACTGTTAATAAAAAAATCGGTACCCTCTACAGGATAAAACCCTTCCTTTCCCCCATTGCTAAAATTACAGTTGCCCACACACACTTGATCCCTACACTCCTTTATGCCTCTCCCATTTTTACTAATCTCTCCAAGAATAACCTCAACAAATTGGAAATGGCTTATAATAACATAGCACGATTTGCTACAGGCAACCCATTTAGAACCCATCATTGCATTAACCTAAAACAGCTAGGATGGTTAGAACTACAACACCTGATTAAATTTCACCAACTCACCCTTGCCCACAACATCCTTTATAAACCTTCTAATACTCCAAGTTTATCTACCCTAATCACCCCTACACAAATCTGAAGTCCTTACGCTCATCTCAAAAACTACTAGTCCACACCACTAAACCTAACAACAGAGCTGGGGATTCCCTTTTCTCTAATTCTGTAGGTAAATCCTGGAATCTTCTCCCTTGTGACCTCTCCTCACTCACCTCATTATCTCTCTTTAAAAATAGACTTAAACTTCTCCTCAAAACTCACTGGCTATGCCCCTGTTCAAAACCAGACTAGTCATCTACCTCTACTAAGTTATCTAACCTATCCAGTGCTTACTAGCCTCTGCTACTTTTTTTCCCCATCTTATCATACTTTTCTTATCTACCCCTTTTCTTTTTTTTATATCCTCTTTTTACTTTCTCTTCTTAAGTAACTCCTTTGCTACATTACTTCTCACCTAACTTCCTTTGTTTAACTATGACCTAACCTGATATGGCTCCATACTTGAAATTTCACTGTTTTATGATTTGTTTCCTCCGTAATATATTCTGTTACAAACTCTGTACTGTTAATTACTTAATACCATTGTTGATGAGTTTTATTTCCTTTTTAAAGTTGCTATTTTTATTAGTATATTGATATTTTTTTTCTGTGTTGTTTGAACTTGTAATATTGTATTTAGACCATGTCTTGGAGCTTATCTCCCCGGGCCTCTACTGAAAAAGGACATGTATCCAGCTAGACTAGCCCGGTCAACAAATGTAAAATAAATAAAATAAATAAAGCTCAAAAGAGCTAGGTCTAAAATTTCATTTTCTTCTACGTCTGTGTATTCATATACATCCTCTACCCCTTGTGTCACATTCGCTTCTCCTGCTATCACATTTACACTTACCTTTCCCTGCTCGCTCTCTTCTAATGATTCCTGACTATCATATAGTCATTCCTCATCTTCCTTATTTTCTGTAGTCGCCTTCTTGTTTAGCCTGCAATCCCTCGCTAAATGTCCTTTTTTCCCGCACGTAAAACACTCACCCTTTTTCTTTCTTTCCTCGAAATCTTCTGATCGTTTGTCAGATTGTTTATTTCCCTGGGTATTTTTCTTACCCTTTTTCCCAGTTTGTACTACAAATACTTCTGACCCATCTTCTGCTGAAAATACTTGAGTTTTCTTTTTCTTTTTACTATTAAAATGTCTTTCTGCATGTCTAGCATATTCAAGTAATGGCTGTAATCTACTTGTTCGATGATCTACCATATGCTTCGTAATAAAGCTACTAATGGGAGTTATACTACCCTTCAAGAATGTGTTCTTTAACTGTTGTTCATATGAGGAATCATGTGTCTGATTTTCTGGTATCTGCATTCCGCAGTGATTATTAAAACACTCTTAACAGTCTAGCATAATATCTATCAACTGTTTCACCTTCCTGTTGAATGCATTGATTAATGCAAGTCCAATCAGCCCTAGGCTTCCACTTTTCAGAGATTTGGTCTGTTAGACCTTTCACTCTGCCATCCAGTTCTGCATTAGTATGTGGGAGTGGTCTAAGTTGTGCGTCACGAGGATTCCAGTCGCCACTAATCATGTGCCAGTCTGGACCCACAATTTGTCTAACTAGTTTTGCTACTTCCTCTCCATTTAAATGGTAACTTAATCTCATACCCTGTAAGTCTTCTAAAAATTTTCTAAAATTCACTTTTGGTTGGGGAATACCTTCCGTGGCTTTCCGGATATCTTCCGGTGTCCACGGTCTATAAACTAAAAGAGTCGGATCTTGTCCTGCCTGTCCTGCCTGAGGATTCGGTACTTCTATGAGCGGACACATTTCTTCTTCACTCATAGCCTGTGATGCTCTATTTAATTAATTTAATTCAATTTCCCTCCTCAAGTCGCGTGTTCGAGACCTGGTCTCGATAGGATCCCTGACAAACGGTTGTGCTTTTGCAGGGACAGCTGGGTATAGCGAAGGTGGATCAGCTCGTCCACTCGCTTCATATTCTGGTAGCGGAAGTGGAGGGGGCGAAGGAGGGGCCGTTGCTATTACTAAGTTATTGTCTTCTTTGTCTAAGAACTTTGTCTTTGAATTTTTAATTCTCTGCTCCCTACGATTTGCTTCCTCAAGCCACCTATGCACCTGAGGGACTCCTAATTGTCTCTGCTTTTTTAATTGACCTTTCGCGTCTATTTTTAACTGTTTTACAAGTTTCATAAGTGCAAGTTTATCTAAATTACCCTCGAATTTATACTTATCGACCCATTTGTTGTAATATTTAACATTATCGGCACGCTGTAATTGCATATACTTCGCGTCTTCAGTTAGGGGCGTGTCCCAGGAACTTTTTGTGCACTGATTTCCCATTGGTGCCTTAGCTAAGCTGTAAATTGTTACGTAACCCTTTCTATCACGTGGTACCACAAGTCTACACCTTTTCACAGTTTATCTAGAATAACTGTCTACCTATTCTGTTTCCCTGATCTATGACAAAAAACAGTAACCCCTTTTTCTGTCCCTAATTTGCATACGCAAATTTACCTGACAAAAAACAGTTCTGTAACTAGTCCCTGATCTTAAAACAGAAATAAGGTAATTCCTCCTTACCTGACCCTCAGTGAGTTGATCCACTGGATTGTTGACTCGTCCTCCAATCCCAGATCAGAAACAGTGGCTGGCCTCTTTCGAACGACAATTCATTCGGAGGTCTTTCAAAACAGAAGAGCCGATTTGGCCTCTTCTCCGTACGGATGCATGCCACTGGGCCCAATTCTGACCTAGGCCTAGAGCGAGAGATACGTTTCTGGTCCGAAGGACCAATCTGTCAAAGGAAAAATATACTTTAAAAATGATCAAAACATGGTAGGTTCAGGTTAAGGCACTTTAATCTTGCAGCAAGGAGACAAAAACGTGCTAATACAGAGTTTGTCTAACCAGAAACAGGGAATGCATTCATTTTTATAGGTTATCAAATTAATCCTGTCCTACCATGCTGACGTAACAGATTACCACCTTTTCATCATCATCTGCTGACCATCTTTCCCATGAATTTCTGCTGATTTAAACAATTTTTGTGTGAAACTTCGTGAGGAAAACAACATGGCCTTGGTTACTTTCAGTTAGATACTTGTTATGTTACAGTCAAGATACTACAGCTAAATCAAGCACAATGCTAGCAGTTCATTTCTCTAATAATCCTTTGTCTACCTTATCTCTAAATTACTGCAGCTGCAGAGGTTCCCATCCTCTGGACAAGGCTGTTTGTCTAGAATCATTACATTTATAATATAGTGTATTGTTCATTCATATGCTTCTGACCTAGCAGATAAACACCTGCTTCTTAAGTACATTTCCACAAGGCATAAACAAGAATACTGCTGTGCTAGCAGTTACTAGGTCAGAGGGCAACTTGCAAGTTTCAGTAAGCATGCCGCAGTTTTAGAAAAGCATCTTTTTCAGTCTCATATGAAACTCAATTTGTATAAATCACAGTGCATGAAAAATAGAATGAAAAGCATATTAAAAACACTTGATTATTAATTTGGCATTAAGCATACACACATTAATACATATTTTTCTAACAGAATCACAGTCTGGGATTTCAAGTGCACACAGAGAAATCTTCTCTTTCTGTCTCACAGGATAGTGTTTCTAGCATGTCTCCTGGATACATTTATTTTCTCCCACAGGACAAAGTGGATTGGTACAAGGAACAGTTTCTGACATTTTCCAGTAAGAGTCTAGTATAAGTCAAGGAATTTCTCATGATTCTGTGGTTCATGGTTTGCACAATTACCATGCCTTTGGACAGACATCACATGAGGAAAATTCAAAGGTTTATTAAATCTGTTTGGATCCAACAGCAGCACGCCCTATCTTTTCAAATATCAGTGCTGCAGTTTGTAAAAAGAGAGTTCCTCTGGGGGGTAAATCAGATGTTTCTCAATCCATGCTTTTCTTTATCCCCAGCCAGCCTTGCATTCAATCTGTAGTGAGGGATACGTCAGACTTTGCTTGGGGAGCTGTATTCAAGGGGATGAATGTTCAGGGTCTGTGAAAGGACAAATTAAAACACATAAAATTCAAAGAAATGATGACTGTAATAAACACTCTCAAATCTTCAAACAGTCTTTGGATTCCAGGCCCTCTACTAGTAACCAGAGACAATACCACAGTGATGTGGTACATAAACAAACTGGGGGGGGGGGTCATATCCTATCCACTTTGCAAATTAGTGATGGTAGCCTAGGAACTAGTAACTCAACACTATCTGACCCACCAGGCTACATGCATTCCACCGAAGTAGAATGATACAGCAGACAGGCTGAGCAGGACCAGCTCAGACTCCTATGAATTGAAGCTGTACCCAGGGATCTTCCAGGAATTGATCCAAATGTTGGGTACACCTCAAGTAGATTTGTTTGTTTCCATTCATAGCAGACAGTTAAAAAAATCTGCTCCAGGATACCTTGCAAAAAGGCCTGGAAGAAAAATGCCTTCTCATTACCATGGATGGAGATGTTCCTGTATGCCTTTTTACCCTTTCCTTTAATAACCAATATTCTCCTAAGGATTCACAAGCACTCTCCTAAGATGGTACCAGAAACTCCCTTTTGGCCCAGGTAACAGTTGTTCTCCCTTATTCTGAAATTGACCAAGGGCAATTACCACAAACTCCTTCACAGGATGGACTTACTCACATAGGACAGGGATTGTTTAATAAACCCCGTTCTTCAACTTCTTAAACTCCAACGCCTGGATGATAAAATTGTAATTCTTTATTGACAAC
This sequence comes from Protopterus annectens, assembly GCF_019279795.1. Classification (NCBI taxonomy): domain Eukaryota; kingdom Metazoa; phylum Chordata; order Ceratodontiformes; family Protopteridae; genus Protopterus; species Protopterus annectens. The sequence continues at coordinate 1,084,467,076 of NC_056739.1, read as the reverse complement.
TGTTTTCAGAGGATGTGGAGCAGGAATTAATGGAAGCTAAGAAACCTGCTACTTTAAAATCATATTTGGCTTAGTGGAAATATTTTCTAGTTCTTGCAAAAGAAAAAAAAACACAGGATCCTATTAAGTCAAACAGTTTTTGAAAGGATTTTACATATCCATCCACTGGATCTTAATTTTACATTGAAGAAACATACACTTTTTTTTAACCCGCTTGTGAAGCTGATTTGTAGTTCTTATCTTGGAAAAGAGTGTTATTTATTACTCTGATTTCTGTAAGAAGAGCATCTAAGCTACAACCGCTTATGTTGATTCAGCCCTATGTCATCTTTCACAAAGAGTGGGAAAGTTTGAGAAGAGATGGTTCTATTATGCCATGTGGATTCTGAGTTTATTTTGAGCCAGGCTATTCACCTCCATGTTGACTTTGAAGAACCAAAAAGTAGGGGAGAAAACATTCTACACATTCTGGATATTCACAGGCAACTTAGATATTGATACTTGCCAGAACAAAACCTGACAGAATTTCCTATGAAAGTAAGAAAAGGGAAAATCAGAGTAAAAACAGACAATTTCCAAATGGTTATCTCATGCTACTGAGTTTTGTTACTCTCACCAAATAAGACCGTTCCAAACAAGGTGAGGGCCCACTCTACCAGGGCTTTGGTTACTTCAGTGACTTTTTGGAAAGACCATTCTCACTAGAGACAGTAACCTGGTCATTTGTGCGCACCTTTACCAAGCACTACAAATTAGGTTCTTTCTCTAGGACCACAGCAAGCTTTAGTAGGTTCATTCTTCAGGGGCTTCTGGACTTTGAGCCTTTATTTCCTCCCTTTCTTTTTAAGCTCTGTTTTTTTTTACCATTATAGTTTAGGCTACTGCAACAGTGAACTAGTGATGAACATCATACAGTTGTATAAGTTAAATTACCATAGCAGTAGATATTCAACTAGATCACCTTTTGTAATCTGAACACCCTTACTTCATCCCCTTTCTTTTACTTTGTTTTATACCAATGTGTGTATATTTTTCCCTTTCCTTTTCTCCTAGCACATGCTTAGCTGGTAGAGTTCTAGCCTCCTTTACTCTGAGGCAAGGAAGCTTGAAAAATTTTGCATCATAACCATTGCATTTATACTGCTGTTCTCCAGTTGTTCAAAGGTTAGGGCACATGGAAGGTGTCCTGAAGCTTTTGAAGCTTGCTGGTTGCCCAGTTTCATGCAGTATATGGCCTATATAGCTTAGGCTACTGCAATAGTGATCTTTCTGAACATCTACTGTTATGGTAAGTTTACTTGTACAACTAAACTTTCTTTTGACATGCAGTCATGACCCACTACCTGCATACCATGGAATTTACTGAGTAAATATATTATTTTTTCTCTTGCATTGTCTCTCATTTCATTTCTTATTCCTTCCTGTATGACCAAGCTGACTAGTTATTCATGGTTTCCTTCCTCTTGGCCTTCTCCTGTTGTATGATTCTCCTGCCACTACTCCATTTTGGTTGTCTTCTCTCCTCTTTTGACCAGTCCAGCCTGTTCCGGCCTTTTGGGGTTCAGAAACCAGAAATTAAACAAGAAAATCTTAAGTAGCAATGTGGGGCAACAATTTTCTTTAGTGCATAAAGTCAGATATTGACTTAAAATACTCTTCAGTCTTGAGTCAGTTGTATAAGCCAGACCTGTCTCATTCATCTATGAATACACATTTTTCTGAAGTTTTTAATTACTTGCCTTCTAGTATTTTCTGCGATATCAACTAATCATACAGCCTACTACATTCTAAAGCATTGTTTTGCACTTGATACTACCCCAGTATGCATATCCCCCCACTGCACCATGGTATATTATAATTAAGTTTAAGGAAAATACCACATTAGCTAAAATTACATCATATTGGGAAGTTAACAGATAATATCGCCCATTGTAAATTAACTCACAAGGAATAAAACATGTAATAAATATGGTCAAAATAGACCCAGTACTTATGTGGGCAACTGTCTATCATTTAATCATCTTGTTTTCACCATAATAATGAAATTGCTCTATCTAGCTCAGTTAGTTATCAAGAGCTCAGAGTTTAAAACTGCTGTTGATTGCATTGATTTTTGGATTTTTTTGCCATTCATCTACCCAACTCTTGTTGTGTTTTCAAACCTGGTGCCTTTTTAGTTGCCCAGTCCTACTGTAAATTAGAGTTTGAAAGCCCCTCCCAGTGCTATTTCTACTGGACACTGAGAGCTTAAACTGATAACGCACTCCTATTAGACTCTTAAAGCTTGAGTCAGCTTCTGTTTCATATTATGCCATTTAAACTTGTGCACGCTGCAGTTTTCAGAGTGTTAATATGAATTGCATATTGTTCTTTTATGCATTTTTCTTGTTTTAACCAAAAGTTAACTGTTTGCATTTTTAGCTTGGTCTGAGACATTAGTCTTGTAGCACCTCTCTCAGTAGTGGTATAATTGTGAGTTGCTGCAGGATCTGGGCCTCATTTAATTTCTACTGCTTTTTACTAATTGTATTTTACTTGGTCTGGGGGTCTTATTCTTGTAGTATAACTAACAATAGTGAGAGAATTATGAATTGCTGTAGGATCTGAGCCTAATTTATTACATTTCTACTGCAGTTTTCTGCTTGCATATTACTTGGTCTGAGATCTTAGTCTTGTGGTATAACTCACAATAGTCAGAGAATTTGGAACTGCTGCAGGATCTGAGCCCCATTTATTACATTTCTACTGCATTTTTTTGCTTGCATTTTACTTAGTCTAGGAACCTTAGTCTTGTAGGATTGCTCACAATAGTGAGAGAATTGTGAATTGCTTCGGGATCTGAGCATTATATATACTATTATACTGCATTTCTACTGTTTACTGATTGTCTTCTTCTCTAACTCATCTCTTATAACCTGTGCTGAGCTCTGCAGCAGTGGTTTGCAGTGCCCTGTATAAAAGCAAGCACCTAGAGTTATAATTGTCCATATAACACTTCCTCTGCTATTTCCTCAAGTATCTAGCTGAGTGAGTAGCAGCTGGTTAGTCCACTGAGAAGCATTACCTAAAGAGTTTTATTTTAGACCAATCTTAGACCTCTCCTCCCAGCTGACAACTCTAAACTCTGATTACACTACCTCTCATAGATCACAAAAAGAGGATCGACAGGCATGGATATGCACTCTCCTACTGTCTCTGTAGCCAGCCTGGTGGAAATGAGCATCCTGAGACAAAGCAGCAATGGTTTCATGTTTACTGACAACCTCCTCCTTCTTAAGGAGGCTGGCACAGTATGTGAGAGTTGTGAACACTATGTATTGGCAGGCAAAGCTCTAGCATACAGATACTGATATCACCAACCACGTTGCCAGTAGTACACACATACTACACCTACCATGAATCAGACACACAAACTCACATAAGCTGAGGCTCTTAAATGCAATCTACCCAATCGTCAAAGGCCTCCTATATGCTGGCCTCTGCATCCTCCCAAACACTGTAAAAAGATAACACTTCCCGGGAAACATGCAGCCACATCTAACAATGTCTCAACCTCTATGCTCTTAAGGTAAACTACCACACAACCCAATATATTGGTCATCGGAGACTCTATTGTGAGACATAGTGATGTCCCTCTCAGGCTTAGCAAGGAGACAGTCAGAGTCATTTGCTTATTAGGGGAAAGGATCCACCAAATCACACATGCACTCAGGATATTAAATCAACCACAAGTACCAGTATGACTGTCATAGTCCATACAAGTGTTAATGACAAGAGCTGTACCTCCCTGGACTGTATGAAGAGAGACATGACAGAGCTTTCAGATTACATGTCCCAGGCAGGTATGAGCCTGGCACTGAACAGCATTCTACCTTCTCCAAGGATGATACCACAATATAAATAGAAGGTGATTGACTTTAACAATTGACTTAGTTACTGGTGTCATTCTAAGGGGGTCCAGTATTTGTCAGCTTGAGAAGACATGATTAACAGACCATGCCTCTTTGAAAGGGATGATCTACACCTGTCCCCACTAGGCTTTTAGATATTGGTCAAAACATTATCCACCCCTATAGTGCCTTTTTAGGCAATGCAATCTTATAAATATTCTAACATAGTAAATTCTACTCAAGATAAACTAAAGGTGTTACTGCTGAATGCTAGGAGTCTGAACAACAAGCTGCACTCCCTGGAAGCACTCCTTACCCTGGAGAGTGTTGACATCTGTGTAGTTACTGAGACATGGTTTAAAGCCATGGAAGGCACCCCAGCAGTACAAGGCAATAATGCCATCTACACATTTGGACCAGCAACTGCACAAGAAGAGACAAGAGGTGGAAGGCTATCAATCTACATAAAAAGTAAGCACACCTCAAGATTGGTCAAACAATGTAACATGATGCTTAAGCTACTCCATGTCCAATTAACCTTAGGTAGAGTCCATTACCATATGCTTGCCAACTATAGGTCCCCATCTATGACCCAAAAAAACTATACCACATACTTGAATTTACTGGAGTCATTCACAATTCAGCCCAGCACTATATTTGTGTGTGATTTCAACTATTCCACCGTAAACTGGGATGTATACACAACCACTAACATGCAGGCTCAGAGATTCCTGTTTCTTATCAAAGCAAACACCCTGGAACAGCTAGTCTGCACATTTACTAGGGGTGCAAATATCCTCTATCTGGTACTCATAGATATGGGTGAATTTTGCACCCCTCCCTCTTGGGTAATGTCCTCAGTGGTCAGAACAAATCACAAAGCAGTAACCCTTGAAGTAAATATAAAGGTTGCACTCCCAGTAAACCCCAAAACCTTTAAGAACTTTTCCAAAGCTAACCACTTCCTACTATGTGAAGGCATAACTAAATTCCAACCCTCACACCCCCCCCAAATTCAGAGAACATGGTGAAATGGAATTCATAGGTTCATAGGTGTTTACTAGGCTAACGACCACAGGGCCCTTTTTAAGCCTAGCCATGCATCCCAGATCTCTGACAAGTTCTGATACCCTTGATAAGTGTAACCAGGGGCTTGGCAGATGAAACACTTACAAGCAGGGGCCTGGGGGATCAACCATTTGTGGGTTTGAATGTGTCCATTAGAGACATATGTGCCAAGGCAGTGATGAATTTCCTTTTCCCCATCCAATTGTCCAAGTTACACTTGAATTTGGTTAGGGAGGGACTCTGCTTCACATGAATGGGGCACCTGTTTCAGAGATGAGGTAGTCTCTGAGATACATACCTGTCTCTCCAGCAAGTCCTATTTATATCAGAGGCAAGGTTTAAGTCTTTAATACATGCCTGTCTCTCCAGCAGGTCCTATTTATATCACAGGCAATGTTTAAGTCTTTATATTGGGTAATTCTGGTACTGTTGGTTTTGTGGGTATGTAGGAGGTCCATCAGAGTGGGGTCTGACAATGCCCATTATGTCAGGTATAGATCTCCCCCTCAACAGCCTGTAGGAGACAGAATACAAGGACAAGGCCTTGAGGTGGTCTGCATAGGACATTTTATTTACACCCCGTATTCTTTTAGTGAGGAACATCTGTGGACGTTCCAATTGTTGGATATGCCTGGTTAGGTACCTACCAAAGGGGGCACTGTACTCAATGATAGGTCTAATTAATGCCAAATACAGTGGAACAATGACTTCCTTGGACCTAGATGCCATACCTTTGTTTATAAGTTGTGCAACATAGAATGATTTCCTCACTACTGTATACACGTGATGGTCAAAGGCTAGATTATTGTTTATGTGTGTCCCTAAATCCCTGACTACTGGGTCAACTCTAAAGGGTGTGTTGTCACTATGATAGTTACCAGGGGTGGATGACTTCCGAAAGGATACTCTTATGCATTTCTTGGCATTTAGTTTTAGTCCATGGCTCTGACACTAGTTGTTTGTGGCAGCCCTTCCTGGAGACCATGTGTGGAATTCAATGACAGCTCTTAATTTGCAATCATCTGCAAATTTAGTCAGCCAAAGACCATTCACATTGGCCTTGACTTCAGAGAAGTAAATGCCAAAAAGGAGAAGTCCGAGGACCGATCCCTGAGGGACTCCACTTGTGACTGGCCTCTTTGTAGAGGTGGACTTCCCAATTCTAACTTCCTGGGTCCGGTCTGTGAGCCAGTTGGGTATCCACTGGGTGACATACAGGTTTGTACCTAACCTCCTGAGTTTGTTAACAATGCCCGAGTGGGGTATTGTGTCAGATGCCTTGTCCAGATCAAGGTAGGCAGTGTGAACCATTTTGCCCTCATCCATTGTTTTGGTGACTTTATCAAAGAAGTCCACCAGGTTGAGTACGCATGACGTGCCCTTGAAGCCAAGCTGAGTTGGGTCCAGTGTCTGGAGATTTACTATATCATTATTGATCATTTCCATGATAATTCTTTCTATGGCTTTGCATATAAGACTAGTGAAACTTATGGGTCTGTAGTTTCCAGGGTCTGTAGATGGCCCACCTTTATGCAGAGGGATGACTGTTGCTGTTCTACATTCATATGGCTCAAAGCCTGTTTGAAGGCTACAACTGAATAATAATTCCAGAGAGCCTGATAGGTCATGTTTCATTCTACTTAGAAAGCATCCTGGGATATTTTCTGGGCCCATTGGTACAGTGTTCTTGGCTTTAGAGGGAGCATTAAGGACCTATTCCCTAGTAATAGCAGGGGGAGTTGTATTTGATGGGATTTCCGGAGGGAAGGTTGAGAGGGAAAGAGGGGTAAAGCTGGAACTGAATTTTTCAGCTACATAAACCCTGTACAAGCAGGTAAATAACTGCATAGAAAGAGCAGTTCCAAACCAAAAAAAACTTTGGAGAAACTCCAAAAACAAGCCCCCTTGGTGGACTCCCAGTATAAACAGATTGTTCAACAAAAGAAAGAAAATCCTTTCCAAAAATAAGAGGAGCTATGCCCAAAAGGCAAAATAAAAAAAACCTCATCAGTCTCAACAAAGCAACTGAAGGAACTAATCTAGTCCACCAAACCCAACTTTGAGGAAGAAAGAACCTCCCAGGCTAAGGATAACTATAAGGCATTTTTCAGTTATATGCGCAGCCTTAAAGGGAACACCCAACAGTGTACGGAATTAATAGTAAATGGAACTTCCTATACTGAACTGGGAGATATAGCACATTTGCTGGCTGATAAATTTAGCTCCTATTTCACCTCCATTACCCCCAGATTCTCCTCAGGAAATACCCTCTACCATTTCTCTGCATCTGTCACTAAGGAATAGGTTCTCACTGCACTAGAAACACTGCATCTATGGGTCCTGATAATATGTCAGGATGCCTCTTAAATAGCTTGAAACATGACCTGTCAGGCTCACTTGACTCTCTTTTCAACCACAGCCTGCAGACAGGCTTCATCCCTAGGGAATGGAGGAATGCATCTGTCATCCTTCTACACAAAGGTGGGCTATCAACAGACCCAGGGAACTACAGACTTATAGGTTTGACTAGTTTTATATACAAGGATGTGGAAATAATTATTGTTGACCTGATAAACAAAGACATAGGAGATCTTCAAACACTGGACCTACCCCATTTCAGTTTCATCAAGGGCAGGTGTTGCCTACTAAACTCAAATCATTACTAAGAAAGTGATGCAAAAACATGATTCTCTTGATGTTCTTTGTGTTTCACTGCTGCAGTCCTAACCATTGGGGGTTATCCATGCTGTGGTAGCCCTCAGTCGGTCCGAATACAAGAGTCAAGGTTTTGTGCGTCGGCTGCTGTTGCTTGCTGGGTGACGTCAGGTCATCCGAGCTATAAAGGAGAGCAGGCGACGCCATTATATCAGTCTTTCTTGCTGTACAGCCCGTAACAGAAGCAATTCACAACAGTGCCGGTCAGTTGTTTCCAGATTTCAAACTTCAACTGAAAACGTCCAAAGTTTAGTACTCCGTTGGGGATCCTTTTTCTTGCACTAATCGATGTCCGAAAAAGTCAGTAACTGTCTCACCTGTGGTAAGCAAATACCACACAGAGACTTCCATTCTTACTGCATCTCTTGCTTAGGCCCAGATCACGACGTACCCCGCTGTCAGTTGTGTGCCCTCTTTAATCCTTGAACTATTCATCTTAGAGCTCTGTTTGTAGCCAGTTATTTTCATCTTCCATCTCTGATTACCGATATGGCATCTGTCAGTCAGCAAACTGCAGAACTTCTGAAAAAACATAAAGATAAGGATAGAGACAGACTGCATAATGCCAAGCCTTCCGATGACACCACCACTAAAAGTGTCGTCAGTTCTTCGGAATTCAGTGAGGCACTTTCGCAGCCCCTGATGCCTGACTCGATTAATTCGCAGGCCTCTACTGAGACCCACTTGGAGTCCTGTAAGCCGCAGATGTCTGCATCATCTAACAAGCCTTTGGCTGTCTCTTCCGCGGTTGGGTCTGAGCCACTAAGCAGGCACTGGTTCTCAAGGATACTGCTCGCACTTCAGAATTCACTTCAAGGACTTCGCCCTCTCTTCCGACTAACACACCTGTCACTTCTGATACCTCACCAGACTACCACATTAATGAGATTCCCCAGGAAGAGAATGTGCAAAAGGTGATACTTAGATTCCCCTCAAGAATCTCTCACTGAGGACACTGACTTTGATGAAGGGGAAGAGTCCCCCAGATCTCCACCTGAAGATTTCTCCTTTGAAAAAATACTAGAACTTCTAAAACAGAAAGGTGGTTGGTCTTCCAATACCCCTTCCCAGGAGGAGTTGGTGTTTCTGAAGGTTTTTGGGTCTGGCCTGACTACTTCTTAGGAGACACCCCTGGATAATGAACTAATACACCTTGTCTCACAACATGCAAGGAAGGCGTCGAATACTGAGGAGCCTATCCCTAAGCACCCAGATAGAATTTTAGCCCCCACCAAAGGACAGAGCACACTGGAATAAGAGGGTCTTGGTAGATGCCATGGTTGTGGCAGCAGCCACTAAGAAAGAGCTCACAGAGCAAAGCTCATCTGTTCATCCCCCAAACAGGGAGTCTAGGACCTTGGGCAGATTTGGTAAGTGCATTTATACTTCAGTGACCTTTGCCCTGTGGTCATTGAATTATTTGGCGTACTTAACAAAGTTGCAAAGAGATTTGACTAAAGATCTCTCCAAATCTCTTTCCAGCTCCATGTCTGTGGAGGACCAAAAGAAGATCTCTTCACAACTGGCCACCCTCCAGTCCATATCTAATGTGTCCATGAGGCTGATATCACATGCTGCAGAGGATACCTTACAGGCAAAAGTTTCAGGCATATTCATGAAAAGACATGCCTGGATGTGTCTATGTGATTTTGTGAAGCCCTTCAAATCTTCATTCATCAACGCTCCTTTTGATGGATCTTCCTTGTTTACTCCTCAGAGACCTTTTTCCTGGAATCAGTGAAGAGGCAGGAAAATGTGGTTTCAAAGGTCCCAGGGTCCTTTCCAAGACTCACATGGAGATGGTTCTCCCAGAGGCAGAGGGAGGAACTCTAACAGAGGATGCCTCCCCATTTACAGAGGTGGCCTGCAGAACCATGGTTTCCAGGATTCCTTCTCAGATAAATCCTACCAGTGTTCCTGAAAGATTGTCCAGCTACTGCTCTCTTGAGGCAGTAGGTGTCAGAGAAGGATCTATATTAGAACATCGATGTTTCAAAACTTCAAATGTTCTAATATCAACCCCTATTCAGTGAAAGCTGAAAACATCAAACATACAGAACAGCAAATTTTTTCCTAGGGAAAAAATTTGCTGTTCCAAAACACATACACACAACAAAAGCACACCAAACAAACAGCAATCCATACACATACACCTAAAATCTTACACCTAACCCTACACTAAACTATACACACACCACTAACTATCCACTTACCTTAACCCAAACCCTAACCCTAAGTTCCGTCACTATCGCACACTCACCTCACCCACTCCCTAACCCTAACTCACCTAACCTGCTCTAACCCTCACGTCCACACAATCGCACACATACCTAACCTACACCCTAACCCTAACTAACCTAACCTGCACTCAATCGCACACTTACCTGAACCCGACCTGTAACTTTCCACCACAGCACTGAAAATACCGAAGCAACAGAAACGGGCAACCAAGTTTTTCTCTAGGAAAAAATTTGTTTTTCTGTTGATTCGATATTTTCAGCTTTCGCTGAATAGGGGTCGATATTAGAACATTTGAAGTTTTGAAACTTCGATGTTCTAATATAGACCCTCAGGGGCGGGGGCCACTTGTCTCTGCACCACAAAGCCTGGCCATTCATCTCAAAAGATTCTTGGGTGCAGAGAATCATATCCAGAGGTTATTTTATACCATTTTCCTAAATTCACCCTTCAAAAATGAAAAAAGTCCCCAATTTTCCACCCAAATCAGAGGGAGGTGGCAGCCGTGGAAATAGAAAAGCTGTTAGAAAAGAGTGTCATTCAGAAGACCCCCCCCCCCCCCAGCCAGATAGGATCTGGAACCTATTCGATTCTTTTTAGTTCCAACAAAGACGAGGGACTTGAGACCCATTCTGGATCACAGCTGTCTAAACTAATACATGAAATATTCAAGGTTCTAGATGGTCACAGTTCAGTCCATTTTGCCCCTGCTGTGGAAGGACAATTGGATGTGCTCAGTAGATCTTCAGGATATTTACTATCACATCCAAATGAACAGGTGCTCCAGAAGATAGCTGTGCTTTCGGCTGGGAGTCAGTCATTATCATAGATTCATAAGTTCATAAGTGTTCACTAGTCTAATAATGACACGGGCCTTTTTAAGTCTAGCTCTGCATCCTAAATCTCTGACAAGTTCTGGTACCCTTGATAAGTGTAAGCAGGGGCTTGGGAGATGAAACATTTATAGGTTGCCTGTGCCCATTAACTCATTCACTCCAATGAAGCTCAGGAAGTTTGCACTGTAAGTTCCAATGGGCGGAGCTTAAGCCTTTTGATAGAATCAAATTATGTCTTCACATTTCAAACAAACATTCATATCTCTGGGATCATATGGGTTATGAAAGAAGTGTAAATGGAATACTCTTCACCACAAAGTGTATTCTTTAAATTCTAGGTCTTAAACTGAATTTCATAAGCCACAGTAAACATAGTAACTATTAAACTTGTAACATTTTGCAAACAATTTACAATATCTCAGCAACCACTCAAGTTACACACAAACTGTCAGCAGCATTTTATTCATCTAGGTGAGAGCTTTCATGTGATGCTAAGGAGTTCCATCTGTGTTACCTGGTTGTTGAGATATTTAGAAAAATGTGAAAATGATATAAAAATAAATTAATATCATAAAAACAACTGTTAATATCTGTTTACCTGCACTAGACAGAGTTCAAATGTTAATGCAATTGAGTTTGCCATTGTATAAGCTTTAAGATGAAATCTTTTAAAACCTTGTACTTAACATGGTTTTGGAATTATTGATGCAAATATGAATAAGCAATATTTGATGCCTAGAGGCATCAGTAGGAGTTAACTGCAGATGCACCTGGAGGCATCACTCAGATGTAATGAGTTAAAGACATAGGTGCCAAGCCAGGGATCAATTTCCTGTTCCCCAACCAACTGTCCAAGTTACACTTGAATTGGTTTAGAGAGGAACTCTGTTTCACAAGGATGGATAGCCTGTTCCAGAGATAGGATATTCTCTGGGATACATACCTGTCTCTCCAGCAGGTCTTATTTATATAACCGGCATGGTTTAAGTCTTTAGAATTGGCTATTCTGGTACTGTTTGTTTTGTGGATATGCTGGAGGTCCGTCAGAGTGGGATCTGACAATGTCCTGTGTGACAGGCATAGATCACCCCTCAACAGCCTGTAGAAGAAAGATTACAGGGATAGCCCCTTGAGGGAGTGGTCATAGGACATTTGACTTACGCCCTGTACTCTTTTAGTGAGGAACCTCTGTGGACGTTCCAATTGTTGGATATGCCTGGTTATGTACATACCAAATGGGGCATTGTACACAATGATAGGTCTGATTAATGCCAAATACAGTGGAACAATGACTTCCTTGGACCTAGATGCCTAACTTTTGTTTATACGTTGTACAACACAGAATGATTTCCTCACTACTGTAGACATGTGATGGTCAAAGGATTACTGTCTATGTGTGTCCCTAAGTTCTTGATTACAGGGTCAACTCTAAGGGATATGTTGTCAATATGATAGTTACCAGGGGTGGATGACTTCCCACAGGATACTATTATACATTTCTTGGCATTTAGTTTTAGTCCATGGCTCTGATACCAGTTGTTTCTCTGTGTCAGCCCTTCCTGGAGAACATTTGTGTCAGTGTGGAATTCATTGACAGCTGCTAATTTGCAAACATCTGCAACTTTAGTGAGCCAGAGACCATTGACATTGGCCTTGACTTCAGAGAAGTAAATGCCAAAAATGAGCAGTCCAAGGACCAATCCCTGAGGGACTCCACTTCTCAAGCCTCTTTGTAGAGGTAGACTCCCCAATTCTAATTTCCCATGTCTTGTCTGTGAACCATTTGGCTATCCACTGGGTGACATAAGAGTTTGTACATAACCTCCTGAGTTTTCCAGCAATGCCTGAGTAGGGTACTGTGTCAAATGTCTCGGTAAGATCAAGGTAGGCAGTGTGAAACATTTTGCCCTCATCCATTGCTTTGGTGACATTCTTAATGTAGTCCACCAGGTTAAATAGGCATGAACTGTCCTTGATGAAACCAAACTGGGTTGGGTCAAGTGTCTGGAGGTTTACTATGTCATTATTGATCATTTCCATGATACTTCTTCCATGGCTTTGCATATAAGACTAGTGAGACTTATGGCTTTGTAGTTTCCAGGATCTGTAGATGGCCCACCTTTGTGCAATGGGATGACTGTTGCTGTTCTCCATTCATGAGACACCCAAAGCTGGTTTTGAGGCTACAGTTAAATAGCAATTCCAGAGTCCCTGACAAGTCATGTTTCATGCTATTTAGAAGGCATCCTGGGATATTGTCTGGGCACATTGATGCAGTGTTCTTGGCCTTAGACAGATCATTAAGGACATGATCCCTAGTGATAGCAGGGAGAGTTATATTTAATGGTATTTCCGGAGGGAGGGTTGAGGGTAAGACAGGGGTATAGTTGGAGCTGAATTTTTTCAGCCATTAGATTTGCTTCATCTTCTGGCTCAGTATGGGTGGCTCCACTTACAATGAGATCTACACACAATTGTGTATTGCTTTTTCACCTGGGAGACCATATTTACCTCAAATTTGGCTTTGATGCACTTTATTTGTCCTCTGAGTTGTTTGTTTAGTTTGATGAGAGTGTTTCTATCCTGCTGGGTGCTGCACCTCCTAATATTTGCCATGAATTTCTTTCTTCTGTTATACAGCCTACTGATATTGTGATACTACTAGGATGGCTTGTTTTTTGAGTTAGTTTTGTACTTCTTCCTGGGGGGTACAGCGGCCTCTGTGCAGCTATTAACATGCTTGTATAGGGTTTCTGTGACCAGTTCTGCATAGGCAGCAGTGTTTTCAGGGTTCATGGGGGCTTGGCATTTTGCCAGGCTATCACTTAAAAGCAGGAAAGTAACCTTAGACTAGTTTCTGAATATTCCAGGGTTAGCTGGGGGTCCAGGTTTTATTTTTACTTCAAAGGAGACCATTTTGTCATCTGACCTTACCAGGGAAGACATTATACTAGGGAGTGTGCAGCATTCACCTATATTAGTGAGGACCAGATTCAGTATGGTTGCACCCCTGTTTGTTATATTGACAATCTGGTCCAGGGAGTTTGTGTTTACAAAATCCAGGAATCTTTGTGCCTGTACATTTGATGTCATATAGGATTCACAGTTAACAGTGGGGTAATTAAAGTCACCCATGACTATGGTATTGGGTTGGAGGGTGAGTGTTTCCAATAAGTTTAAATACATGGTATGGGTTTCCTGATTCATAGAGGGGGACCTATAGCATGAAAGAAAATGGTATTGGATTTTGCTTATGGTGATTTGAACTTGGAGTAGCTCAGGACCATTGTCCTGTTTGACCAGCCTTGATGTATATTTATTTTTTATGTAAATTGAGACACCTCCATCTTTAGTCTCTGTCTGTGCAATAGCTGGTCTAAATGTGTAGAAGGCATTATAACCTCGCACTGCCATTGTGCTCTCTGTGGCTTTAAACCATGTCTCAGTGACCACACAGACTTCAGCATTCTCTAAGGAGAAGAGAGCTTCTAGGGAGTGGAGTGTTTTGTTTAGACTCCTAGCATTGAGCAGTAATACCTTTAGATTTTCTTGGTTTTGGTTTGCTATGTCGGAAGTACTTTTACTTTGGCATTGCCTAAAAAAGGCACTATGGAAGACAATATTTTAGCTAACTTTCAAACACCTAGAGGGGGAGAGGTGTAGACCATCCCTGGCAAATCAGCATGGTCTGTTGACCATCTCTTTCCATGTTAACAGATATTGCACCCACTTAGAATGACACCAGAAACTAAACCAATGATTAAAGCAGTCATCTTTTGTTCATACTGTGGAATCAACGTTGGAGAGGGTAAAATGCTGCTCAATGCGAGGCTCATACCAACCTGAGACACATATTCTGAGAGCTCCATGATGTCTCTCTTCATATAGTGTAAGGAAGTACATCTTAGGTCATTTACACCAACATGGACTATGACTGAGTCATACTGGTATTTGTGCTCGAACGACCTGAGTGCATGTGTAATGTGATGGATCTTAGCCCCTGATAAGCAACTGACCACGACTTTCTCCTTACTCAGCCTGGTGAGAGGGTCATCAGCGTGTCTAACGATGGAGTCTGCAATGACCAGAATGTTGGATTGTGTGGTGGCTTGCCTTGTGGGTTTAGAAGTAGAGGCTTCATGAAATGTGGCTGTATGTGCTGATGTGGGCGATGTTTTGAAAGAGTGCATTTGGGGCTGCTGAGGGTATTTGTTATGTGTATTTCATGTAGGAGGTCTTTGGGGTTTAAGACGTCTAGGAGGTCTTTGGGGTTTAGGAAAGTTACATTTAAGTGCCTCAGCATATGTCGGTCTATATGTCTATTTTTAATTGTGTGTGATGGGTGCAGCATGTGTACTACTGACAACCTTGTTGACATTAGGAGTACTTTTATGTGATACCTTTGCCTCCAATGACATTGCATAAATACATCTCTCATATACTGTATCAGTTTGTTTGAGAATTAACTGGATGTCAGTAAACATGAGGCAATTTCCAGATTGCCTCAGGATGCCCATATCCACCAAGATGGCAAAAGAGATAGTGGGGAAAGTTCATATCCATGGCAACAGACTCTTTTTTATTGATTAGACAGTTGGAGTGAGAATATAAAGCAATGTCAGGAGTATCTGGTTTGCAACTCTGGGGACAGTGCTTGTCACTGCAAAGTAGTTGTCTTGTGTGCAGCTATGTATTGGAGAAATTTCAATCATGTTTTTACAGGAAAAATATCACAAAAGATGTCTGTGTCTATACATGGCACTGCCAAACACTCGAGAGGAAACAAATAAGTAGACCCTGAAAATTTAAGGATGAAGTTTTTAGGCAGATATTCTGAAGTTAGAAACAAATCAAGCAGTACTTAACTGAAAACAAAGAATTAGCTTGTCAAGAATAATGAAAAGAGGGGAGCCGCATGAATGAGTACTGCCTGGCTAGTACTAGTGCTGGTTTCACCACAGTTTCACTCTGCTGGGATACAATGCTCCTTTGCTTCTCTCACCAGAAGTAAAATATTAGCTCCAATTTCAAGATGATAAGCAGGCCTACTGCCTGTTTGGTTACTGCCTGTTTGGTGATCCACAGTCTTGTTCCAGATGATCCAAGGGTCTGTAGGGTCATTGTAGCCTTCTCCTGTCAGATGTCTTGAAAAGACTACAACAAACCTACAGACCCTTGCGTCAGTTCAGAGCACTACACTTTGGCCTCACCACCACCATGCATGGCGGAGGTAGCAGCTCACTTGAGACTGCTGGGATTCAGAGTATTTCCGCACCTAGATGACTGTCTCCTGACTGCCCCAACCAGGCATCTACTTTTACAAGCAAGGGACTACTTGCTCCAGTTGTTTCTTTGTTTAGGCATCACAGTCAACTACAGCAAGTCTCATCTCACATCCACATAGAATCTGGAATTTATAGGTGCTCTTCTAGACACGGTCATTCAGACATCACTTCTTCCCTCAAGAGTACTAACTCTCAGATCCCAGGTCATGAAATTGATCTTGCATTATTCCCCTTCAATATGTCCAGTCTTACAAGCCTTGGCAGTAGTAGCAATCACTTTGATTCCTTTAGCCAGATTTCATATGTGGTTTCTGCAATTAACTCGGGTGGTACAGTGATCTTATCTTCAGCAGACCCTGTTTGTCCCAGTCAAGATCACTCAAACTTGCAAAAAAATATCTTCTAGTGTTGGATTTGCTCAGATGAAGTTTCTCTAGGCCATCCATTCATTCTCCTGCTGCCGACAGCTGCTGCGACCACTGATGGCTCCCATCTGGAGTTGGGGCGGCATTACTTGGGAAGGACATTCCAAGGTACGTGGTCCCAAGAAGAGGCCAATGTGCATATCAATGTCCTGTAAATGAGAGCAGTCCTCCTAGTGTTCTAATTTTTTCATGACACTCTTTCCTCTTGGACGATTGCGATCTAAATGGACAATACCTGCAGTCTGGTACCTCAACAAACAGGGGGGAGCCAGATCTTATCCGATATGTGTAGAAGCAATGAGAGTGTGGCAATGCGTGATCTCTTTTGGCTGCTTTCTCATAGCAATGCACACACTAAGGAAAGCCAATGCGCTTGCTGACAAACTAAACAGGTCCATTCTGATGCTTCATGAGTGGTCACTCAATGTTAAAGTGATTAAGAGAATTTTCCATTGATGGGACCAGCCACGTTGTGACCGTTTCACTTCTCCCCTCAACAACAAATGCAGCAAGTTCTTTGCCCTGGTTCCCCTTCTGGGGGAGTCACAGAGAGATGCTGTAGTTCACAATTGGCCCTCCAGTCTCCTTCATGCTTATCCCCCATTACCTCAAATCACCAAATTCATACAAAAAGCATACTGGTTGAAGAGAAGAGTTATCCTCATTGCACCATTTGGGCCTTGTCATATTTGATTTCCCATCCCCTAACTTCATCTTCTGTATCCACCCTGGATATTGGACCCCAGTCCAGACCTTCTGTCTCATCTGACAGGGCTGAATCATCTGGACATAACAGGCCTGAAGATGACTGCATGGTTTCTCCAGTTCCACTGAAGGCTAGACAGCACAGGCTTTCCTCCACAGTCTGGAATATTTTGTTGTACTCTCAAAAGGCTTCTACTAGAAAATTTTATAAAACTAAATGGAAGAGATTTTCAATTTGGGCCCTTAAGAGAGATTTGGACTATTTTTCTGTCCCTATACCCACTGTCCTTGAAATTTTGGCTTCAATTTTTCATGAGGGGGTTAGTTTCTCTAGTACTAAAGTGCTGCCATTGAAAACTTCCATTCAGGTGAAAATCATTCTTCCTTAGCTTCTAGGTTGTGGAAGGTATTTCTGAAAGGCACATACTCGATTAGACCTCCAATTAAGAACCCTACTATTCAATGGAATTGAACTATCCTGCTTCAAGGTGTAACACAAGGCCCATTTAAACCTTCATCCATGACAGGCTTAAAGTTTTTATCTTGGAAAACTAGTTTTCTAGTTGCTATTATATCAGCTACACGAGTATCCAAACGTCAGGCTCTTTACTTCAAATCTCCCTACCTGATTTTTCATAAGGACATAGTTTCCTTACTTACCAACCCATCTGTCTTGTCTAAGGTGGGTTCTGAGGTCAATATTAATCAAGTAATTGATCTCTCAGTTTTCCTTCTGAATTTCTCTAATAAGGGAGAATACACGCTCCATCTTTTGAATGTGCACAGGCAGCTTTGATTCTATCTCCATCGAGCAAAAAATTTTAGGAAAACTGACTAACTGTAACCTTTTTATGGAACAAATTGGGCATGGCAGTTTCTAAAGAAACCTTAACCAATGGTTAACTGATTGTATATTCTTTATTTACAGCCAAAGAGGGTTGTTTTTGCCTATGTCCCCTAAAGCACATTCCACGAGGTATATAGCCACTTCTTCAGCTTGTTGGTCAAGAACATCAACAGATGACATTTTTTCCACTGTCACTTGGCCTGATGTTCATACCCTTATTGCTCATTACAAGTTGGATTTGGATTCTAGAAATAGAGCTGCCTTTGGCTCTGAAGTATTCTGAAATATTCTTCCATCAGGTCCACCCAAGGTTCACCAAGCTGGGGACTCTGTCCCATCAGTTGAGGAGTGAATGAAAATGACAACATCAGATACAAAAGTTATGTACTCACCATAGCAATTCATCTTTGCTGTCCATTTTCATTCCTTATCAACTTCCCACCCTCCTAACCCCCTTCCCATTACTCCTGGAGAGACCTAAGGGATACTATTTTGGGCACTATTGTTCCTTGTTTGAGCTCCAGTTCTATCTGTATTATCTCTCCCCTTTATATTCCTTATAGTATCAACTATGTTTTTTGGGGGTCAGCAAACTCAATCTGAGGTATGTTATGTTAGCAGGGCATTATGTGTAAAGGGAGGGGGTTGAAATTTGGATATGAGTATCTGGAAAAATGCAGTCGAGTCAGATCCAAGGTCAGATCCAAAACCCATCAGATGAGGAATAATGAAAACAGAAAACACAGATGCATAATCATGGTGAGCACATAATGTCTGATTAATTACATTGTGTCCCCTACATAAGGTTTGCATTTTTTCTTTTTGCTGGAAGTTTTCATTGTAAAAACAGTAGTAAACTTCATCAATTTGGCATTGTAACCAAGTGAGTGAACCACTTGTTAAAGCCCTGATCACTTTTTATTTTCCTTTTTTCTGTGAGGGGAAAAAAAAGGTCATGCAGTGATGTTTGTCTGTGCCCACCCTATTCACAGACACACACCCACTCTGAAAACCACATGCAGTCCCTTGTTAACTAACACACTTCTGCTCCTCAGTGGGTGATAGGAACCTTCAACCACCACCCTGGATCTTCATTTTAATGCTTCACTTGCTCCCACCTTCTCTGAAGAGCAGGAACAGCTACTGAGCACTTTATTCCTTTCTAACTTGATGACTTTCAGATGATTTGTGCTTATTTTTGATTCCAAGATGCTAGTATTACAGGCTGAAATGCAACTGATGGACTGAAAGGCCAGCATTTTTGCAGTTTTCAAGTTCAGAGGAATTGTAAAGTAAGACTGTGATGTAGAGAACTGCAATCAATTTCTTAAATGAAAAGCAATATACTTGAGGTGAGTTTTCAAATTTCAAAATAAAAAAAATGCTCAGTGTTTGAATAATGCTGCAGTGCATGGAGAGCTGTGAGTATGATCTGAAGCTGGGAAGAAGTCAAAACTTGTTAAATAAGACCCAATGTTAAGAGCACTTAGGGATGCTGAACAAAAACCTTATTAAGTATACCCTAAGCAATGTTAAGATTAGTTCAGCACTATGGACTAACAGCAGACAGTACTGGCTGTCAAAGAACAGTGGCAGAACGTAAACTGGCTTTTAAAACCTAATGTTAGCCTGCCACACATACAAATATTTTTTTTTAAAACAACTAAATAAATATACATGGGACACCAATTCTGGAATAAAACCCACAGAATAATAAAAAAGCAGTATAACACGTGGAAGGTAAATGCACCCCAATTTTTTTATAACTAGGGTGAGCACTTTTTTCTGTAGAAGACCTCATCAGACTCTTATAAAACTTTATGACACATGTTCAGTTTATACTGCGCTGACCACATGTGATCCATTTAAACATTTAAAACAATATTTCTCCACCAAAAACTTAAAATTAAAAGTAAGAATACAAACTATATGCATGCAGCAATCTGATATAAGCATGTAAATGACATATGTCATGTCTTATATAAAAATATTTCAGTATCATTTTAAATTTTTTTAGAACCCATTTAAAATTTAAATGGCCATTTAGTCCTTTGTACTCTGCAGAATTCAAGTGAAACTGCCAGTCATACTGTTTGACATAAAAATCTCTTCAATCTATCACATTTTGGGTATAATTCTCAGCATTCTTACTATATTTATTTTTAATGGCATAATAGTGCTTATATGGCCTTTGCTGTTTTTTTTCTCATTGTCCTACTTATATAGAATGCTTGATAGGGTAAACATTCTGCTGCATTCACAACATTGTTGGTATTAACACTATTTAGGAGCAGGGTATGTAATAGTAGCATTCACACAAACAAAAAATAGCTGTTACTCATATAGCTATAATAACTACATTTACTGCATTAAAAAGTGCCCTCAAAAACCGTTATCATACATTGTTTTTCTTTTTCAAGACTATTTCTAAATTACTTGCTCTTTTCTAACAAACAAAATGTGTCTTTCACCCATTAAATCTTTAACTACATTATTCCTTGTCAAAAGTTTCCAGTTGTTGTTATTAATATCCTTTATAGTATATGAGTATCCAAAGTATGTGGGCACTAGTCCCATATTAAAACTTTTATTTTGCCTATTTTGTTGTCTTCCATGACACTATCTGCCTTTGTTAGAGCTTTAAACACACTATTCTATCCACTTTTTACCTCAACTTCAATTTCATCAGTAAGAGTGGATGGATAACCCCTCTCCAAAAACTGATAATTTAATTAATTTCCTCAAAAAAATCTTCATCACTGGTGGTCAGCTTATTTCCTCAAAAAAATCTTCATCACTGGTGGTCAGCTTACTGACCCTAATCATTTGTCCTTTTACTATACTGGAACTCAAACTCTGTGGGTGCATATTGTTAAATTGTAAATAATTACTGACCACATCTTTTTAAACTATTCTTGTAATAATTTTCTCATTGTCAAGATTTTTGCTGAATCTATTATCCAAAGAAATTGTGTTAACCTTAATTGTGTTAAAACTGAGCTTTAAAAATGTGGTTGTTTTATTTAAATAATTCTGAAACTCTGTGAACATATTATGTTCACCAGACCATATAAAAATGTCAGCTTTAAAATGTAAAACAAAAGTCAAAACAGAATGTGTTTGTGTACCTACAAATCAACCCAAACCAACTAAAAGAAAAATAAGGCTCACATAGCATCTGACCCTTGAAACAGAGCTATCAGACTATAAAGATTCTCCACAAATTAATCAACTGAAATTAATAAAAGCTGTTTATTCAACCAGAATAAAAGGTTTAGCGCTTTTGTCCCTAATGTATCACAGGACTTCATCAGAACCATATGTTTAACAAATTAATCCATTTTAAAATCTTTTCAATCAAAATTCCATGTCAAGATTCATCCAATCCCTTATCAACATTGTTTCAAACCATTCCATTAATTAAAACCATACTAAAAAAAAATACATGTTAAACTGTATATTATTGCAGCCTTCTAAAAATCATCATTAACTAAGGACTGTTACCATATTGTGATTTTGAATCTTCTTAACCTGTTTTGACCCTTTAAATAACACTGGCTGTCAATTTTAAAATTAGAGCTACAGAAACTTGGACATTAAGTCCAAGTCTGTAAGTTACACCTGTCTTGAGTTACCAGATTAATTCCCTATGCTCCGACTTTGTTTCCCAACAGCCTCCTCTAAAATCATAAGGCACCACTTCCAATAGTCCAAATTTAAGTTTAGGATTTTCACACACTAAAATGTGTTTATACCGGGCATCATTCAAATTGCTTTTCAAAATCGCATAGATGTGTTCATACACTCTTTTCCTAAATTGTCTTTCTGTCTTACCTATGTAGAATTTAGAACATTCATTCCATATTGCTCTCTCTCTCTCTCTCTCTCTCTATATATATATGTATATATATGACTCCCTTTGTGGCACAATTTATGGATGTCAAATATATCTTATAGGGAAAATAGTTGAATAAGATAGCATTTTTTCCACGATATAAGAGCATTGTTTACAAGTTCCACATCCATGAGTGCCCTTTTAGTGCTGTCTTCAGTATTTATATAGTGTTCTAAAATAATTCTTGGCTGTTTAATATACAAAATTGAGTTTCTTGCCCAGTATTTTCAACATTTCATCATTAACTTTCAATATGTTCCAATTGTTGCATACAATGTCCTTAATTTGTTTGACCAATTGTTAAAAGTCAGCACTAAGTTGGAGGAGTGTCCATATTCACCAAGGATATTCACACCACCAGGCTAGTTGCCCAACATAATGCATCTGAAATTCTCCAGGTGCAACTAACACTAGGTAAGACTGCAATCCAAATTGTAGCTTGCTACAGATCCCCCACCATGCCCCAAGATTCTCAATAAACCTTTCTAAACATACTGGAAAATATTAAGATACAACCAAACACCCTAATACTGGGTGATTTCAACTGCCCTGCCATTAACTGGGAAAACTACTCATGTATCAACACCTTTGCCCAATGGTTCTTGGAATTCCAATGCTCTGGATCAACTAATCCATAGTCCCACCAGGGGCTCCAATATCCTAGACCTGATCATTACCAACATGGGAAATTGATCCTCCACACCTATGGTGACCCCTCGTTGGTCAAGTCTGACCATCAGCTAATCACCCTTGACATCAACATGCCTCCCCCACCCCCCCAGTAAGGAAACCTCCATAAAAAAACTTCTCCAAAGTCAACTTCACGCTACTCAAGTCAGAAGTGACAAACTTCATGACACCCATGCAGACGGGAACTGATAGTTTGACTCCTGAATCCTACATTAAGGTACTGTACGAGCACATTCCCCTCGTGCATGAATCATGCCATCCCAAATAGAAGCAAGACACTCTCCTCCAAAAAAAGGAAGCCAATCTGGTGGTCCCCTGCCATAAACAAACTTTACAACAAAAGGAAGAAACTGTTGCAGAAAAGAGGAAAATCCCAGGATGCAAAAAACTCCCTTACCAGCCTCAGTAAGAAGCTGAGATCCCTCATAAAATCCTCCAAAGCTAGTTACGAAAATAAAACTGCCAAAGATTCCAAAGACAACCACAAGGCATTCTATAGCTATGTCAAGAATCTAAATGGCAATGCTCAGATCTGCTCTGAGCTACAACAGAATGGCATTAAATATACTGATCCCAAGGATATTGCCAATATCCCGGCAGATCGATTCAATGCCAGCTTCACCCCCCTCTCATCCCCTAAAGGGCCCATCTTAATACTGAAAGATTGCCAAATTCCAGTAATAACAGCCACACAGGTAAAAACCGCACTCTCCAAAGCTAAGAATACAGCATCCATGGGACCAGACGAAATCCCGGGCTGTGTACTACATGAACTACAAAATGAACTGGCATCTCTCCTAAGTGTAATGTTTAATCATAGCCTCACCTCAGGCTTCATGCCGACTGAGTGGAGCACAGCTACAGTTATCCCACTCCACAAGGGAGAATCCACCTTGGATCCTGGGAACTACCACCCAGTCTGATGAGCCTGATCTGCAAGGCCATGGAATGTATTATCATGGAACTTATAAACAATGACATTGGCAACCTTCAAACACTGGACCCCACCCAGTTTGTGTTCGTGAAGGGATGATCCTGTCTCTTGAACCTGAATGACTTCTTTGAATCAGTCTCCAGAGCTGTGCATGAGGGTAAGGCGGTCCACACAGCCTATCTGGACCTTGCCAAGGCCTTCGACACCATCCCCCACTCTGGAATCATAGATAAACTTACTAAGCTGGGCATTAATCGCTATGTCATTCGATGGGTTGCCAACTGACTTACTGACAGAACCCACACTGTAAAAGTAGCCAACTACAAATCCAGCTCCAGACAAGTGACAAGTGGAGTACCACAGGGTTCAGTCCTGGGACCGCTCTTATTTTGCATCTACTTCTCTGAAGTACAGGCCAACACTAAGGGACTCTGGCTAACAAAGTTCGCAGATGACTGCAAACTGGGAGCCATTATTGAATCCCCAAATGATGTGGATATTCTACAAAATGGCCTTACAGAAACAGATGCTTGGTGCCAGAGCCATGAGTTCAAGCTCAATGCCAAGAAATGTATAGTTATCCCCTTTGGGAAAAAACATGTACCCGTGAATTACCACATAGGTGGCAGTACACTAAACACCAAAAGTGTGATAAGAGACTTAGGGACACAGGTGGACAGTGGTCTCACCTTCGATAATCACATCGCCACAACAGTCAAGAAATCCTTCTATGTGGCACACCTAATCACTAAGGGCTTTTCATCCAGAAAAAAGGAGGTCATTGCCCCACTGTACTCATCCCTCATTAGACCTTTTATAGAATATAACGCCCCATTTGGTATGTACCTCTCAAGACATCTGCAACAACTGGAAAGGCCGCAGAAATACCTCACTAAAAGAAACACAGGCTTAAAGCAGATGACCTATGCTGACCATCTAAAAAAACTCCAGCTATACTCTGTCGCATATCGTCTACTCAGAGGTGATCTCTGCTTAACCTACAAGACCATGTCAAACCCAGAGCTGTTGGACATGCTACACTTAAAGAAATCCCAATCCCTCAGAGCCACATGCTCCAGGCATCTAAACCTTGTCATCACAATGAACAAAACATGCTGGAGGGATAGGTTCCTGACCCAGAGACTCCCCAGATTCTGGAATAAATGCCCATACATGTCAAGCAGAGTGCCCCTTTGGCCGTCTTCAAAAGGAACCTTGACGATTGGATGGGAGATAGGAAATTCACCCCGGGGACCACATCAGTCTCCCTGCTAGACAGGGGTCCAGGGAAGTAAATATTGTGGGAAGAAATAGCCAGGGAATTGTTACGGCTAGGCTTGTATAGGCCCTAGGGCCGATAGCCTAGTACCAACCTATGAACCTGTGAAGCTATATATTTGACACCATCATGTTGATTTTGTATAGCCATGCATCCTGTGGTGTTTGTCTAGCATCCAAAAGGGGTTTATAGCTAGTACCCCCAACCTTTTACAATGGATGACATGATGTTATTTAACAAGGCCCATGGGTAATTTCTATCTAAAAACATATCGACCATTTTCTCGACTTCTACCAAAAAGTGTTATCATCAGAACAATCCTTGCTGCCCTTACTAACTGACCCTTAAAAATGTTCTTCTTATAAAAATTAGGGTGACAATTAAAAAAAAATCCACATAATTATTAGAAAAGGATGGATTTCTTTATATTTTAGAATCAAACCATTGTTTATCTAAATTCTTAGAAATAGTTACATTTAAAAAATCCACCTTGCCCAATGTGTAAATGTGAGTAAAGCTGAAAAAAATATGGTATTATTGATATATGCAAATTTTTTTTCCAGGATGGAGTTTGTATCCTTCCAAAGAACAAATAAGTCATCCAAATAATGACAGCACATGTGCAAGTACTTATGATAATCCGAATTCACCATGTAAAGTTTCTCCAAATTGTACATGACCAGGTTCACATAAATGGGGGAATAGTTGGTTGAATAAACAGATTGTATTAATTTTGGTTGATTAATTTGTGGAGAATCTTTAGGTCTGATAACTGTTTCAAGAGTTGGATGCTAAATGAGCCTTATTTTTTTTTAGCTATAAAATACAAATATTTCTATACAAAAATGTAGAATACACTGCTGTACACATAAAGAGCTTCCCACTGTGTCAAAATCACATTTGAATTGCTTGCGGTCATTTTCACACCCATTGCCATGCCCTGTACCTGTTGATAAAAAACTTTTCCAAAAATAAAAAAATCTGTTTTTCAAACCTCATTCCAATAAAACACTGATAAATTCTATAGGCTCATGGAGGATTACTAGGCTAATAGCTTAAGGGCCCTTACAAGCATAGCCAATATAGCCTAATATCGCCCAATATTTGGCCCCTAGGGGCAAGAGGATAGCATGGATTTGTGCCTGTGCATTGGGTATCTTTCAGATTGTCCCTTTCCATTAGGGACATTGGCACTACCCCAGGTGTGAATTTGTGATTCCACATCCATTGATCCAAACTGTGTTTGAAGACAGCCAGGGAAGGGTTCTGCTTAATGTGAATAGGAAGCCTATTCCAAAGAAGGGGCAATCTCTGAGACACATATCTGACTCTCCAGCATGTTTTGTTTGAGTCACTGACTAAGTTTAGATTCCCCATGTCAGGTGACCCTTGTACTGTTTGACTTGTGGATGTGCAGCAGCTCTGTCAGGATTGGATTTGTGAGTGCCTTGTAGGTCAGACATAGGGCACCCCTTAATATTAGGTAGGAGACAGAGTAAACTGATAGGGCTTTTAGTCTTTCCACATAGTTTATGTTGTTTACACACTGTATTTACATTGTGAAGAACCTTTGAGGTTGCTCCAGCTGTTGTAAGTGCCTAGTCAAGTGCATGCCAAATGGCACATTGTACGTGATTATTGGTCTAATGAGGGCTGAGTACAATGGAACTATAATTTACTTGGATATAGATGCAAATTTTTACTTATAAGTTGTGCAACATAAAAGGATTCCTCACTACTGTGGACACATGATGGTTAAAATTCAGACTACTGTCGATCTGTGTACATCAATCTCTCATCTCTGAGTCTACTCTTAGGGATGTGCTATTGATGTTGTAATTTGCAGGGGTATTTGACTTACCAAAGGGTATGATAATGCAGTTTTTTGCATTTAGTTTTAGGCCATGGTTCTGGCACCAATCAAATGATTATCTTATCTCCTGAAAGATATCTCCATCATTGGGGGATTCAGTGATTGCCCCCAGCTTTTGGTTATCAGCAAACTTTGTCATCCAAAAGCCTTCCACATTAACCTTGACTTCAGAGAAGTATATTCCAAATAGGAGTGGTCCCAGTATTGAGCTCTGTGGCACACCACTAGTAGCTGGCCTTTTGCTGGATCTGGGTTCACCCACTTTAACCACGTGTCCTTTCCATGAGCCAAATGGCTATCCGTAGCTACTTGTTAATTCAAAGCTGCTGTGAAATAGGCCTTCTGCCATTGCTCTGCTGTGATATTGAAAAAGATAAGTGCTTATTTAAAACTGTTTTCTGCACTTCTGTTTGCCTGTTTTCTGTACTTCTGTTTGCCTGTTCTTTTTACTTGTTGCAAAACTAGCATAGAGCTGAATATTGTATTGCCTAATGAACAGGATTTGAAATAATTTACTTTACACTAAAACAGAAATTATTTATAAACAAACTTTATTTTTACCATTAAATAGAAAACTAAATAATACTCTATATAACTGAACAGAAAATCACACTAAACAGAAAACTAAGTAAACTCTATTTGACTAAAATAAGAAATTTGACAATACATTTAAAGAAAAGGTATACATCACTGATAAAGGGAAAGCTTCATCCTGTTTTCAGTCTTGACTGGGAACCCCCTTTGGAGTCAGGCAGGAAAATGGTCCTGGGCAGTGCATTCACTCCACAGGTGAGGCTTCTGCCTGAGTGCAGGGAGCCCCAGCTATATATAACCAAGTTGTTTACCACAAATCATGAGACTCAGTACTTTTCCAATGTAGCCAGGATTTTGCTAGAGCATTCTGTGGTGTTGGCCACCCAGCCCAGAAGGAACAGCAAATCCTGCCAAATACAATGAATTTGCAATTTTCAAGTCTTACACTGGAATATTCCAGTGACTTTGCAAGTTTTAGTACTCTACTGGAATATTCCAGCACACATACACACACAGGACATATTTCCGAATCAACTGTAGTGACTTTACTGAAATTACTAGAATACTCCAGAACACAGCATCATCTATTATGCCTGCTGAAACTACTAAGATGTTCTGGAACATAGCATCACTTCATATGTCGAAAGAAAAATAAAGAAAATAAAGAGAATGTCGAGATATAGTGAGGCAACAGTCAAATAATCACACTCACTCAATGTACCCCTTTCGTATCACATACATTTCACAAATATCTATTACTGTTTGTGACCTTTGGAGCTTCTAGTGAAATCTTTAATCTAGAGAGGCCTAGCTGTTTCTTTGTGGGATGGGGAATTCAGTCTGGTCAGATCTAGCTAGAGGCATTACTGCAAGGCTGTGTTTTTTTTTTATTCGATAATCTGGCTGTTTCTGTTTCTCTGCCTTAAATAGCCAGTGTTTAAACCAGTTTATACTTGTTTGCTCAAAGCTGCAGTGAGACAGGCCTTCTGCCATTGTTCTGCTGTGAGAGTGGAAAAGATAAGTGCTTATTTTCAGCTGTTTTCTGTACTTCTGTTTGCCTGTTTTCTGTACTTCTGTTTGCCTGTTCTTTTTACTTGTTGCTGTACTTGAAAAACACTAGCATAGAGCTGAATTATTTATTACTGTTTGTGACCTTTGGAGTTTGTAGTGACATTTTTTTTGTCTAGAGAGGCCTAGCTGTTTCTTCGTGGGTGGGGGAGTTCAGTCTGATCTGATCTAGCTAGCGGCATTACTGCAAGGCTGTGTGTTTTTGACTGGATAATTTGGTTGGTTTCTGTTTCTCTGCCTTAAATAGCCAGTGTTTAAACCAGTTTGTACTTGTTTGCTAAAAGCTGCAGTGAGATAGGCCTTTTGCCATTGCTCTGCTGTGAGATTGGAAAAGATAAAGTGCTTATTTTCAACTGTTTTCTGAACTTCTGATTTACTAAAAACATTTGCTGCATAGCTGTTTAAACTGTGCAACTGTTTTTTAGACTTAGTGAATTCATAGCTCTCAACCTTCCATCTCCAAAATGAGGAACACTAGCCTACATAATGTGGGACAAATGGGCAAAATGTGGAACACATACTAATGGCTTACTAACAACTTCAACTAGGAAGGCTATTGGATGGTTAAAATATGCTAGTTTCACTTATAAATAAGATCTTTTAATGAATTAATATGATTCATTTCTATTTACCATGGATTTCACTGAAAAAAGTTCCAAACACTGAATGTGTGACAGAGTCTTTCAATGTGGAACTTTGAGGAACATGAACTTTTTAAGACATCAAATGAGGTACGTTCCTCGTAATGAGGTACACTTGAGAGGTGTGAGTGAATTCAGTCCTTACCTCTGTTCTAAGCTTGTGTATCTTACCCACCTGCCCAGCTGCTGTCATGGTATAAAATCTTGGTGGCTTTGAGTTGCCACCTCTAGTATGAATTTTATATTGGGCACTCCCCCTAGTCCCATTATATCAGCTGATTCTACTGTGTACAGTGAGAAAAGTTGTGAAGACCCACCCCTTTAGCTTCTCGGTCCTTCCTTTCTACTAAAAAAAAAAAAAAAAAAAAAAAAAAAAAAAAAAAAACCTGTGTCTCTACCTCCTTCATTTTGCTGCTTGTGCTTAGGGGTTCAACTGCATTTCATTTGCCACATTTATTACTGCTTGTTGGTTGCCTTATTAAATTCATAACGTTATTCTGAATTGCTGCTTTATTTGAGCTTTTACTGTTGTGATTGTGAGCT
The DNA here is from genome assembly GCF_019279795.1 of Protopterus annectens. Taxonomy (NCBI): domain Eukaryota; kingdom Metazoa; phylum Chordata; order Ceratodontiformes; family Protopteridae; genus Protopterus; species Protopterus annectens. The sequence goes on along the minus strand of NC_056739.1, from coordinate 1,084,437,610 downwards.
ACTGTTTTAAAGCAATTTACTGATTAATTATATTTCATTGCTGTCTACTGCAGTTCATTACTGTCTAACTGCATTTTACTGCATTTTGTTACTGTTTAACTGCACTTTTTTATACCGTGGGTTCTGTTCTTTTGTCTGTAAATGGTTAATCTGTGCTTCTTTGGGAGTTTTTTACTGTGTTCTTAACATTAAATTGAGTAGCATAGTCTAGATACAGGTTTGCTGCATCCAGAGATTCAGCTGTATGGTTTTAACCCTTTTTGAGGTATTCCAGCTACAAATTTTCCCCTTATCAGCAATTGTGTGACCACCTAGTAGTACTACTACTCTTAAACCTTCCACCCTTTACCCTTTTTGCTCTCTCTGGCCTCTCTCCCTCAGTTTCTGACAAATATGGATGGACAATTTCCTATGTTTTCTCCTGCCAGTCTGGTTGATATGGGCATCCTGAGATAGTGTAGCAACTGCCTCATATACATGGACAACCCTCTACTACTACCACCTAGGACACAATTTCTGAGAGATGCAATTACATCAAGCACCTAGTGTCATTGCTCTCCCCCCACAAGCCAGCATATGTGGCACTGAGAAGGTTGTCAACACAAACACCACCCACATCTACTCAACACACCCTCACATATGCGGAGGTTCTCAACAAAAACATAGCCAAACAAAAGACACATCCGAGGCAAAAACACACACGAACTCCACTGCTCACTACATCACACACCTCACATAGTTCACACATCTGTGTCTCACAGCCGCTAAGGCCTAAAAATAAACCCAACATATTAGTTATAGGAGAATCCATTGTGAGACATGCAGATGTGCCCCACACCAGGCTGGATAAGGAGAAAGTTACGGTTAGTTGTTTGTCAGGTGCCAGAATCCACCATATCACCCATGCACTCAAGTCTCTTAACAGGTACTGTTATGACCCTGTTATTGTCCATGTTGGTGTGAATGACTTGAGACATACCTCCCTGGACTATATGAAGAGAGACATGATTGAGTTTGCTGAATACGTGTCCCAGGCAGGTATGTTCCTAGCCTTAAGCAGCAGTCTACCATCATCCAGAATGATGCCTCAATACAAAAAGAAAACGATTGACTTTAACAATTGGCTTAGTTTCTGGTGTCATTCCAAGGGTATCCAGTACCTGACAGCCTAAGATAACATAATTGACAAACCATGATTCTTTGCCAGAAGTGGCCTGCATCTGTCTCCCTTGGGCTTCAGGCTCTTGTCTCCCCATAGGGCCTTTTTTAGGCAATGCCATGAGGTCAAAACTACCAACATGAAAATTTCATCAAAATGTAAATTAAAGATCATGCTGCTAAACTCTAGGAGTCTAAACATAAAACTGCACTCATTGCAAGCATTCTTAAACCTGGAAGATACTGACATTTGTGCAGTCACAGAAACCTGGTTCAAAGCTGCAGAGAGCACTCCAGCCATACAAGGTTTCTCATCCTATCATACATTCAGACCCCAAACTGTAGGCAGCAAAGCAAAAGGAGGTGAAGTTACAATATATATAAAACACATATACACCTCCAGGCTGATCAAACAGTATGATGCACAGGAAATACTCCAGGTGCGATTAACAATTGACAAGACCCCTATTCAAATCATAGCTAGCTATAGGCCTCCAACTTTGACTCAAGATGCCCACTTCACCTATCTGGACCTCTTCGAATCTATCAAGATTCAGCCCTTTACCCTGATCCTGGGCAACTTTACCTATCCAACCATAGATTGGAAGAAATACTCATGCCTAAACACAAATGCCCAGAGATTCCTTGATTTCGTCAATGCAAATGCCTTGGACCAGTTGGTTGACACCCCCACAAGAGGTGAAAATATCTTGGACTTGGTATTAACCAACATTATTAACAACTGCAGCATCCTTACAGTGTCATCATCCCTGGTAAGATTTGACCATACACCAGTGACTTTCGAAGTCACCATCTCCCCAACCTCCCACCCAGCAAGGATCAAACAACAAAAACTTCTCCAAGTGGATTACAACCTCCTAAGGGAAGGTATAAACAGCTTCACAGCCCCCTCCCCCTCCATAGGAACTGGAACATATGTCCAGACCTATACTAAATTACTATATGAGAATTTATATAGCTGCATGGAATCAGGAATACCCGACAGGACAAAATCCTCCTCAAGGAAGAGTCAACTTGTCTGGCGGACATCTGCAATAAATAAATTCTATAATAAAAGTAAAAAATTGCTGTCCAGGACCAAGAAGGAGCAGCTGCCTAATTGGAAACAATCTCTCCTTAGCCTGAACAAGCAAATAAGAGCACTAACGAAATCCTCCAAAGCAAACTTTGAGTCCAAACTGGCCACATCTACTAAAGGCAGTCATAAGGCCTTCTTCACATATGTCCGCAATCTCAAGGGAAGCACCCAGATCTGCTTAGAACTGATGGTCAAGGACACCACATACACAAATGCTGTAGATATAGCCAACCTGCTGGCAGACAGATTCAGTGAAAACATCACCCACTCTGTCCCCCCATCAGTAAAACAGGACATCCCCAGTACCTGCCCCCCTCTCCTTATCTCTAGGGAGTAAGTCATCACTGCCCTCTCAAAGGCAAAAAATACAGCTTCCATGGGACCTGATAACATCCCAGGCTGCATCCTAAATGAACTTAAACAGGAATCTGCAGCACCATTAGGCACCCTATTCAACCAAAGCCTGAGTACCGGCTTCATCTCAACTGAGTGGAGGACAGCCACTGTCATCCCTTTGATCAAAGGTGGAGCATCCACAGATCCAGGAAATTATAGACCCATCAGCCTAACTAGCCTGATCTGCAAGGCCATGAAGCAGATTATCATAGACCTCATTAACGGGTCTATATTATAACATCGAATTTTATAAAGTTTGAATGTTATAATATCGAACCAGTTTTGTCGAACGCCGAAAACAGCGAAAGTGCAGGACACCAAATTCTTTCCCAGGGAAAGAATTCAGTGGGCCGTTGCTGTGGCTTCACTGTTTTCAGCGTTCGATATGTTGGAGCATTATGGGTCGGGTTCAGGTAAGTATGCGATTGTGTGTAGGTTAGGGTTAGGGGGCAGGTTAGGTGAGTTAGGGTTAGGGAGTGGGTCAGGTAAGCATGCGGTTGTGTGTAGGTTAGGGTTAGAGGGCGGGTTAGGTGAGTTAGGGTTAGGGCGCAGGTGAGGTGAGTGTGCGATAGTGACGGAACTTAGGGTGAGGGTCGGGTTAAGGTAAGTGGATAGCTAGTAGTGTATGTAAAGTTTAGTTTAGGTTTAGGTGTAGGATTTTAAGTGTATGTGTGTGGATTGCTGTTTTTGTGTGTTTGTGTTGTGTGTATGTTTCTCGGTATAGCGATTTTTTTCCCTGGGAAAAAAATCGTTATTCTGACTGTTCAATGTTTGTGGATTTCAGTGTTTAGGGTTCGATATTATAACATTCGATCTTTGTAGATTTCAATGTTATAATATAGACCCTCATTAACAAGGACATTGACAACCTCCAGTCACTCGATCCCACACAGTTTGGTTTCGTCAAGGGGAAGTCATGCCTGTTTAATTTGGTTCACTTCTTTGAGACAGTCACCAAGGCCATAGATGAGGGGGAAGATGGTGCACACCACCTACCTTGACCTGGACAAGGCCTTCAATACTATTCCCCACTCAGGTATAATAGATAAACTCTCTCAACTAGGCATCAATCCATATGTTACCAGATGGGTAGCAAACTGGCTCACTGATAGAACCCACCCAGTCAAAATAGGGGAAGCCACCTGAAGCAGTAGACCCGTAACGAACAGTGTACCCCAGAGATTGGTCTTGGGGCCACTGCTGTTTGGTATATACTTTTCTGAGGTGCAGGCCAAAACCAGTGAGATATGGCTTACCATGATTGCAGATGACTGCAAGCTGGGTGCTGTTATCAATTCCCCTAGTGATGTGAACATCCCCCAAAAGGGTCTCACTCAAACAAAAGACTGGTGCCAGAAACATGGCCTCAAACTGAACGCCAAAAAATGCATCATCATCATCCCTTTTGGGGAGAGTGATATCCCCACAAATGATCACATTGATAATAAGGTCCTAAGCAAGCAATCAGTTGTGAGAGACTTGGGCACCCAGGTTGATAGCACACTGACTTTTGACTATCATATTGCCTCCATTGTATAGAAAGCTTTCTACATGTCTCACCTTATTAGTAAGGGTATCTCATCCAGGGACAAGGTGGTCATAACATCCCTGTATTCTTCACTTATAAGACCCATTATTGAGTACAATGGCCCTTTTAGCATATGCCTCACACAGTACATGCAGCAGCTGGAGAGACCACAGAGGTTCCTCACAAGGAAAATCCAGGGTCTGAAACATCTAACCTACACATATAGGCTACAGGCCCTCTTACTCTACTCAGTCTCCTACAGACTCCTCAGAGGTGACCTCTGTCTGGCATACAAAGCAATCTCAGACCCCGCCTTGATGGGACTGCTGTATATCCACAAGTCAAGCTCCACTCGAGTTACCCACATGTGCAACCGCAACCTGGTCTGTGACATCAATAGGACTTGTTGGCAGGACAGATTTGTGTCCAAGAGACTCCCCCTTTTGTGGAATAGACTCCCTCTCCACTTCAAGCAGATTACCTCATTAACCTTTTTTAAGTGCAACCTGGATAACTTGATGGGAAACAGAAAATGCACCTCTGGGATTCTACCTGTGTCCCTGCTGGACAGTGACATAGGGTGCTGACTTGTTGGAACATGGGATAAATTCTTGGATGGTGGTAAGGGCCTCAGGGCCAATAGCCTAGTAACTTCTTATGATCCTATGATCTAGTGATATAGGAATTTATGCCCTTTTTTGTGAGTTTATTTATAATACCTTAGTGGGGAATTGTGTCATATGCTTTGGCCAGGTTAAGGTAGGTGGCATGTACTGTTTTACTGTCACCCATGGCCTTAGTGACTTTCTCAAAGAATTCCACCAGATTCAGTACACATGACCTACCCTTGACAAAACTGAATTGGGTCAGATCCAGTGTTTGGAGGTTTCCTATGTCATTATTTATCAGGTCCATGATTATTCTTTCCATGGTCTTACATATAAGACTAGTCAAACTTATGATTCTGTAATTTCCAGGGTCAGTAGATGGTCATCCTTTATGCAGAAGGATGATTATTGCTGTCCTCCACTCTACTGGGACAAAGCCAGTCCAGAGGCTGTGGTTAAATGAAGATCCAAATGGGCCTGATAAGTCCTGATTTAAGTTGTTTAAGAGGCACCCTGGTATATCAGGCCTCATTGAAGCCATATTTTTAGGTTTAGAATGTGCAGTGGCAACCTGTTCTTTGGAGATAATTGGCTGTGGATGGTATATTTGGGGGGAACTGGGGTGATGGGTGGTGAAATTTGAGCTGAATTTGTTGGCCAGCAGATTTGCTATACCAACTGAGTATAGGTGATGCCATCAACATCTAATTCCACACATTGTTGGGCATTGCCCTTAAGACTGTGGATATAACTGAAAAATACCTTATGTTTATCCTTAGCTTTGGAGGCTATTTTTACCTCAAAGTCTGCTTTCAGAGACTTGACTAGTTCCTGGATTTGTTTGTTTAGACTAATGAGGGACATTTTGCTCTGTTGTGCATATTCCCTCATACTTCTCGACAGGATTTTCTTTCTTTTGTTGTGCAACCTATTAAAACCAGGAGTCCACCAGAGTGGCTTATGTTTGTAGTTTGACCTGGATTGACTTTAGTCTGGTACTGCCATGTGTATGGAGTTGTTTTTATGATCATACAGGGTTTTTGTGTATGCCTCTGTGTAGGTTTCTGTGTTTTCAGGATTTGGGGGAGCTTGGGAACTAGCTATGCCATTCCCTTAATAGGCGTTGTTTACCTTAGAGAAGTTCTTAAAGTTTTTGGGTTAGTTGGGGGGGACTAGTTTTACCTTTATTTCAAGGGAGAGTGCTTTATAATCTGATCTCACCAGAGAGGACACCACACTCAGGAGGTGCAACATATTTGTGAATATCAGATCTAGGAAATTTGTTCCCCTAGTGGGAGTGCAGACCAGCTGCTCCAGGACATTTGAATTCACAAAGTCAAGAAATCTTTGGGCCTGCATGTTAGGGGTTGTGTATACCTCCCAATAAATAGAGGGTTAGTGAAAATCACCCATGAGTATGGTATTGGGCTGGATGGTGAGTAGTTCTAGTAACTTTAAGGATGATATATGGGTTTCCTGGTTCATGGTGGGGGACCTGTAGCTAGCAAAACTACGGTAATGAATTTTTCCCATAGTTAGTTTGACATGGAGTAGCTCAAGCATGTCATATTGACTGACCAGCCTTGAGGTGTGCTTATCCTTTATATAGATAGATACACCACCGTCTTTTGCTCTTTCATGTTCATTGGGTGGTCAGAATGAATGAAATGCATTATAGCCATGTACTGTTAGACTGCTTTCCATGGCTTTGAACCATGTTTCAGTAACTGCACAGATGTCATCATGCTCCCACGTGAGGAGAGCTTCCAGGGAGTGCATTTTCTTGTTGAGGCTCCTAGTATTGAGAAGTAACATTTTTAGCTTGTCTTGAATAGTTTTTGTTATGTTGGAAGGTTTGTCTGTTTGGCATTGCCAAAAAAGGCACTATAGGGGTGGATAATGTTTTGGCCAATATCCAAAAGCCTAGAGTTGACAGGTGAACACCATCCCTGGAAAAGCAGCGTGGCCTGTCAACCATGTCCTCCCAGGCTGACAAGTACTGGACCCCTTTGGAATGACACCAGCAGTAAAGCCAGTTGTTTTAAAGTTGTTCATTTTTTGCTGGTATTTTGGCATAATTGTTGGAGACAGTAAAATGCTGTTCAGTTCTAGGCTCATACCTGCCTGTGTCATGTATTCTGAGAGCTCAATCATGTCTCTCTTCATATAGTCCAAGGAGATGCATTTCAGGTCGTTCACGTCACATGTACTATGACGGAGTCATACTGGTACTTAGGGTAAGTGACTTGAGTGCTTAAATGATCTGCTGAATCCTAGCCCTTGACAGACAACTAACTGTAACCTTTCCCTTATCCAGCCTGGTAAGATGGATGTCAGAGTGTCTCACAATGAAGTGTCCTATGACCAGACTATTGGGTTGTGGAGTGTTTCACCTTATGGGCTTGATAACTGATGCATAATGAGATTTGGCTTTATGTGTTGTGATGTGAATTGTCTTGTTTGTGTACATGCAGAGTTTCTGAGGACTGCGCCTAAGAGGCCTTTGAGGTTTGGTTAAGTTACATGTGAGCACCTCAGCATATGTGGATCCACGTGTGTGCTCCTTTGCAGGTCACCAGTGAGTGATGTGTGTGAGTCACTGGCAACCTTTTTGTTGCTTTTTGTGTCTGCAACTACACTTCTCACATACTGTATTTTGTTTGTTCGAGAATTAAGTGGTTGTCAGTTTACATAAGGCAATTGTTACATTGGCTCAGGATACCCATGTCCACCAAGCCAGATGCAGAGATAGCAGGAACATGCCCATCCATGGTTGCAAGTCCTAATGTGTACTTGAAAGGATAGGAGTGATGGGTGTTTGTAACCGGATGAGGGAAGGGTGTTTACTTGCTGTAATCTGCAATTAACCTAACCAGCAATGCTGCACAGCACCAAATCAGATGCTCTGTGATCATTGATAGTCCTTGGGTGTTATAATACAATAACTAGGACAGTAGAATTTCAGAATATAATGAAAATAAGCAATGTTTCTGGATATTTGCATCTGTAAAGGGCACTGGCACAGCTCCTTGCAAAAGTGCCGAATTTATATCAGCACTGGAAATGCAGAAAACTGACTACTGAGCCCTCTGACCAATAAAATTACTACTTGGAGCCTTTTGTGTGCTTCCTAACTCAGACAGACCAGGTAATTACCTACTGCCACTAGAAGAATAATCCCAGTCCTCCTAATATAAAAACGGAGTAAGTGTGTCTGGAGTAAAATGCTACTGCAAACAAACTTAAAGATACAGCTAAAGCATTGTACTTTAAACAGATTATAAAAGTGTGATTATTCAATAAAAGTACTTCACTTTGTAGAAATGACCCAAGAGCTACTCAGAGTGGCTCTTGGCTCATTTCTACAGCAAAGTTCCCTTTGTTGAAAATCTGACATGGTATCCATGTAGTATCCATGTACTCCTTAAACCATAATAAACCCAACTCAGTGACTGTCATTGTGAACAAAATGCAAATAGCTGTAATTAAAAAAAAATCTTCATTTGTGATTTTGACATAATTAAATTTACAGTCAGCAGAGTCCAAAACAAAGACTTAACATGCTTTACAACTGGTTTTAACTTCCACCGTATATACATCGCCAGAGGCTCAGTCTTTGAACTTGAGGAGGAAGAAACAATTGCTCTTCTGCATTTTTTTGTAGTTTGAGAAGATAGCTCCAATCCTAGGGAATTTAACCAAAAGTGTATTCTTAAGCTTGTCATCATATAAGCCATTTTAATGCCCATTTCAAAAATAAATCTATACTATCATGTTTAGAATTAATAAAACATTTGTCTTTTATTCAATAAAAAGTAATGTCACTTAGCATCTCATTTTTTAAGCATTATATTTGTCACTATCCATAAGAACCACAGCTCCTCGTTTGTCCACCTTCATTATTCTCAAATACTTATCTTCCTATTAAGATTTAAGTACGGGTCTTTCACTGACAGTTAAATTATAGTATTTGAGATTGCATGGTTTTAACAAGGCTTTTCTAATGTCTTTTTTTACATGCCTTTATCAATGCTTCAGTACACTATTTTGTGGTGGAATGAATATACTTGGTTTATATACACCATGCCTAACTAATATAAAATATGGAACAATTCTCATACCTCTCAACTGTACAGATTTTCACAGAATGTCCAGATTTTTGCCTCATATTTTGGTCCATTTTAATAAAATTGCGGTTTTCTAGAAAATTATTACTAAATCATTAAAGATTGAAGTCAGAAAATAATGACAGACATTTGAGTTTCAGACTCCATACCCTTCAAAAAATTCATGATAATGTAAAATCTGTTATTCTATCAACTTTCTAAGTTTGTAAGAACAATATTTAGAGATTGTCCCTATTTCTGGGCCTTTGTCCCCCCATTATACATGGCTTTGTTCAGATTTTTTGCTCTAAGAGGTTGAGAGGTATGATTCTGGTATATAATTTCAAAGCAGTCAAACAGTCTCTGATAGTAGTACCTCAAGTAGGGACAAAACCAAAACCTTTGCTTAACAATCTCAAGTCACCATTTGATAAAATTTTCTTAGAAAAAATATATATTTTGAAAGAATCACATATGTTTAAATTAGAATCAGTTACTTCCTGTAAAAAAAAAATCTGTATTGCTGCATCCTTTGATGATAACCTTCTTAATGTCTCTGTCCACTCTGATTCCAGGTCTGCTCTAATGTTTATTGTTTTACATATCCTAATTTCTGAAACATAGTGCTCATTTATGTACTGTTCTTCTTCTTTGTTACTCTCTCCCATCTGTATGACATATTTACATTTTTTTAAGTGTTTAAATGGATCACATGTAGTGATTGGCAGTATAAATTGAGCATGCATGATGAGTTTTTACCTTCTGCCAGAGACACACAATGTTTCTACCTGCATAAATCTTAACAGTCACTGATTATGCAGTGTGTCTCTGATTTGGCCACATATTTTTGCTCTGTCTTGTAAAATGTTTGATTTTCTGCTAAATCACAGATGATGACAGTTAGTCATTAATGGCAGACATTACTGTTTTGGAATTATAAATGTATGCTATGTTATGTTTATGCAAAATGTGTTCCTCTATTAACTTTTTAAGCGAATTAGAGCAATTAGAGCAGTATTTATTTCATATCCTTTATTTTGTTCATTTGTCAGCACATTATGTTTGCATTTGTCCAGAATTCCTAAGCAAATACATAAAGAGGTATGCTCTGTCTGCTTAATAGCACTTGCTAACTGCTTTACCATCTTTATAGCCAGTAAAGCATTTCATGCTCTTACACATTCTTCCTGTAACTGGTAGTACATGAAGCAGATTAAAGCTTCATGCACTGTGAGGATTTATGACTGGATCACCCCTCATAGCCCTCTGTTATATGTTCTAAACATGAATGTGTAGATTTACCTCTTGAGCTTCACTCATGGCATTCATGTCTCAAACACATAATAAGCTAATAGGATATGCAATTCATATAACTTGTATTCTTCAGGGTGTTTACAGACTTCATAATGTGCAACTACTTAAATTCAATTGTTTAACGTAAGTAGGGTGTACTTGGTTATATCATAAAATGTAGTTTGGTGAATTTCTACAGTTTTACTCAGCATAAGCATACAGTTCTGTCATGCAAATACATGCATCCAGAACCAGCTGTAGTCTAACATCTGTGGTCCACTTTAAATGGGGCTAATTCAAATTTCAGCATCCAATCCTTTGAAGGGAAATTGGCTAGGCTTAAAATGGCCTGCCAGGGCAACTAGCATATTATTTGGGTTAAGGGGTTGCAATAATTTTTAAGATGTTTATCTTGCAGACACAATGTACAGGGTTTGATTCTAACAGGTAAGCAATATTCCTGGCCTCTTTTACTGTGGGGGGTGGGGTGGGATTGTCATTCATAGCATACATTTAGTAATACTTATAATTAAGAACTGTGAATTGTGACATTTATTGACATTTACATTTAATAGCCGAAATGTTTGGCTATATTGAAATGGCATTGTGGCAGTTTAAGCCCCTGCAGTTGTAATTATATTCTGGCACAGTTTAGAGTCAGGTGAATTATTAGGATGTTATTTTGATCTTCTTAAAATACTACAGGGGAAGTACTAGAAACAATATGGAAAGGAAAATAAAAGCATTGTTTACAATGACTATTTTGGATGTCATTTTTCACAGAGAATGGAACTATGGTATACAATAAGAACATTCTTCATTTTGGTCTCTTTTGGCCATTCTGATGGGTATTCGCAGGAAAGAGAAGAAACCATTGACAGTGATTAACACAGAGCAATGAGCCTTTCCCATGGCCCTGACTGTGTTTTTGTAGCCATATTCTGTATGTGGTGTTAGTGACTTACCTAATTGTAACTACATATTACTTTCTATTACTCATTTAGTACTGAGCTAGGTTTATATATATATATATATATATATATATATATATATATATATATATATATAAGTACTAGGCTAGTGGCCCCTGGGGGTCATTTTGAGCCTATCCAATTTCCTTTTCAAAGGTGAGGGTGAGGTGAACACCATACAGAATGAAACAGCCCTTGCAAGTATGGCAACTGCACGGCCTCAAAAAGAATGAGTCCAACTCAAAAAACAAAAGGCCAGCAGACTGTAGTATGTAAATGCTTTATTAAAACATATATAAATAGAGCAGTAACAAACCGGTTTCAGCTAAACAAATTAAGTAGCCTTCATCAGTGTTAATGAAAAACCATTGAAATTCATTGCCCTTATATACAAGGTAGCAACAAGATTCAAGCTCATTGGTTGTTCACAGATTTTCATTGAGACCCAGTGGAAATAAACCACCCAACTTAATGATCCACTTCTTTTCTTTTGAACACCATAACCATAAAGTGTTTAAAGCAATTCAGGATAAAAATGTATGAAGAATGCTATATATTTGGCTTTTCTTCATTCTTGCTTTAGTTCTTCACTGGAAATTATATGTTAAAAAGTTGCTTTTTTCTGTAGTCTGTGTTATTCATCTGGTTGTCCAAGCTGGTGAAGGGTGGTCTGCCTAAATAGATATTTTCTATGTTCTGGTGGTCTGCTTGAGATTCCCTATTACAAATCATTTTGTCTGTTGCAGATAGTCATTTTTTTGTTCAAGGCACTTTGTTTAGATCCACATTCTGGCATATAAAACTAAAGTGGCTGTTTATTTTTCATAAGCATTGCTTTGATAATAACATATCCTTGTATAAAATACATGTCTATTTGTTGCTTATCACAATATCAAAAGCCAGTTCATTGAAAAGAATTTGATTGAAAAGAAAATAATCCTCATTTTTCAAAATCAGTCTGTTTTTCTGTTGAAGACAAAACCTCCCACACCATTTATGCAGCAGGCTATATCCCTTGCACTTCTAGACTTAATATAGTAAACTCCAGGGTCACTACATCTCTGGGCAAAGGCAAAACCTCAACCGCAGCAGCCCCTTTCAAGCAATGCTCATTCTGGCCCAGTGGTACTGCATGAGAACCTAGCTGTAACATAACTGGTAAGATGCCAATAGCACCATGAAAGTATACAGTTTCAGTACATTAACATTAATACTGCATACTTAATTAAGCGTGGACGTTTTAGCAACATGTTCTTTTTTGTTTGTTAATTGTCCTTGCTTAACAGTTGCTTCTACAGTCCCATTAATCATTCTCTAAAATAAAATCTACATTTTGTTTCTGCACAGATCCTGCTTTTTCTAATTCTTTCTCTCCAAAGAAGAGTTTTTAGAAAATGGATTATTGTTTGTGTATAATTCCAGTCACTACCAGAGAAGGAAAGCAGTTGTTATAATGTAATACTGTTTAATGGACTCACAACCTACTTGTAAAGCTAGCTTCTGAGTGTTAAAACATTCTCTTTAAACAACTTCCTTCATGAATTATATGAAACAGGGCCAGTTACGATGACGTGAAATAGAGTAAGAGAAAAACAGCATTATGAGTTTAAATATACAATATATAAAAAACAATCTCTAAAAGTTACTGAAAGTTTTGAGAAGACAGGCTAAGGTCATGGAGTATTGCAAGCCTGGTAGTAATTACCTACAAAAAAATATTTACGTATACTTTAGATGTCTAAACCTTTTTCAGTATATGAATTTTCTGAAACAAGTGTCTTTTTATGACTTTCAATTTTTTTTAGATTTAACGTTTCCTAGAGTTTTCATGTGCCTGAAAACCAGAATCAAGTTACTGTCATCACACATGCACACACAACACACATGCAGACACGTGCACAAGCACACATGCACACACAAACACACACACACACACACACACACACACACACACACACACACACACACACACACACACACACACACACACACACACACACACACACACACACACACACACACACACACACACACACACACACACACACACACACACAAAATCAAAACTCTAAAGTTATACTTGCCGGTCTATCTGTTGTGGGTTAAGTCTGTACAAGAAAAAAAATGCTTAAAAATGGTTGATCACCTCATGGAAAAACACATATAATTATTTTAGACATTTTTTCAAGAACAATATTATCCCTGGCTAAAGGTAGAGGTAAAAAAAAAGCCTTAGGTAAAACAAGCCATTTTGTTCTACTGAGTGAAAACAAGGTAATTCATTATAAGATGCCTTACTAATCACTTTGAGGATCATAGCTGTGCTTTCTGCTGCTCTCCTCCCCCATTCCAAATGAGTATTTATTCAATATTTGTGTGCTGTGACAGCACACTCTGTGTGCGCGCGCATGTGTGTGTGTGTTTGTGTGTGTGTGTGTGTGTGTGTGTGTGTATGTGTGTCTGTGTTTCTGTCTATACATGCACGTGTTTGAGTGCCATCTGGATATATATTCCCATCCTCTGACTTACTTTTGGTCCCTGTCTAGTACCCCACACAGACAGCACACAAGTTTCTCCTTGGAAAGCTTCACAAGGATAGACGAGGACTATGAGAATAAACAAAGCCTGCAGCTGGGGTTTTTCTCTACCTCCCAGCTAGCTCCTGCTATTTCCCTGTCAGCATCAGCAGGATAAAATTACACCTCCTCTACCTGCACGTGGAAGAACAGCCTCTGAAATCAAATCATCACTGCCATAAATCATATCTGACAGGCCAGCAGGAAAAAGACAAGCCCATTATTGTTGTTATTATGCATGCAAAGGAAATTAAAAGCAGTAGCTGCAGGGGTAGAGATGTCTAAATGTACAGTGCGCTCCATAGAGAAGACGCCTAGGCTACTCACACGGAGAGAATGAATGAGCCCTTAAGTAGCCCATTACTCTGATTTTCTGAAGTACAAGGTTGTGATACTGAAGCAATGTGCCTGTGTTATCTGCCACAAGAACAGAGCCACTTGATACAGGGATACTGCAAGAAGAGCCAAGAGCATACATACCTCATCTGTAAGGGCAGCAGCATGTTATTACTCAGGCTGTACCCTGACATGTGACAGCTAAGGTGTGTGCTAGTTCTAAGGAAATCTAGTCATTTTATGTGAAACTGATAAACCAGAGAAGGTGAAGTGATCAGACACATTGCCATCTGATTTTCAGGAATAACATGTGAAACAGTACTTTTCTGGTACCTTGCTTAAAATATGCTACAATAAAAGCTAGAAATAAAGTGGGGCTGTTGCATACAATAGAAAAGTAAAAGGGGCAAGTAACACTTCCCAAACACAAGAGTCATAAGTAAAATGCAAAAGTGGTTTATACAGGAGAAATATTTGTAAGATGTGCTCATAAAATGATAAATCACAGTGTCATGAAGGTGCGAGATGAGAAAAGAGTAGGGAATAAAGATGGGGAGGTCTTCAGGGAAAAGAAGTGAACGGAGGCTGGGAGGAGGAAGATAAGGTACATGAAGGAGAAACAAGGTTGAACTGGGACTGTGGAAATAATAACAGCAGTAGATGTTTTCTTAAGCAGCTGAAAAGTAAGGATTAGGAGGAATATAAGTGTAGAAATCTGTGGTAAATTAAACACAAAATACAATATGGATAGGATAGGCTATATAATAGGAAGAAGGAAACTAATCAGACCAAAATGTAGCAATGATGGAAATCATATTATTTATTTGAATGGGAATGGAGACAGAGAGGAACACACGGTGCAGTGTTAAGTGCAAGGGGTAAACCTGACAATAAAGTTATAGAAATAACTAATTGTGTGCACATGCTTGAGCAAAACAATTTATGTTTTCTAGCATATGATTGGTTACTGCACATTTTTACTGGTCATGTGTGTAGCAGATGACAAGAAAATGAAAAAAAAAATGCTAGTAAGCTTTGCAGCAGTGTAATTTAATATTGCTGTGCACACTGTCATCTATGCAGAAACATGTCTTTTACCTTTACATTGTTCATCCAAGCCCTAAATATAAATATAAATAAACATTCATTAAATAAAAAAGAACACTCAAGTTAAACTTTGACCCTTGAATAACTATATTATATCAAGCAATTGTAATGCTGTCAGTTGAAAACCTAAGTCTCAGGATGTCATACATTCCATGGTTAATATTCAGTGAAAGATGGCCATTCTGTAATGTGATAATCAGGCAAAGAAGACAGATTGTAACAGCCACAAAAAGTAAATGCTTTCAGTCGTCTGTTATCTCACCAACAGAAAAAAGGTGGAAAGCACAGGAGCTTAGGAAAAGGAAGACACAAACTATTTAAGTGTATTTCTTAAGTATATGAACTGAATTGATGAATACAATACTGTAAGCTTTTTCAGGTGAAATATATTTTCATTTCATTTCTACCAATGCAGAAACAACTATACAGCTCTGTGATTCCTCTGTGATACTAACCACTAACCTTTTTCATTATAAAGTCTCCTTTTTGGATGTAGGAACTGTTTATCACCATATATCAAGCAGTGTTACTGAGTAATAATTTCAGAATCAAAGTTTTGTGTGGCAAAGTCCACTTTACCATCTCGGGTCTCCCTTGAAAAAAGGCCACTAGCTTAGTGGGACTAATCCATTCATCAAAGGACAAACAAAACAAAATAAAAATAAATACATTTTCTTAGCACAGTAATGCAATCCAAGATGGATGTTATTCTAGAATAATGGTACTTCCAGGACTACGATTCCAACTGCTTCTGCTGCGAAAACTCCCCACTTGCCATTGGACATCCACTTATTCATAAACAAGTCATATTCTCTCTCAGCTATCACGGTTAACTTAATTGCTTTTGGTAAATAAGCGGGCATTCTAGATAGTAAGACTGGGAGACTAAATATATAACTAAACATGTTTGTTCAGTAGAGTACATAGCAATTAGTTTTCAAGGCTGAATGCTGGCTACAGTTAGAAGCAGACTACAACAACAGTGTTTAAAAGATAAGAGAAGAAAACAGAATGAGAAAGGAAGAAGCATTAATATAGGACAGTGAAAAATATTCTGTTTGCCATGGGACAGGTGATTGGTGAACTTTGTCAGTGAATGATGACTGATATCTTAAGTTCATAAGTTCTGTTACAGTATTTAGGCCTAATGGCGCACAAGGAACACTGTTTATATAAGGTTCGTACATCATGCCACCTGCCCAGTCATTTTTTTTTCTTTTAAAGATTTCTAGACTATCAGACTGATGGACAGTGATTAGTTAGGAAAAATGAATTTTGCACGATTGTCTGAAATTTCATGCCATTATGCCTGAAAGTGTTATTACCTTTATCTATTTCCATAGTAAATACAATTTGCAATATGGGATCATAAAATTAATTGCAAGCAACTACCAGTTTCCCTTGTATATATATCTATAGCATATAGAATAAAAGATTTAAGAATTTACATCAACTAGTATAGTCGAAATCTTTATGTGGAATCTTAGTAAACTTCCTTTGTACACCTTTTAGTAGGTTCAATTGACATTGAGTCCGTTTACAGATCAGATTATTATATTCAAGGTCTAATGTAAGTTTTGTGTAGCATAGTAAGACAACCTACATCTCTAGGTGAAAGGTTTCTCGCCAGGTAACCTATCTGTTTCATAGATTTTAATGCTAACAAAGCATGAGACTTAAAAGAGAAAACATAAAAGTGTTGATGACTAAATCCTTATACCGATTTGCTTCTAATAACCAAAAAAGAATCCACAAGATTGAAACACAAATTAAAAAACACACTTGCAGTCGCCAGAAGTAAAACCCAAATATAATTTTAATTAGCGCTTTCACCCACATCATTCCAAACATGAACTTCATCAGATTAAAAAGCTCCCTCGTTTGTGTTTCTTAAATTGGAAAATCATACAGTGATATCTATTGACTATTAAACTGCTTTTGAAACTGTAAAATCTATTCAAAAACCAATCAAATAATACTTCACTGTGAAAATATATATTAAACACAATGAACATTATTCACTCACTAGTAACATAACATAAACTGATCATCATGATAAAAGGTGAACCACCATTACATTTTTTAAAATGTTATAATTAGATCTGTGCCCTTTTAATTAATAATAAACTACTACTGGATATTCTATCATTTGTACCATGGGCATTGGTGGCATTCAGCAACACTTGCCAATATAACTCATACTTCTCGACATGCACTTCCCAGCTACCCCCCTCAAAAAAGGCACTTTTTCCAGTACAAACAACAACAAAAATTACCATTTTTCTTCTTAGTGGCATAATTATGTTGGTAAATTCTAACCTTCAAAGCCTTTAATGTTTTACCAACATAAAATGCAAGGCATTAATTGCATTGTGCTAAATAAATCATGCCCTTAGTGTTAACAATTACATTTTCAATTAGGGTAGACCAGTCATGGAAAGGTGCCTAAAGTAAAATTAGCACCCTCAAAACCATATCTTCATTTTCTGCAAGCACCACATTTGTACATACCCTTTGCAGTCATATGGTCTTCCCACTTTCTCATACCACACTTCTCAGATCTCCTCTGTAAGTGGAACAGATGTTAAACAGGGTTTCTTGTTATTTTATGACTAAAATACATAATTTTACATTTGTTAAGACTAAACTTTAGCAGATGCCCAGTCTCCCAGTAACTTAGTATAAGTATTTAAGTCATCGGTGTCTTTATTATTTTGTAATATAATCCCATTTTACATTAATCTTCATATTTATGGACCCCAAATTTTCTGACTTTTGATATGGTTGAAAAAATACTTTAAATAGTACTGTGATCTCAAATTTAACACATTGCTCCCTATTTTTAACTATTCCATATTACATCTATCAATATAACAATTAACATTTAGTTTGCTTAAGCATTTATGGATTATTGAGAAGGGTAAGCAATGAAAAGCCTTAGCTAGATCTAGATAAATTACTCCAGGTGATCTTCAAAGATCCAAGTGTTTCTGTGATCTGGTTATAAAGTTGTTCAAACTGCTTAGGGTAAATCTCCCCTTAACAAAACCATACTGCTCTGTGTCAATATCTGAGAGACTGTCATTGGTTTTACACATTAATTCATGTCAGGGTCCGTAGAAGATTTTCTTTTTTATTTTATTCACTGCATCGCAACCATTCTAACAGTCATTAATATCATATCTAATGTTGTCCTTTTCTTTCTTCCTCATCAATGGATTTGGATCCGATCCTCAGATACAACCTGGCCACATACACTAGACCTTGGATCCAGCTCTCAAGCTCCTCCCTCTACCCATAGTGCTCTATTCCATCCCCAACACCTCAGCTCTCATTTGCAGCCATTGTGGTTAGAAATAGCTGATTATTTTTTGAGTAAATTTTTTTGGATAGTCCTTCTATTCAAATTTCTTCTCTTTCTGCTATATCTTTTTACTTCCTTTTCCTCCCTCTGAGCATTTGCTGGCATTAGGAGTTAGTGTTTTTCTTGTACTGTATACTTTTTCAGTAGTCTTGTCAAATGCCATTGTTGGTATATTTTCTTTACATATTTAGGCATTTGTAACATACCATAGCTTGTATTTCTATTCCTGTTTCTTCCTGGTTGGTTGTTTTCTTGTGTGGCTTACTCTGTCATTGCCCTTTCTCCACTATGTCAGAGAAACCAACAGGGTACAAGAAATGCACTTCTTGTGGACAAACGATCCCCAATTCAGATGCCCACAAGAAGTGTGTTTATTACTAAGGACCCGATCACCTCAATACTGCCTATTTGGTATGCTTGACCTTTAATACCAGAGCATTAGCCAACAGGTGCAACAAACTGATAGTTAGAGGTCTCTTGCCTGGTTCTTCTGTGGCTCAAACTCCCACCAAATCAGTAAAGTTTGTTTCTTTGGAAAACAAAAAGAGGTCTCCATCAAAGTCTCCTAGAGCTTCCTAGGAATCATTGGAGAAGATCTGAAAAACTTTGGATCTGACCATTTCGTATCCTAAACCCGGGAACCTTCTTTTGGATCCTAAATGCCTTTTGGATCCTATAGTATCACCTCCGATAGTAATTTCTTCACTTCCTTTTACCTCCTCATTGGATGCCAAGGCCATGGATCTGAGATCTAGGCCTGCCCACAGGAGCCATACTCCAGAGTACACCATTAAGCCAGTATCTCCTTCCTTGCCAGGCCAAATTTTCCAGACTCCAAAGAAACACTCCAAAACCACATCCACAGCATCTTCCAGGTCTTCTAGGAGTTTTTCAGATGTGGGTGTGGATAAGATGATGCGGAAATTTCTCAGGGCTCAGATCCAGATGAGGGTCCTGCCAGTTACATCCACTTCTGGATACGTGATACTAAGTCCATTCTCTCTCTCCTTCTCCAATCCAACCAGTGGTTATGGAGTCCCAGGATACAGGATCCCTGAGGGTTCCGTGTCAGATCCATGGAAAATTTCTTCCTCTACTCTGATGGTGTCCTTGATTGGTTCTGCTCTGATACCCTCGGATCAGAGCAGGTCTCAGATCTGAGATGTCAGTGCTGGATCTGAGGGGTTGGGTTTGGATCCAGTTTTATAGATCCCCCTTCATCTCAGAACCTTGGCCCTGGAGAGCTCAGATCTGAAACTCCCCTTGAGGCTCTGATCTGGGGGTGGCCCAGACCTACAGTGCCTTCCTTTGAGGCATTTGGCTCTAGGGAGGCAGGGTGGAAGGGAGGGGTTTCCCCTGGTACTTTGGCTTTCAAGGTGGTAGAAAGAGCTTTCTGTCTTCACAGAGAACTGTCTTATTTTGCCTCAGATCCTACCCCCCTCCCATCTTTGGTTCTAAGCTCTGAGCCTAATCAGACCTATCCCACAGGGATAGCCAGTTACAGGAGGTCTCCAGACAGTTCCTCTATAGGAATTTCCCCATTCTTCTGATACCCCTCTCAAACAGACCATGGAGGAGTTTCCTTAGAAGATGATATGAAAGAGAAGACACATAGACTGGCCCATGGAGTGTCTCACAGAAGACACTGATTTTGATGAGGGAGAGGGATCCCCCAGATCGTCACCTGATGACATCTCCTTTGAGGTTATCCTCAAGATCCTCAAACAGAAAGGTGGATGGTTTTTCCAATCTCCTTCTCCTGAAGAATCAGTGTTTGTGGAGGTTTTTGGTTTTGGACCATCTATGTCTTGGTGACTGCCCCCCCCCCCCCCAGCAGATGAACTGATTGACTTGGTTTCTTGCTGGGCTTGGAAGGAACCGGACACTGTTAAACCTATTCCCAAGTGCCTGGAGAAAAATTTGGCCCCTCCTGCTGATAGACTTCACTGGAGCAAGGGAGTCACAGTTGATGCTATGGTGGTAGTGGCAGCCACCAAGAAGGAGCTAGCAGATCTCTTCTGTCCATCCTCAGAATAGGGAGTCCAAAGCAATGGACAGATTTGGAAAGTGAGTGTTCACCTCAGTATGTAAAGAAAACAAAGTTCCACATGGTCATGTTTTAATCCATCCTGCCTCTTCTATGCAAGAATGATTGGATGTGCAATAAAGATCTGCAGGGTGTTTACCATCACATAGAAATAGACAAGCGATCCAAGAGACATCTACACTTTCAGCTGGGAGCCAGTCATTACCAGTTCAGAGTACTGCCCTTTGGACTCACTACAGCCCCCAGGGTGTTTACTAAAGTCATAGCAGTCATGGCAGGTCACTTTTTGTTTCCATATCTCGATGATTGGCTACACACCACCCCCATCCAACACTTTAGGCATTTCAATAAACTGTGGCAACTCAAATCTAGTCCCAGTACAGACCCTGGAATTCATAGGAACTCTTTTGAGCACTACAGCTCAGGTGGCTTCCTTACCTCTCTGTCACATCACATCTTTAAGGCTTCAGCTTTGATTTATACTTTCTCACCCATCTCCTCCAGCAAGATTAGTATTACAAGGTTTGGGGTCAATGTCAGCTGCCATACTTCTGTTCCCTTTAGCACAATTTTTTGTGTGAATACTGCAATGGACCTTGGCGATACAGTGGTCCATTCTTTATCAGACCCTAGTATTTCCCATAAGACTCACCCTCCAACATGCAAACATCACATTCATTGGTAGATTCAGTCCGTTGATCTTTTTCTGGGCAGACCATTCATCCTTCCATTCCCAGTTGCCACAGTGACCATGGATGCTGCCCAAATGGGTGGGCATTTCTTGAAAAAGATGTTCCAAGGTATGTGGTCCCTTTTAGAGACCAAGATGTATATCAATGTCCTAGAGATGAGAGCAGTCCTTCTAAAGTAGCAAGCTTTTCAAGATGTTCTCCCTCTGTGGACTATTGCAATTCAAACAGACAATATGTCAGTAGTCTGGTAAATCAACAAGCAAGGAAGAACCCAATCTTATCCACTGTGCAGAGAGGCCATGAGGATTTGGGAATGGGCGATCGCTTCAGACTACTTTCTCATTGCAATGTACATCCCAAGAAAAGACAGCGCACTAGCAGACAAGCTCAGGAGATCCATTCTAATGTTTCACAAGTGGTCTCTCAATCAATCGGTTGTGATTTTCAGTCGCTGGGGCCAGCCTTGTGTGACCTATTTGCCTCACCTCTCAGCAACAAGTGCAGCAAGTACTTCACTCTGATCAGTTCTATAGGGGAGTCACCAAGAGAAAGATGCTCTGATTCACAATTTGTCTCTGGGTCTCCTGTATGCCTACCCTTCTCTTCCTCTGATTCCAAAGTTCTTACAGAAAGCAAGCAGGCTGAAGAGCTCAGTCATCCTCATTGCTCCATTCTGGCCTCTGCAGGTATGATTTCCCTTCCTACGGTCTCACTTGTGCTATCCTCCATGGATACTGGAACCCACTCAGGATCTCCTGTCTCACCCATCAAGAATTCAACACCCCAATCACCACACTCTCAAGCTAACCGCATGGTTTCTCCACTTCCAGTAATAGTCCAGGATTTCTTCCCCAGCTGGAGATATTATCTTGGCTTCCCAGAAAGCTTCTACCAAGAAAGTCTACAAAAGCAAATGGAAAAGATTTTCTATTTGGGCCTCCAGCCAGAATATCAACCCTTTTTCAGCACCAACTTTGGCCATTCTTGTTTTTCTAACAACCCTTTTTAAATATGGAGCTAGTTTCTTTACGATTAAATTTCAGTTGGAAGCGATTTCAAATTTACATTCTGGCAACAAATCTTTTTCTCTGGCTTCATCCAGATCATGTAAGGCCTTCATGAAAGGCATTTTTCTATTCAGACTTCTGATAAAGGACCCTTATCCTCCTTGGGACCTTACTGTGGTCTTCAAGGTTTAACTCAGAAGCCTTTTGAATCAGCAGACAAATGTGATATGAAGTATCTTTCCTGGAAAATTATCTTTTTAGTTGCTATTACGTGAACCTAAAAATTTTCTGAGCTCCAGGCCCTATCAGCAAAGCTTCCTTATATTGTTTTCCATAAAGACAGAGTGTCTCTGCAGACCATCCCTTCCTTTCTTCCTAAGGTGGCATCTGAAAATAACATCAACCAGTGCATACAATTACCAGTCTTCTTTCCAAAATTTATGAATAAGAGAAGAATACATGCTTCATCTCCTTGATGTGCACACATAACTACATTTTTATCTTCATAGTACAAAACAGTTCAGGACATCTAATCAACTTTTTGTATCCTTTTCCCCAAATCACTTGGGTGAGCAATATCTAAAGTTACTCTAGCCAAATACATTACAGATTGCATTTCATTGATTTATTCTCAAAAAAGATTAAATTTATCACAACCTTCTTGAGCTCGTTCCACTTGGTCCATGGCTACTTCATCTGCCTTTTGGTCAAGGACTTCTATTGATGACATTTGTGCTGAAGCTACTTGATCAAAGACTCATACCTTTGTTATGCATTACAGGTTAGACATCATTTCTAGAAACCGAGCTTCTTCTGGTTCAGCAGTGTTCTGGCAGAGCCTTCCATGAAGGCCTCTCGAGGGCTATGTAGCTGGGGACTCTGCCCCATTGGTAAGGAAGAATGAAAAGGACAACATCATATTTGTTAGTTATTTACTCACCAAAACTTGGCATCTGTGTTGTCCATTTTCATTCTTCCTCACCTTCCCTCTCATCCTTCCCCTGTCCATGTCACTCCTGAAAATAACTGTTAGAATGTATTGGAACTATTAATTTCCAGGGTTCAGCCCTATCTTTCTTCTGTCTATGTCTAACTCTGCTATATAATGGGACATTCGACAGCAAACTTGATCTGAGGTTTTGAGGTTTGAACAGAGCATTGTGGGTGGAGGGAGGAGATCAAGAGCTAGATCTGAAGACTAGTGTATGCAGCCAAGTTGGATCCAATCCTTGGTGAGGAATAATGAAAATGAACAACACAAATGGCAAGTTATGGTGAGTACATAACTAACAATTATGCATTTTTGTCAAATAACTGTAATCTATAAACCAACAATTATACATTTAGTGGTTTACTCTTATTATATATAAACAAATTTAAAAAAAAATGTGGAGTTGTGATCTGAATGACCTTCTAGTGGTCTTGTCTTTGTATCATTTACTATTTTGCGAATATTGGTTACCACTAAGTCAAGTATGTTGCTTCCCTGTGTGTTTTCTCTTACTGTTGAGACATACTGTGAAATGTAATGATGTTAATAAAGTCCTTTTCAAAAATTTTTTTTGATGATAAATTTCTCTCTGAAATTCCTGGATACATCAAAATCCACAGAAACAAACCAAATACACCAAATGAAAGCTGGTGCCTGGACCCAAAACAACTGTTCTCAGAGTATCCAATAAAAAACACCAAACTTTTAAAATTCAAACACTTTAATGGCGTAAAAACAATAAAACATGAGAACTTTCATTTAAAACAGTGTTAAACTTCATCAGACATAGTATTGAACACATTTCCTCTTTAAGTACTTCCTACTTGCATTTGATTGGTTATGCTCCTGCTTACTTCAACACCACAAGGTCCTGTTTTAAAGTTACAGTGTCATTATTACATATAGTACCATTATTACTGTTTTCCAAGGACATATTACTTTTTACAGAAATGTGTTAAAGAAAATAAGCAAAATTTATTGGCTTTAAACTATTTTCTTCCCCTCCAGTGCCTTTAACTTTAAAACTGGGGTAATTGAACTACAATCATTGATACCTGGCCAGCTGTCAGCTTGCAAATGCACTTGCCATTTCAACTCTTTTAACTTCAAGTAAACACCCCATGCTTTCTTGTCATCAAGACAAACTTGATCAGTGACCATGAACTTTAATTGATGTCCTACTTGGTCACTAATATGTTTAGCCAAGACATTGTTTAAGTTGTTCTTTCTAAAACATATTCATGCTCATAAATTCTCTGGCAAAACCGCCTTTCCATTTTGCCAGTATAGAATACTGAGCATGCATCACAGATAGCAATATATACCACTGCTTTTAATTTACAATTATATTTCCCTTTTATTTGATATGTTTTATTTCTTACAGTAAACCTGTCTCCTATCTTTATTTTGTGGAACTAAGTGTATGCTCCACATTTAATCGTACCATGCATGCCATTGAAATGTTCTTGCCCTGTATACCTTAATAAGTCCTTGAAGGTCATTCCCTTCTGGTACACTATAGTAGGACTTTCACCTACATAGTTCCTAACACAAGGGTCTTCTAACACAGTGGACCTGTTTTTCTCAGATATCCATTTCAAACTTCTACAATCTTCACTGTAAGTGATAATCAGGGCTTTAGAAAAATCATGGCTATTAGCTAGGTGCAGGTCCTTTGCTGGTTGACCCTCAAAAACAGGGAAATCATCCCCTAAGGACATATTCACAATCATGTTGGTATCTTGGCTACTAATTCTACTGATCCTGTTCCTAGTATTAAGGATGGGTCTAAAGTAGCCCCTTTCTCTTTTCCTCATTACCTCCTGCACTAGCTCATCAATCAAATTGGATACACTCTCTTCAAAAACATTGAGCATAACGTGCCACATTCCTCTATAAAATATTCTAGCCAGGTCACCATATGAGCAGCTCTCACCAACTGTCCTTTAACGACAGATCTCTTTTGATATTCCGGGTGTGAGCTGCTGTAATATAGGAAACAGTTGGAATATGTTTCCTTTCCATGTATTGCGGCTATATAGCTTTTATTAACCTCGTCTTTGACTAAATGTACATCTAAATAGCCATATAATTTAGGTTGATATTCCAAGTAAAGCGCAAAAAACTAGTCGTGCTGTTAATTTATCTTAGAAATTCTTCGAGGACTCTTCCAAAGCTTTCCATATCAAACTGATGTCATCCTGGAACCTATAATATGTTCTAATGTAATTATTAAACTTGGTGTTAAAAATATAATGTCTCTCCCAATGGGCCATGACGATGCTTGCATATGCTACCCCACAAGGGGACCCCATGGCAATACATCTTTTCTGCAGATAATACTTGTTGTTGAAATAAACAAAATTATTACTGAGAAGTAACTCTAGAATTACATAATAAGGTTAATTTTCTCATGGGAAATTCCCTGTTCCAGTAACATCTAATGTACCCATTCTAGTCCTATTATTTGAGGAATAACTGTGTACAAATCGCACACATCAATCTTCTTCTTCGTCTTTCGGCTTTTCCCAGTTAGGGGTCACCACAGCGGATCACCTGTCTGCTTATGATTGGCAGTGGAGTTTTACAGTGTTGAGTTGCCAGCCCAGCACCCAACCTTCCACAGAAGGCACACACACCTACACACACACACACACACACACACACACACACGCACACACACACTCACATCTAGGACTAATTTAGAGTGTCCAATCAACCTACAGCATGTCTTTGGGATGTGGGAGGAAACCGGAGCACCCAGAGAAAACCCACGCGACCACAGGGAGGACATGCAGACTCCGCACAGAAGGCACCCCAGCCGAGGATCGAACCGGCGAACCTCTTGCTGTGAGGTGACAATGCTAACCACTGCACCACCATGGCTGCCAAAAATCGCACACATCAATGATTACCATTATGTCTTTCTGGTCATTATCAATTCCATTCATGAATTCTAAAAAGGACCATTAGTCTCTACAAATCTGACTCTCATTTTTGACACTTTTTAAAGTTCATAGTTTAATTATTTGGCACATGCTGATGTTATGGAGTCCTTTCCATCCACAAGTGGCTGCATGGGAGGATTGTCAATACTTTTGTGGATCTTAGGGATTCTAAAGAAAATTGGCACTCTTGGTATTGTGATGTTTAAATAATTATCTAAATTAAGATCTATCTTTTTCTCCTAGAAAATGTCACTCAACTGGGTGGTAATTCTCCTGTATGCCCCATTTAATTTATTTAGTGATATCTCTGCGTGTCAGTATTTAAAATCTCATTCATTTTGCTACTATACATCTGTACACTCATAACAATAGCCCCTCCTCCTTTGTCTGGTTTCATTATTCTGGCTTTCTCTGCCTGTAGTAGGTTTAGGGAGTCTTGTTCCTGTCTACTTAGGTTCCCATCATTACCACTCACTTTTCTTCTATGGCTATACAGATTTTTCAAATCCATTGGGCAATTTTTTTTTCAGAAGTAACTAACCGGGGCTGGAGGGGTGGGTTGTAAGTGGAACTGATACTATGCCTATTATTTCCACTGTTGTACATATTATCCTGATGTAATAACAAAAAATTCAATTTCTTTAAATACAATTTCAAATCTATAACAGTGTTAGTAAAATTAAACAACTTGGTGGGAACAAATGTCATACCTTTGGCTAGTAGATTAGCCACTTTATTATCAATGCATACTTCAAAAATATTATACACTTTAAAGTCTTTTTCTTCATTTAAAACTACTGTACCTTTGTTAGTCACAATGTTTCCTTCCCCACCCAGGACATTACCATGCTGTTGGATTGTTACCCCAAGTTCATAATGAGAGATACATAGCCACAATACATGGTAAGGAAACATATTCCATCCATTTCCTATATTACAGCAGCTCACACCCGGAATATCAAAAGAGATCTGTCGTTAAAGGACAGTTGGTGAGAGCTGCTCGTATGGTGACCTGGCTAGAATATTTTATAGAGGAATGTGGCACGTTACGCTCCATGTTTTTGAAGAGAGTGTATCCAATTTGATTGACGAGCTAGTGCAGGAGGTAATGAGGAAAGCAGAAAGGGGCTACTTTAGACCCATCCTTAATACTAGGAACAGGATCGGTAGAATTAGTAGCCAAGATACCAACATGAATGTGAATATGTCCTTAGGGGATGATTTCCCTGCTTTTGAGGAACAACCAGCTCAGGAGTTGCACCTAGCTAATAGCCAGAATTTCCTAAATCCCTGATTATCACTTACAGTGACGATTGTAGAAGTTTGAAATGGATATTTGTGAAAAACTGGTCCATTGTGTTAGAAGACCCTTGTGTTAGGAACTATGTAGGTGAAAGACCTACTATAGTGTACCAGAAGGGAATGACCTTCAATGACTTATTAAGGTATACAGGGCAAGAAATTTTCAATGGCATGCATGGTATAATTAAATGTGGAGCATGCACTTGGTGCCACAAAATAAAGACAGGAGACAGGTTTACTGTAAGAAATAATACATATCAAATAAAAGGGAAATATAGTTATAAATCAAAAGCAGTGGTATATATTGCTATCTGGATGCATGCTCAGTATTCTATATTGGCAAAATGGAAAGGTGGTTTTGCCAGAGAATTTATGAGCATGAATATGCTATTAGAAAGAACAACTTAAAAATGTATTGGCTAAACATATTAGTGACCAAGTAGGACATCAATTCAAGTTCATGATCACTGATCAAGTTTGTATTGATGACAAGAAAGGATGGGCTGTTTACTTGGAGTTAAAAGAGTTGAAATGGCAAGTGCGTTTGCAAGCTGACAGCTGGCCAGGTATCAATGATTGTAGTTCAATTACCCCAGTTCTAACGTTAAAGACATTGGAGAGGAAGAAAATAGTTTAAAATCAATACATTTGGCTTATTTTCTTTAACACAATTCTGTATAAAGTGCTATGTCCTTGAAAAACAGTAATAATGGTACTATATGTAATAATGACACTGTAACTTTAAAACAGGACCTTGTGGTGTTGAAGTAAGCAGGAGCATAATCAATCAAATGCAAGTAGGAAGTACTTAAAGAGGAAATGTGTTCAATACTATGTCTGATGAAGTTTAACACTGTTTTAAATGAAAGCGCTCATGTTTTATTGTTTTTATGCCATTAAAGTGTTGAATTTTAAAAGTTTGACTTTTTTATTGGTTACTTTGAGAACAGTTGTTTTGGGTCCAGGCACCAGCTTTCATTTGAAATTCCTGGATAGTTAAAAATCTCCAAATAATATACTTTTGTTGTTTAGGTACACTTCTAAATTATGTAGGTATTCTCAGTGTACTGAGCTATCCATAGCGGGAGTACGGTAATGTAGTACCATTTGAATATAATCTGTACAATGATAGACACCAAGTTATTCACTTTCTTTATTAATAAAGAATGAACTGTATAATGTAGCGAGAGTATTACCTCACTGACATACCTCTCAACCATACTAAATTCCTTGGTAAATAGCGGTTTTGAGGGCAAAATATTGGGGTTCCATGGATTCCCGAGTGGCCCCTTTAATTTCTGAATTTCCCAGGGTCTTTTTAAGTTTTTTTTTTTTATGTGTTCCTGACGTCAACACGTGCAGGCCGTGCGATGACATCAGCTGACAGACAGCCTGTCAGAATGCCATAATTTAATTTTACTTGCTGCAGAGTCAGACTGGTCCAGTTTCGCACTCTTTAAGTTACCTTTAAATGAATGGCAAGCATATTGGAATGGAATGGAACACCAGCATTAAATTTTAGGCATATATGATTAACTTTTCCGTAAGTGTGTATGGCAGCCATAGTAAGTTTTAGGCATATTTCTGTTAAGTTTTAGGCTGCATTAATGAATAGCTCAGCTGCATTAAGGTTTTTTGTGTGTATGGTGGAACATCTAAATTAAGTTTTCCCTCTGCTCCCAGTTTATCTTAAATGGCTCAGCTGCAGTGTGTTGTTTACCTTTAGGCTGCATTTCTTTACCTTTTCCTGGTGGCCAGAGTTACTCAGACATCAGACTCAAACCCTATACCTTAGGTACATGGAGCAAGAGACTTAATTCTCTACCCATACCACCACCACTTGTGATTCAAGGAGTTAAGAATGTCTGGAATGTTTGGCTCATACTTGTGGTCTGTTCCTCTTAAAATTTATAGTTTTCTGGCAAATCAGTGAGAATTAATTTCACTAAATAATGATAGTCATTTAAGTTTCAGTCTTCCTATCTTTCAGGAAATGCATGGTAACACAAAACATTTTATTCTAGCAACATTTCTAAGATTATGTAAGCAATGTTTAAATGTGTCCCTGGTTTTGGGCTTTTATCTCCCCCACCCCCAATAAATTTTTGCTTTTTCCAGATTTCTTGTGCTGCATAGTTCTTCAGGGGAGCAAAGTTTAGTGCTGCTTATGCCAAGTCTGTTTGTGTTGTTAGTAGCACAACAGGTAGAATGGTTATATTTGATGCAAAAGACTGTGGGTTCTACTCCCACAGTATGTAGATGGATTGCTGATACTCTACTGTGTTGTAGTTTTGAAGGGAGTAGATGCTGCAGTCCTGAGAATGTCCTCTTTGGTGGAGATACCTAGTAACTATGAACCTGTTATCAGTTTGCCATCCATTCCTTATTGCAATATTACTAGCTTATCATTTTTTAATGTAACATAAACAATTTATTCCTCAAGGGCAACAGGAACTTTATTTGTAGATGAAACAATGAAATATAAAGTTGTTTGCTAGCAGCAAGTAACCTCTTCATTAGTTACAGATCTCTTTAATCTATAATTATTTAGCGGACTTTTACTTCTACTGAGATTGTGCATATTTACTGATACTGGTGTACTGCAGAAGTTTGAGTAGACTTTTATGATGGAAATGCTATGAATTGGGCAGTTTTCTCATTATTGGTTCATGCATATTGTTTCATTGCTTACTAGAAAAATGTTCAAAACAATAAATTTAACACGTGCTCTAACAAGTGTATTGTATTATACAAGGAATATATTGTAATACAATCAGGAAGGTGTATCAAAAACACATGTATGTTTCATGTGCAAGGGGCCTACGATTTGAAAACAGCCCAAAGGTAATCTTTATCCCCCACTGGCCAGATGCATTTTCTTTGAATGTTGGTTTCAATTTTAAGAGTTTCAAGGGCAGAAAAGTTTTGATGCCAAGTCTATTTTCATTGTGAGACTGTATTGCTTTGTTTGGTAGATGTCTATTAGTGCTTGTGCTATAAAATGAAAAATAAAAGTTTTAAATGAAATCCAAATAATCATTGTTGAAGTAAAGCAGTATGCACATTATAGTGTTTATGGTAAATGGAGCAAAATAGCCAAGTAATGGGACATTAGAATGGTTGCAAGGGGGAGGGCTATGTATGGGGGACCCCATTCGACCATGATTTTGTGAGGGGGGAAGGGCGGCAAACTCCAAGACAGCCCTGTGGGGCACAAACTCTAGCTACACTACTGATCAGTAAGCCATGGAGAATGACTTTTGGAGGTCCTAGCAAACTATAATATTCTTTTGCTAAGATTAGAATATTGCCTACCATTAAATGCCCTACTTTTACCACAAAACCCACATACTACAAGTTACCAAAGACAAAATCCTAAGGTTCATTATCTTTTCCCTTCCAGTGAACATCATTGCTACACATTTAAAAAAAATGATTGCCATTTACTACAGGGTCTGGGCTCTGGGGCCATATTTTGGTTATCTGTTTTTCAGTTTGCATTTGAAAGTTGATATCCCACAATTCCTTTGGAGTGGGTGGGGTTACATAATCATGTACAGAAATTTTATGTTAATCAGCATACAGATTTGTACCTATTTTCCATGGGCCTTTGTCCATATTTTTGATGTTTCCAGGTTGAGAGGTATGCCCACTGACTCTGAGATTATCTCAAAAGCTTTTGTAATTTGGGAATTCTTTAATATGGTAATTATAAGGGTTCCAGGATTCAACAACTGCTGTGATTTTATAACTTTCTTGGAATTATAGACCAAGTTTGTCAAATTTATTCTCCAGACTCTGAGAATGCATAAATAACGTTTTAAAGTATTATCAGGTCTAATGTCTCAAAAGACTTCTTATGTGATTGAGATTTTCCCTAAAAAATGTTTTGTGAGATATTTTCCCTGTAATGTAAGGAGCTGAATAAGAATTGAGATGTGCTTTATCATTTGAGAATAATCTGTAGTCAAAACACAGTCTTCCCAATACTTGATTAATGTGTCTTGTAGACAAAAGAAAGTAGCCTTAGGCAATTATTGAATATGTGCTCTTTAGTATACATAAAACCTGATCATGACTGTGGGGGAATAACCTCATATAGTGCAAAATCTAATTTTTCACTCTACAAATACTCAATAATCTCTAAAATAAAGATTTTCATCTTGTTCATTGGAGTGCTTCTTAAATAATTTACTCTTGCATGACTCATGAACATATCATACATTGGCTTAACTAATAAAAACCTATAACAAAGTTTAGTTGCAACTTGTCAATCCAAGAAGTGCAGATACAGTAGTAGCATTTTCTGTACTCTACATAAATGACTGGCAGCAGGTTTCAGCATAGAATCACCCAATATCAAACATTTTTGATAGAAGTTTCTGAATGTTTAATGGCTATTTGCTGTGTCTGTACTGTGTGTGTGTGTGTGTGTGTGTGTGTGTGTGTGTGTGTGTGTGTGTGTGTGTGTGTGTGTGTGCGTGTGTGTGTGTGTGTGTGTGTGTGTGATTAATATCCTCAGTCGTTTTTATTTTTTTTTTGGTTACTTTTCTAGTACCTTTCCTCAGTGTAATGCTTTTTATTAATACTAGAATTCTATTCTTCTTAGTTTTACATTGGCAGTTAGATCTGGAAAAGAATGAGAAGGTAAACATATTAGCATGAAGAAGTTAACTCCATATATGCTACAAAATAGAGTACAGCACAGTAAAGTATTCTGAAGTACTGCATAACTGTCATTTCAAAAGTCTTGGTTGGAGGGTTTGCATAAAACTGTGGCAGATGCATGCCATGATATTAAGGTGGTTAGTTGGCTTAGTGACCCCATCTCACCAGTTGCTTTTAGTGATGCAAGTGTGTGCAGGAAGGGTAATGCACCTATGTTGCTTCCACTGTGTTCAACACGACTCCTTGTTGCATGAATACTGAGTATACTTTGCATAACAAGTTAGACCAGATGAATGTCAGCATGGTGATTAAGCAACATGCCAAATGCTTACATATATGCATTTAATGCAGCATACTGCAGAATGGATGTTGTACATTATTAGTAGTAGGCATGATTTTTCAGAGGGATGCAAAGTAGTGCTGTGTAAGGAAAAGGAAAAAGAGTTCTCTTGGATGTGAAGTGGGATTGAGGAGCCTCTGGACAGTGACAAGTCATTCACTATTAGCAGAAGAGAGAGGTAATCCAGTGGACAACCAGCATCAAAATATACAGTAATGGTGATAGGAGGTCCAGACACTGATAATTAGTGTATTCATTAGCAGAAGTGGGATTGACTTCCCCCAATGTCAGCATTCATGTGCTTTATTTGGGAGACTATGCACTGCTTGCTCATTCTACACATGTTTGTATGCATGAAAGAGGCCATTTCTATGCCTTCAATGAATGAATCATATTTATTTTTCATACGTACAGTATTGTGCAATAGTTTGAGAGATAAAATGTTGATAGAGGGTTGTCTCATGAAATTAATATGAATTTCACCATTCAGGCTGTGTAAAGATCCATCATAAGGCTGGTTGACTTTTTCGAAACAGTCACTAGAGCCATTGACGAGGGCAAAGCAGTCCATACAGCCTACCTGGACTTGGCTAAGGCCTTTGACACAATACCCCACTCAGGCATCATAGATAAGCTCAACAGCTTAAATGTAAACACTTATGTCACTAGATGGGTTGCAAACTGGCTAAAGGACAGAACCCATAAAGTTAAAATCGCTGGAGCAATGTCAGACTCAAAGCCAGTCACAAGTGGTGCCCCACAGGAATCTGTCCTGGGACCCCTCTTGTTCGGCATTTATTTCTCAGATGTTAAAGCAAACATGGGAGGGTTGTGGCTGACAAAGTTCGCAGATGACTGCAAACTAGGCGCCATAGTCGACACACCAGCGGACACATACATCCTACAAAAAGGCCTCACAGAAACGGATAATTGGTGCCGGAGTCATGGCCTTAAACTAAATGCCAAAAAATGTATAGTCATCCCCTTTGGGAAAAACAAAGTACCCACAAATTATCACATAGACAGCAACCCACTGAGTATGGAAAAAGTAATCAGAGACCTAGGGACCCAAGTCGACAGCGACCTCTGATTTGACACCCACGTTGCCAAAGTGGTTAGGAAGACATTCTACCTTGCACACCTTATCATGAAGGGATTCACATCCAGATCCAAGGATGTCATTGTACCCCTATACTCCTCCCTCATCAGACCCATGATTGAGTACAATGCCCCATTTGGTATGTACCTCACCCGGCATTTGCAACAGCTGGAGAGACCACAAAAGTGCCTCACCAAGAGGATCAAGGGTCTCCAACATATGTCTTATTCTGCCAGACTAAAGAAACTCCAGCTCTATTCAGTAGCATACTGCCTGCTCAGAGGTGATCTCTGCCTGACGTACAAGGCCATGTCCAATCAGGAACTGATGGACATGCTCCACATCAAAAAATCCAAATCCATCAGAACCACGAGAGCTAAAGACTTAAACCTCGGCACAAGTATGAATAGGACTTGCTGGAGGGATAGATTCATAACCCAGAGGCTTCCCATGCTCTGGAACAAGATCCCAGTTCATGTTAGGCAGAGCACCTCACTGACTCTCTTCAAGAGAAATCTTGATGAGTGGATGGTAGATCGTAAATTTACCCCAGGGGTCACATCTGTGTCACTACTAGACAGGGGCACAGTAAACTAATTCTATTATATAAGGGGACCTTCACTGTGTCACTACTAGACAGAGGCACAGTATTCTAAATCTATTCTGTGCATTTTTGTACCATTTCATGGGGTGGTGAAAGCCACATCACTATGGCTA
Organism: Protopterus annectens; assembly: GCF_019279795.1. Classification (NCBI taxonomy): domain Eukaryota; kingdom Metazoa; phylum Chordata; order Ceratodontiformes; family Protopteridae; genus Protopterus; species Protopterus annectens. The sequence goes on along the minus strand of NC_056739.1, from coordinate 1,084,403,257 downwards.
GGCTTACAAATGCCCCAGGGCAGATAGCCTAGTACTAAACTATGAAACTATGAAACTATAGACCTAATCATATATTGCGGTCTGTCTATGCAATGAAGAGGCAGTATTCAATTAATCTTTGGTGGCATATTGTGGTGACCTCTGCTGCATGTGACACACTATTTCAATAAGAATACACAGTGCAGACACTATTGTATCATGCTGTACAAGTAACACTTCTCTCACATGTAAATGACCGCAGTGGCTGCTGTCTGCAGCACCCATCCCCAGCCTGTCATTATTCATACACAGCCTGTCTATTGTATAGGGTACCCATACCATTATGCTGTGTGTCAACACATATTCCTTATCCAAAGACATCCTCTCACACCACATGGTATTTAAAAGCTTGGTACCAAGGTGGACACACTATCTTTTGTATTGTTGCTCTTTCTTCAGATCGATTGTAACTCTACCTACCTCTCATATAATTGCTGCTTATCTTGTAAAATCGCCTTCTTGCTCTGCTGTTCACCTAGTGCAATTTACACTTTACTAAATCATGGGGCTTGCCATATCTGCACATGGTGTGCCAGAATTGTTTATTATTATACTCTATCAACTTATCTGCAGACACTTTGAATATCAGTGTATTACCATATCACCATACCTAGCATAACTTAACAATAGAAACAGATGGAAAAAAGTACTGCAAGTTGAGGTGCAGCAGACACTGAGGAAGTGCATGGGTGCACCATAGTCCACTTCACTGTAGTCCATCAATGAGCTAAAAGTTACATGGCTTTAGACAAAAGTCGAGTGACAATGGAAATGCATCACTGAGCTATATGTTATTATATAACAGATTACTATTAAAATTAGTGCCATGGAGCCAATGTTGCGAACAGGGCAGAATCCTTTCATACAATAGCAGAAGGCTCATAAGCATTCACCTTTGCTATAAATATCAACTTAAGGCAAATCAATGAAATTTACTTATACCGTTTTGCACTAGTCACTACTGAAGATGGAGTGAATTTTCTGAATCTTTAAAAAACAGAAGAACTAGTAATCTTAAAACTTTGTTCAAGAGGTTAGTCACAGTAATTTTCAAAAGTGATGAAACCTGGGTAGTGTTCCAAAGCAACAAGCATTTATTCGTCACAGACAAGCGATCCTCAGTAACAAAAAAAAATCAGAAATACTTTACAAGGTTAAACATATCAGCTTTTATACATTTAAAAGAAGGTGTGAAAATATATATATTGATTAATTTTAAACCAGCCTGTTTCAGGCAAACAATATAAATAGGGCCGTAAAAGTGCATAATTATAGTTAGATAGCTTTGTGTTTTTTCTTGTATCTATCTAGTTAGCTCTTTTTACTTCTCTAACTATGTATATCATTTTAGTTCCTGTCACAGACCTGATGAAGGCTTTATTGCATTAGTTAGCCAAAAGTAATTTTAGTTAAAAGTCACTCTGTTTATACATATGTTATGCTTTTCTTAATACCTGATTTTGGAATGTGGGTTGCAAACAGGTTGTGTTTTCCTTAACAAAGATTTAGTTTGATCTAATCAATAGCAATGTGTGGAGGTGGGTACCTGCTGTTTTAAAATGCACTTTTACGGCCCTGTTTATATTGTTTGCCTGGAATAGGCTTATTGCTTTGGAATACTACCTAGGTTTCATGATTATTGGAAATGATTGTGACTGAGCTCCTAAACGAAATTTTAAGGCTACTATTTTTTTCTGTTTTTTTTTTTAATTATTCCTTAAACACTTGAGTTGGAGAGGTTAGAACTAGACAGATTCCTGTGCTTGTTAATTTTTTAACTTTCTGAATCTTGCCACTACTCCATGAGTATGTCATGGCACAGATCATTTTGAGACTTATACCAGTTTGCAACATAACATTTAATTTCATGAAACCAACTAACCAACCAACAGATCAGAGTCCATGGCTCATCATAAATTTAACTAAAAATGTTACCAATTATTTCATGCTGTAGTTAAGGAATGCAGCAAATAGAAATGCTCATGTCTACCAAGAAAGACAATGTTATATAATTATGGCAAAATATAAGTTATGTAGAACAAATAAAAGAAAAATGCAGTTTAACCTACACCTGAGAAGTGGCAAGATTCAGATTCATAAGGTGGTGAAAAGAAAGAACAATATAAGGAACCCTTTAATGCATCAATGTGCAGTTAGATGAAATTAGAAGTTATGTACCTACCATAACGTTCCATGTTAGTTGTCTTCATCTCGCCTTCTTCTTGCTGGATGGGTTCGGAGCCGATCCTCGGCTCCGACTCGGCACTAGCTTTAGCTCGAGAACTCCTTTTACCAGCTCGAGGCAACCCTATATCCCATGATGCAAGGCGGAACTACCTCAGATCTCGTTTGGCAGCTAACTAACCCTGCTAAAGACTTATCCTAATATAATTAGGAACCATGGTTCCTAAAAGAAGTCCTCATAACAATGCTCCAGAGGAAGCAATCTAATAGGAACTCTCCAAGATCTGTCCAGGCCAGGGGAAGGAGGGTGGGATGAAGAAGAAGGCGAGATGAAGACAACTAACATGGAACGTTATGGTAGGTACATAACTTCTAAATGTTAAGTTGTCAATCTCGCCTTCATTCTTGCTGGATGGGACCGCGTCCCTAGCACCTGTATCCCGGGTGGCTCAATGGAACAGACTCTTGAGAACAGTGGAACCAAAACTGGCCCTATCTCTGGAGGCCAAATCCAACTTGTAATGAGACACAAAAGTATGAGGCGTGGCCCAAGTAGCTGCTGCACAAATAGTGTCAATGGGAAGTCTATCCTGAAAGGCTACAGAAGTGGATAGACTCCTGGTCGAATGAGCTTTTGGCTTAGAAGATAGTTGTTTGCCCTTAGAGAGTACACATAGGAAATGGTGGAAGTCAACCATCTAGATAAGGTCACTTTAGATACTGGAAGACCCAACCTGCTTCCTGCATAGGAGACAAACAATTGGTCTGATTTTCTAAGTTGTTTAGTCCTATGTAAGTAGTACCTGAGCTGACGATGAACATCCAAAATATGCAGTTTCTGTTCAGCTCTGTCAGAATAGTTAGGAAAGAAAACTGGTAGATCAATAGATTGGTTAATATTGGCTTGAGATACAACCTTGGGAAGAAAGGAAGGGTTAGTCCTGAGCGAAACCCTATCCTTATGAAACACCAGATAAGGTGAACGAATACAGAGGGCCTGAATCTCAGAAACTCTTCTTGCAGAAGTAACAGCCAGCAAAAATATAGTTTTCCATGTCAACAACTTTAAAGAACACGAGCAGACGGTTCGAAAGGAGGTAGAATTAGGGATGCCAACATTAAGTTCAGATCCCATTGCGGAGGAGGATGTTTCACAGGCGGTTTTAGGAGAAAAACTCCTCTCAAAAAGCTTTGCATAACCTATGAGACATGATGTTATTGTCCTGCAAGCCAACATGAAATTTGGAAATAGCAGCCATTTGTACTTTGACTGTAGATGATGACGATCCTGAATGAAAACCCTCCGCCAGCAAATCCAAAACAGAATGTATAGGAGCGGTGAAGGGATCAATATTTCTGGGGTTTGCTCAACTAGAAAACGCCGCCACTTGCTAGCATAAACAGTTCTAGTGGACGACTTTAAAGAAGACACTAAAATGTCTCTGACTGAGTCAGAAATCATTGGTAGCCTGGCTAGGGAAGGAAGTGGAGCAACCAAGCAGTGAGGTTGAGAGAATGAATGGCTCGGTGCTGCTGACCCGACTGGTGGATCAAAAGATCCGGAACTGGGTCCAGATGCCAGGGCTGCACCAGAAGGTGACGATGTAGAGACGGAAACCAAATTTGTCGAGGCCAATATGGAGCAATGAGGATCAATTTGGCTCTCAAACGGTGGCTTTCTGAATGACTTGTGGAATCAATGGAAAGGGAGGAAAAGCATAAAGAAGTCCCCGAGGCCAATCCTGGGTTAGAGAGTCTCTCAAGGGTTGGCCTGGAAGAGGAAATAGTGTGAAGTAATCTGGGCACTTGCTGTTTTGAGGGGTAGCGAAAAGATCGCAACAAGGGGTGCCCCACTTCAGAAAAATCTGATCCACTACAGACTGATTGAGAGACCACTCGTGAGGCATCAGAATAGATCTGCTTAGCCTGTCCGCCAATAGGTTGGACCTGCCGGGGATGTGCGTTGCTATCAGAAACCGCTGAGAAGAGATCGCCCATTGCCAAAGTCTGAGAGCTTCTCGACATAAGGGATAGGACCTGGTTCCGCCCTGTTTGTTGATGTACCAGACCACGGACATGTTGTCCGTGTGTACTGCAATAGTCCCTGTGGGAAGAAAGTCGTCGAGGGCTTGCAACGTTAAAAGCACTGCTCTCATCTCCAGGACATTTATGTGCAGGTGGTATTCTATGGGTTGCCACGTCCCGTGGACCATCCTGCCCTGATAATGCCCCCCCCACCCGATCAGAGAGGCATCCGTGGTGACTGTGGCAACTGGAGGAGGGGGAACAAATGGTCGGCCCTGCTGAAGAAGAGGGGAAGATACCCACCATCGTAGATGAGCCCTGCAAGACTGTGTCACTAAGATCTCGTGTCTCATGGGCAGATCGTGGTACGACCACTGCGTGAACAACATCCACTGCAGGAGACGCATGTGGAAGCGAGCTAGTGGAAGAAGAACAATGGCTGCAGCCATTAGGCCTAGAACCTTCAAGACAAACCTGGCTTTGACCTTGTTGCTTTGTAACAGAAGCTGAACAAATTTCTGGATGTCCAGAATCCTTTGATTTGTTAGTGTGGCTAACATTTTGACGGTATTTAACTCTGCGCCTATAAAGGTGATAGATTGGCAAGGCAGCAGAGAGGATTTTTCGAAATTCACCGAAATTCCTAGACTCTTGCAAAGCTGTAAGGTGTAATCTCTGGACCGAAGAAGCTGATCCCTGGAGGTGGCGGAGAGGAGCCAGTCGTCCAAATAAGGAAACACTTGGAATCCTCGACGTCTCAGGTGAGCTGTGACCACCGCCATGCATTTGGTGAACACTCTGGGGCTGAAGTGAGGCCAAAGGGCAGTGCTCTGAATTGGTAATGACTGGCTCCCAGCTCCAAGCGGAGAAACCTTCTGGAGCGTCTGTGAATCTTTATGTGATAGTACGCATCCTGAAGGTCTATCGAGCACATCCAGTTGTCTTTGCCCAGAAAGGGCAGAATGGATTGCAGCGTGACCATCCGGAATCTTGCCTTTTGACAGACTTGTTTAGTCTGCTTAGGTCTAGTATTGGTCTCCAATCTCCCGTCCTTTTGGGGACCAAAAAGAATCTTGAGTAGAAGCCGGATCCTACTTGGTCTGCCGGCACTGTTTGGATGGCTCTTTTCCCCAGGGGTTTTAAAACTTCCTGTTTTGCCAAATCCTTTGACCGGGTGAGATGTCTGGAAGGGATTGTAGAGGTACGGAAACCTTTGAAGGGATTTTGTAACCCTCGGATATAATCGACTGTACCCACTTCTCTTGTGATAGGGATTGCCAGGCTACTGGGTACAGCGAAATCCTTCCCGACTGCCTCCAAGGGTGGACAGTCGGGCAACACCTCAGGGATGCTGAAAGGGCTTCTCAGGAAGAGGCTCCCTGTTGCCCTGGTTCTGAGGACCCCCTGCCTCTAGGGCGGCGTCTATTATTGTTACCCCTCTGCCTCTAGGGGTAAACTGACCACGTGTGTCCGTGTAGCTCCTTGGGCTTTACGGAACCACATCTTCCCCTTCTGACCCTTGGGATATGGTCTAGAACGAGTGGAAAACTGGACTCCACCGGCAGAAAGAGTTTTCCCACCTTGTTCACATCTGGTCAAGCTACCCTTCACCTGAGGTCCGAACAAAGCCGAACCGTCAAAGGGGGTGTTGGTGAAGGACGCCTTAAAGGGGTCCAAAAATTACACAGCCGCATCCAGGCTTGGCGTCTAAGAGCAACACCTGTGCCTGCGGCCCTGCTCGTTCCATCGGCTGCATAAGATATGAGCCGCATGGAGGAGTTAGATATCGAATTCAGGATAGCTAGCTGAGAGGCAATCTTTTCCTGAGCCCCAGCAGCTGAAGGATCCTGGACTACTTCCCCCAGTTCCTTGAGAATATCTCGTTGAAGCCTGGTGAAGTGACAAAGGTAATTCAGCGAACGCATTGCAAAGGTCGCTGAAGAAAACATCCGCTTTCCATACCTGTCCATGGTCCTAGAATCCTTATTAGGAGGATGGACAGGTACTGAAGGATCCGCCAGTTCCTTCTTAGTGGCCGCCGCCACCACCATAGCATCCACAGAGACACCTTTGGACAGGAACTGTTTGTCCGAAGGGGCCGTGATGAATTTGGATGGTCTCCTGGGGACAGGTTCCACAGAATCTGGAGCAGCCCACGCCTTCCGAGCCACTACCTGCATGAGTGGGTCGAGAGGCGGAGACACCCAGGAGGTGGAGGGTCGGGATCCAAAGCCTCCAGGTATACCGACTCATCCTCGGAGGGGTCAATGGAGGCCAATTCCCCTCTGTTTGAGGAGCTCAAGGATGTCTGAAAATGAGACATCCTCAGAGGGGACCGTGGGAACCCTCCGACTCATCTAAGTCGGTATCAGATGTAGTAGACTCAGGGAGTCTGTGTGTTTCCTCTTACGTCCTCTTCCGAGGGGTTCACCTGCAGGGTCAGGAGAAACCTCGAAGAGGAGGAAATTCCCAGTGGGGAAACCTGGGGCGATGGATCCCTGGGCCTGAGAGCAAGAGGCTGGCAAGAGGCTTCTGCAGTCACTGATGAGGGAGGAGCTAGAGGGATAGACCGTTGTCCAGGCTCAGAGGCCAGGACACTCCTCATCACCTCAAAGGCTCCTCTCCCCGGGAGGCCTGAACACACCCGCTCGAAGAAACAGGAATGGTCGGCTCCAAGGAGAGAGAAGGCTCGAGGCAGATGTCGGTGCCGAGCTTACCAAAGCCAAGCTCCGAGAGGGAGAGCGGGTCGGACAAGGGTCCGATGCCACTAGCCCCTCGAGCCGACAGTGGAAACCCGACGACCGGATCCCTCCAAGGAAAGTCTCAAGGAGGAGATCGGAGCCGAGGATGACGGAGCCGAAGGATGTATCGGCTCCGCAACGAAACAGGCGCTTCCCCAAGAAGCTCCGGCTCCCAACTCTGGTGTGGAGGCGGAGGAGGAATCTCAAGAATTGGGGCTGTAGCCAAGTCTGTTGAGACGGGCTATGGAGCATTTGGGCCAGTGCCTGAGACTTCAACAGCCTGCTTACCACCCTCTCCAAATCGTGGTCAGACAGCCTGGAAGATCTCGAAGATCGGCTCCGATGGCTCGGCTCCGACAAAAGAGGAGACCCGGAGCCGAGTGGATACTTAGTATCGAAGGGGACCGGGATCTCTTGCGGGCCGGAGCCATCGGAGCCGAAGTCCCTTGAACCCCAGATGGAGCCGAGGATCTCGGCCCGATGTTGATAAAGTGTCGGCTCCAGCCGGAGCCGACAAGGCAACAGTAGTCAGGGTATCGGAGCCGGCCGGCACCGAACCCACTACTCTGGCAGAAGAAGCATCGGTTCCAGCCGGAGCCGATATCGGCTCCGACGGGCGGAGCCACCGAGGAGGCTTAGACACTGTAGCCTGAGCCTACGGTGGCTTAAGAGGTTTTCCTGCCCCTTGCTTAGGAGGAGAACCTTCAGGTTTCAACAAACCTCGGAGGATCAGTTTGTTCCTCCTTTCCTGCAGGACTCGCTGGCTAAAGGCATGACACAACGCACAGGAGTCCTGCAGGTGCAAAGGCCCCAGGCAATACACACAAGTGTGACCGTCTGTCAGGGACATTTTCTGACAGCACTGGTCACACTTCTTGAAGCCTGAGACCTTGCCTTCCTTAGACATCCTAACAGGATATACACACACAGTCCCCACAAACACACAACTTAATCCCTACACAGACACACAGGAAGGGAATAACTTGGGGAACTAGGCCTGACTAAAACTTTCACAGAAAAACTATATTAAAAGTTTAAAAAAGGAAGGGAATAGGGTGGGCTGTACTAAATACAGGCTAACCTGACACTGAAGGGAAATTAAACCCCTAACTAACTTTTTTCTTATTTAACAAGAAAAACTTACCTCAGCTGGCAAAGGAGACCTCTTTCGCTAAGCGGCAAACGAGATCTGAGGTAGTTCCGCCTTGCATCATGGGATATAGGGTTGCCTCGAGCTGGTAAAAGGAGTTCTCGAGCTAAAGCTAGTGCCGAGTCGGAGCCGAGGATCGGCTCCGAACCCATCCAGCAAGAATGAAGGCGAGATTGACAACTTAACATCTTAGTTTTCTAGAGCTTTTCCTACTGCTGATTAAACCAAAGTTGTTTACAGCTTGACTTCTGAATTTAAAACTGACTGCAAACCCAAATCAGAATATTTTTTGTAGGGGAAAAAATCATTCTTCATCCCCTGTGTTGAATGCAAGCCTCCCAACATCTGTTTGATGCATATGCTAACTCCATGGTTACACAGCAGTGGAGAAAGGAGAAACTCCCCAATACTGCATGTAGCTGTCTCACTCAAACACCAATTCACACAGTGTCTTTAAGTCAATAATATTAACATTTGGTAAAAATACAGTTGACCAGTTGAGTCTGAGCAGTTAGAATGCAATTAGCTGCCCATTCTCCATATGTAGGGAACCCTTTTCCAGTACCGAGATGTCAGTTATGTGTTCATAGAAGTATATGTTCAAAATTATTTTATCAAAGGCTTACTGATACCCTAATGACTCTTTATCTCCAGATATATACAACCTTCTCTGAGGTTCTCTGGGTTTTAAGTTGGTATATATAGTTGCAGAGACTTTGGGGGGCTCATTACTTCATGGGAACATCATACTTTTTTCGTTTTTTGGAAATGTTCAGAAACAGTTTTTTTGAAGATTTCACTTCTGGTCTGAAGTACAGTTAGGTAATTTGCTTTCAGCAACCAAGAATTGACTGATTGTGTTATGATGACTTCTAATAGCTTCAGCTGTTCTAGGTTAACACTTTAAAATCTGACAGCATTATTAAATCATTTTTACAAATAAAAATGCAGCACTGCCATATTTTATTTTTTTTCATCTTTATACTTTCATTCACTTAATTGCTTTGAACTTCATTTAATTATTTTTATGATACTGCAGCTTAAATGCACTTGTAAAAATCGCATTAAAGAATGATTTTTGCAAAGCAAAACTAAAAGACTTCATTTTGACTTGAATATGAAAGATGAATAGCTGTCACATTAATGGAGAGCTCTAAATAATGAAATATACATTTTGAGAGAAATACTATAAATTAATAAGGCTACACGGTTGTGTGCTGCATCACAGTTTGACAGTTTCTATCATTTCATCTTAGAACTGAAATGTAATGCTGTGATGTCAGACACTTAAAAATCCAGTGTGGGCACTAAAAAAGTATGGAGGTAGGGAGACTGATGGCATATGCCCATAAAAATGTTTAATGTTTTTATGTGAAACTGTAAGTTTTGATTATTTAAGCATCATAGAAGTGATTTTATTTTCTGATTTGTGAAAAATTTAAATCTTTAATTTGTTCATACCTCTTAGTTATGGAATAACAGCTCTTGCAGGTTGCACACATTCTTAACATTCCTGAACATTTTCTGAAAAAAATAAAGTTATAAAGCAAATACAAACAAAAGTAAATATCTTATGAAGAGTAAATGCAATTAAAATGTGCAAGCAACAATATTTTCAGTGAAAAGCCTTTACAATGGTAATAGGCCATTGCATTCAAATTCTTTGATTTAATATTCTGATACAATGCAAAACATCCAGAATTAGTTTCCTCTAAATGTTCACAGATAACATTTCGTACATTGGAAGCTACAGGCCTGAACTTTCTTTTAATGGCAAGGGTTATCCTAAGTGTTTGTTTTCTGAGATATTGAAGCATGAAAAAATATGGAATTTTAATTTATAAAATAAACAATACTGTGTATTTTTTAAGCTATAAAATTCATAATGCAGATATTAGTGTCAATTTTCTTATCATGAATAAGGTTTCACCTGATATGCAACAGTTTGTAAGTCACTTCGCTTTGGAAATATTAATGTTCAAATAGAAGTATTGCATATTACACAATTACCAGTAAACATCTACAGAAAATACTGTGGTGGTGCTGCGGTAGCGTTGTCGCCTCACAGTTAGACGTTGCCCGCTCGATTCTCAGTTAGAGCGTCTTCTGTGTAGCGACATGCGTGAATGGGCATTCCTTCGTTGAAGGTTGTGCGTTAGGCCTGGCAAGCCAGTATGTAAAAATCTACTGCCAATCATTAGCAGACTGGAGTTCCGCTGTGGCGACCCCTAACATGGAAAAGCCGAAAGACACAGACAGACTAGTAAACATCTACAGATGCCTACACTGAAGTACATTATACATGGAGAGTGAGAATGTATTTTAGTTCCATTATGACATTTCATACAATGTCCCCTCAATAATATATGGCATGCTCAGTTATGAAAATATGGGTATAAACAGGAAAATAATGAATGACAAGCAGCTTTGCAACCCATATTAACAGTCTTTTATAAACAAGAAAATCTTTACTGAATTATCACTCATGACGAAGGCAATGTTACATTTATATAAATGAAAACAAACCATTTTGACATATTTTCAGTTGGAAACATTATATATCACTTATAATCTTCTATACATACTGTCATTGTCAGTCAAACATTACATAGCTCATTCAATTCCTGCCTTCCCTTAAGCCCCATTCCTCCTCCAAAACATTATTCTGCATGAATTGTTCCTACAATTCCCCTTTTTCTATGTAATTTACTCGTACCCTTTTCTAGAGATCCCAAAACCATTTTTTCTCTATTACTATCTATTTTTATGGTTGGTTTAGACTTTTATTTCCATTTTCCAGTGATTGGTTTTCTTCAAGGTTTTTCTATATCTAGGTAATTCTGATTCTATATCACAGGTCAAAAAAATAATTTCCTTATGAAACAACAAAAGAATGAAGTATATATAAGCAACAACAAGAACCAACAGTGAGTCCCAGCTCTACCTTCCAAAGTAGCAAAATAATAATAAAGTAATAATTTCCTTAGTTACACCAATTGGCTTACCCAGTATTTCTCACAGGCTTGTCTGCAGGGAATTTTTAAAGTCTGCCAACTCATTACACTCCCCAAAAATATTTTCCAAATTACATCTTTCTTCCTCATCACACTTCCAACATTTGCAATCTATGTGAGGAAAATTCTTTGATCTACTCAGGGTATACAAATACTTATGCAAACACTTCCAAGCAAAGATGCTAAATCTTCTAGACTGTGTTGCACGTTCGGGAGCCATACAGATAACCTCCAACTGGTTCTTTGTGAATTGGTAATCTAGTCTCTCTTCCCAATCTTTTCTAACATCCTCTGATTAATTCTTACAGTTATCATGTAATATTTTATATGCCCTACTAATTACCCACTTTTTAACAGCACCTTCTGTTCTAGATTCAACTAAAAACTGTACTCTTGCTTGTCTTTCACTCAGGATCCTCCTAATCATTTCTCCTTACCTATACTCTGATACCAATCCTTGATAGAGAAGTCAATCTCTAGCCTGCAGTCCAAATAAATTCTTGGCCTCTTCCCATTATAATACCTTCACCTTTAATTATTTGCTCCTTGGTTCCTTTGCCATTTTTTTCCTGTAATTCCAGCTCCCGCTTGCCTATTTTTTGTACCAAACAAGAAGGAGAGTATACCTTGTGTGATGGTCTCTACTCTGGGCAAGTAATCAAGGAGGCTCAACCCTCACCACTGACACCAGTGAAGGATGGCCACTAGGAACAAAAATGGATGCACACAGTATTTTCAGATGCAGCTCTCTGTACCAACCATAACTTCCCTTAAGAGCACACAGGGAGCACACTACAGACCTGGGGATGGACTCTCTGTCTCTCTCCAGGCCCCAAACAAGACTCCACACTGACTACTTTGGAGTTCTGTGTTCCTGTGCCAAGTAGATGACACACACACATTCTTTTTGATTTGATTTTCACAGACTCACACACATATCTGGGAAAGGCTGGTACAGATCTATCAGTTCTGCCCCCTCTGCCCAGATTATAAGTTAGATTCACTGCCACCAGCCAGCTAATTTAAGGCTCTTACAAGGGTACCAATTATACTGAAATTAATACTAATACAAATGGTAGTGTTGACCAAACAGCAAGGCTTTCAGGAGCAGCCACAGTGTCACCAAATAAATAGTTTCAATCACTGGAGATCTAAAAAAATAACACAGTTGGATAGATTCACACAGATGCAGAAAAACAATACTTAACTAATCTCACTATATTTTCCAGACTGACTAAAGAATTACTATTCTCTAATTAAGTTACTTACTACAGCAAGGCAAGATGATGAGTGCTGAGTTGCTTACTACAGTAAGGCAAGATGAGGCAGGTGGCTGTGTGTGAGATATCTGTGAGAGATCTTTCCTGTCAGGTTCTGAAAAAAAAGTGCTGCTGCAAGAGTTCCATCATATCTTTCACTAATATCTACAGAATAATTTCAGTGCTGGTTATAGAATGACTTCAGTTCTGGTCACCTGACTTTAGTACAATACACACCCTGAGCTTTGCTAAGATCTGATGCAGCATCTGAAAGCTATAAAACAATTTCAAAAACTCCCACTCTTCCAGAGTAGCAATTAGTTCAATAAGGGCAACACAGTAAGATTCATAGTCTTTGTTTTCTTAGACATTTTTGTCTCTGGCTGCAATCAGACCTGTAAGATAACATCTTTGTGGCCTAAATCAACCCTTTTAATTTTCAACCTATTTTTCAAAATTATCTGGACTGAGATTAACCTCTTCCCTTCATGAATTCTCTGTTAAAACATATACATTTAATAATTTATAGTAATACTGTCTGACATGCATGTTTATCTCTTTTCTGTCCAGCAGGACTCACTGTTGATGCATTTTTAACACAAGCAACTTTACAAATACATTTTAACATAAGCAGCTGTACAAATCAGTGCAACAGTCAAATGACATAAAATTCTTTATAAAACTCCAGCTAGCTATGCTGGCATATGTTACATATGCACTGCCATACTCTCCCTGGCACAGATGGCAGTAGCTCACATCATCACATCTCTCTCCCATTTGAAGACTCAAGCTAGTTTTTCAAGTTACCCTGGAAAAACATTGCTTGAGAGAAATGGGCCTGTTTGGGAACACATTAACCTATACCCTGTCTTGAGAGCCCATCTGCATTGGCATTGCTGACCCACTATGGTGCCGCACTGTCATGTCATATTTCTGCAACCCCAGGCACCACCTTAATAACTTGGCATTTTGCTGGCTGGCATGATGTAGCCATGTTAACAGATTGGGGTCTGTAACCACAGTGAATTTCCTTCCATACAGATAGGGCTGAAGTTTCTGCACTGCCCATACTATGGCTAGACATTCTTTTCCTACAGACACATAACATTCCTCCCTGGTTTGGAGTCTATGGGTGAGATATATAACTGGGTGCTCTTCTCCCTCTGAGGAAACCTGGCTGAGTACAGCCCACACCCCATGGCTTGAAGCATTCATCTGCACAACAAATTATTTGCTGTAATATGGACTGGCTAACACCGAGGGTCCTCCCAAAGAAGCCCATTTAAGCTTTTGTAATGCCTGTTCACAAGCTGGGGTTAACACTATCTTATCTAACCTGTTTTTCCTCATCAGATCTGTGAGGGGAGCAGCTATTGTAATATAATTGGGAATGAACTTTTTATAGTACCTTGCTGTCCCCAAGAATGCCCTCACCTGATTTTTGGTAATGGGGGCAAGCCACGCCTGAAAAGCTTCCACTACGGCAGGTTCTTACCACTCCTCACTCTATGTCCCAGGTAGGAGACCTCTACCATACCCACCTGACACTTTTTGGGCTTAATGGTCAACCCTGCCCTTTGCCTCCTATCAAACAGGTTTACCATGTAATTAACATCACTGACCTTCTTTACTACTTTGAAGGGTCCATCCCAAGCTGCCAGCAGCTTCTTGTGTCTGACAGGAATGAGCACCATAACCTGATGTCCTACAACATACTCTTGGGCTCAAGCATTTCTGTCATGCCAGATGTTTTTCTGCTGTTGGGCTCCTGCCAGGTTCTCCTGGGCAAAGCCCATGAGCTCCCTAAGCCTAGTCCTGAGGTTTAGGATATATGCCACAACAGACTCCTTGTGAGAATCACACACACCCACCCACTCATCATGAATCAAATCTAAAGGCCCCTTTACCCTTGGTCCATACAGCAACTCAATGGGAGAAAAAACTGTGTATTCCTTGGGTGCATCTCTGTATGCAAACAGCAGATGGGGCAAATATTTGTCCCACTCTCTCTTAAACTGGTCTGCAAATGCATGTAGCATGGTCTTTCGTGTAGAGTTTAACCTCTCCACAAGACCATTAGTCTGGGGTGGTAGGGGATGGCCTTTAGTTGCTTACCCCACAGCACTGCCACAGACAAGCCAGCAGGTCTGACATGAAATTCTCACCTCTCAATCAGTATTTCTGTCAGGAAACCTACCGTATTGAAAATCTCTAACAAAGCCTTTGCTACCTTCTCTGCCTTGATGGAGAATAGACCCACGTCCTCAGGATATCTAGTAACATAATCTGCTACCACCAGGATATACTTCTTCCCTGTGGAACTTGGGGTACTCAGAGACCCCACAATATCCATAACTACCATTTGAAATGTCTCTTCAATCACAAGCAAAGGCACCAAAGGAACTTTGACCTTGTCTCCTGCCTTCCTACTTTTTGGCACTGCTCACAGGACCTGCAGTGCCCTGTTGCATCCCTTGCAATCCCAAGCCAATAAAAGGTCTGCATAATATGTCTCTTGGTATGCTTTATGCTCATATGACCTGCAAAAAGAATGTCATGGGCTATGGCTAGAAATGTCAGATGTCAGGCTTTGGGCACTATCAACTGCTCTATTACCTCACTCTCTTGCCCTCCCTCAGGGATCCACTCTCTATAGCGTAACTCTTTGTTCCACTATACAGACCCCCTTTTCCTTGAGAATCAGGTGCCTCCTTAGCTACCTCCCTCAAGCCTCATAATGTATGGTCTGAAAGCTGAACCTGTCTCAACTCTACCTATGCAACACTTCCCAGCTCCCTTTCCATAGGACCCCTGGTATCTTCTGACAGTGATGCTTTACTGTCAGCCTGGGTACTACCACTCACCTCTGTCCTTGCAGTTACCCTGTCCATGAGAACATCAGTACCTACCAGTAACTGTGGCTCACTTTCAGGCTGACTGCTACAGGATAGCTCCCTTGCTGAAACAGACACATCAACAGCCCCAGCTTCAGGTGTGGGATCTGATGGGTCTCCTCCTGACTACCAGACTCACATGCCTGTCTCCAAGCCTGCCTGCATGTAACTGTATGCACACAAGGTACTACATTATCAAAATCATCCCCTATCAAGACATCTGCAGGGATATCCTCAAACGCACCTACCTGGTTGCTTCATTTTCCACCCTCCCAGTCAAGGTGAACCCTAGCCAAAGATATTTAGAATGGGGCCCCTCCTAATGCTCTGACTGATATGGACTGCTCAAGCAAGTACTACTCCTCTTTAACCTCTGCAGGCTTCATAATGGTTATGTCAGAGCCTGTGTCTTTCTTATAAGTGGCCTGTCTTCCATCCACTTAGATAAAATACCAAACTCCAGTGATAGTTTGGTACCCCTGTTGTCTCCAGACAACTTACCACCAGCATGCTATAATTCCCACTTGCTGGCTCCCTCAACTTTTGTTCCCCACCTTACTTCAGTGGACATTTGTATGCTACATGGCACCTCTGGTTACATTTAAAACATCTAACCCTTGATCCTGGCTGTGTAGCTGAACTAATGACTTCCCCTGTTAATGGTTGAATTGGTTGGGGTGGTTTACACAGCCATTCATGAGTTTCCTTATATCCATGTGCAGCACTGGGTATCCCCTTCTTGTGCAGTGGTGCCCTGCTTGCTAAGTAGAGATCCCCTTTTCTCCTCAGCTCATCTGCAGAGTTACACTCCTAGTCTGCCAACCAGATTCTCATGTCCTCAGGCAAAGTGCTAAAAGTCTGCTCCCTCACCAAAAGGCCTGCCAGCCTTGCAAAAGTTGTGATATGACACCCACTCACCCACCTATGAAAATAAGTGCTTAACTCAGCAGTATAATTGGTTTACTATCAAAATTTTGAACCGTACTCCATCGACTGTACTATCGTCGAACACGGAAGTTCGAAAACGGTAATGTCGATGTCAAAAAAACAATCTAGGAATGGGTTTTAACATGGGTCGAGGTAGGTGTTCAGTATTATTCCAAACTACAAACATCTCCCCTACCTCGACCCATGTTAAAACCCATTCCTAGATTGTTTTTTTGACATCGACAGTACAGTTTTTGAACTTCCGTGTAAGACGATAGTACAGTCAACAGAGTACAATTCGAAATTTTGATAGTAAACCATATAATCACATACACTTTCATCTGCCTTGCATCTGTGCTCACAAATCTTTTTTCTGTAAGCTTCAGGTGTTAACTTAAAACATTCTAATAAACATTGTTTAACATTATCATAGTTTAAACAATCAGCATCAGACAATTTAGGAACAGCAGTTACAGCTTTACCATGGTTTAAGGGGGTCAGGAACCGTAACCAGAGCCCTTGGTCAACATTATACTGTTTACATACTCTTTCAAATATATGAATAAAACTATCAAAATTATCACACTCTGTAAACTGTGGAAGAAATTTGCTGATCTTTATTGCTTCTGGGGTTCAGTTATTCCCTTCTCCATTACCTTCATGACCTTGACAAAGAGTCAGGATCTCCCTATCATGTTGACGTTACTTCTCATTTTTATTAGCCTCCAAACGCCACAGTATCTCATTTTCTTTGACCTCCAAATTCCACAGTCTCTCTGCTGATTCTAATTCCATCTGTTTTGCCTTCTGCAGTCTCTCTGCTGATCCTAATTCCAAATGTTTGGCTTCCTATTCAGGTTTCCTAAATTCCAGTTGGGTTTCCAAGTCCTCTGAGGAAAATGTGAATAGTCCTGTTTCTGAGGGCTGCAAATCATCATCACCAGACTAGTTATCCTCCTGGTTGCTGGTCCATGCTGCAGTTGTGATTAAGGCTGAAATCATTTCCTCTTTAGTCAGGTTGGCATGCACCAGTTCTTTGGCTTTGCACACCTTGGCCAAATGGTTCTTTGTCAGTTTGCCATAATCTTCTGTTAACATCTGCCTGCTTTCCCTGACTAAACTAAACTAACAAAAATAAATAAAACTGTTGTGAAAATGAAACTCTGTATGTTTACCTTGTGGCTGCTGAGAATATACACATCTTCGTTGACAACTGCCCACAGCCTACTGAAGTTCAATTAATATCCCACCGCTGCCATCAAAATGTGAAGGTCTCTACTCCACACCAGTAATCAAGGAGCCTCAGTCCTCACCAGTAACACTGGTGAGGCACAGACACTAGGAACAAAAATGGATACACAGTATTTTCAGATGCATCTGTCTGTACCAAACACAGTTTCCCTTAAGAACACACAGGGAGCACACTCCAGACCTAGGGCTGGACTCTCTGTCTCTTTCCAAGCCCTAATCAAGACATCACACTGGCCACTTTGGAGCTCTGTGTCCCTGTTCTAAGTAGTTCACACACACACACACACACACACACACACACACACACACACACACACACACACACACACACACACACACACACACACACTCTTTGAGATTTGATTTTCACACACACATACACCTGGGATAGGCTGTCATAGATCTACCGGCTATGGCCCCCTCTGCCCAGACTGTGAGGTAGAATCACTGCCACCAGCCAACTACTTTAAGCCTCTTACATGGGTACCCAATTATACTGAGTGAAATTAATACTAATACAGATGGTAGTGTTGACCAAATAGCAAGGCTTTCAGGAGTGGCCACAGTATCACCAAATAAATAATCATAAGTACTCTTAAGATGTTAAAAGTGTTCTGTAAAAGACCAGCCACAATGAAAGGTATAGAAATATTTAATAATAAATAATAAAATAGAAAACATGAGAATACTGAATATCTAGTTACAATAAAAAAACTGAGCTTCAATCACAGGAGATATAAAAAATAACACAGTCGGTTAGATTCAAACAGATGCAGAAAACCATACTTAACTAATCTCACTATGTTTTCCTGACTGACTAAAGAATTACTGTTCCCTAGTTAAGTTACTTACTACAGAGAGGCAAGATGATGAGTGTTGAGTTGCTTACTACAGCAAGGCAAGATGAGGTGTGCTGCTGTGTGACATATCTGTGAGAGATCTTTCCTGTTAGGTTCCAAAAACAAAGTGCTGGTGTGAGAGTTCTGTCAAATCTCTCACTAATATCTAAAGAATCATTTCAGTGCTGGTTATAGAATGACATCTCCTCTTGTACAATGCACACTCAGAGCTTTGCTAAGATCTAGTGCAGCATCTGAAAGCTATAAAACAATTTCATAAGTGTCCACCCTTCCAGGGTAGCAATGTGTTCACTCCTAAGTACAATACAGTAAAATTCCTAGTCCTGGTTTTTCCAGACATTTTTGTCTCTGACTGCAATCGGAACTGCAAGATAAAATCTTTATGGCCTAAACCAACCAATTAAATTTTCAACCTTGTTTTCAAAATTAGCTGGACTGAGATTAACCTCTTCCCTTCCAGAATTATCTGTTAAAACATATACATTTAATCAATTATAATACTGTCTGACATACATGTATATCTCTTTTCTGTCCAGCAGGACCCACTGTTGATGCATTTTTAACACAAGCAACTTTACAAATACATTTTTAACACAAGCATCTGTACAAATCAGTGTGATAGTCAAATGACATAAAATTCTTTACAAAACTCCAGGTAGCTATGCTGGCATATGTTACACATGTACTGTCCTACTCTCCTTATCACAGATGGCACTACCTCATATCATCACACATTGTTAAAAGACACCAAAACCAAATACAAATTGACGTAGGACCTAGTCCATGCAAAAGAAGTGGACGAGGGCAAAATATAATACAAAACATGTTTAATAAGCAACAAAACAAATGGAAGTTAACCTATATTCCCAAGGCCCAGCCCTAGGGTTGAATGAAACTTGCTCTAAAATAAAAAAAAATAAAACTTTGTGTTTTGTGTACAGTTTGGTTCATGTTTATAAATTGCATTATTATTATTTGAATTATTAATGTCATAGTAGTGCTCATAAATTATCTTAAAGCAGATTCAGTTTTACCCACATAGTATCTTTGGCAGTCATCACAAAACGGTATATAAACTACACCTTTAGATAGTCACAAGCATAATTCAATTTAAACTCATCATTACAAGACCTTAATGTCAATTTTTGTCCTTCATATATGTATTTGCATTGTTTATAAAAGCCAAATTTCTTCATTCCATTGACTCTCCAATTAGTTTTGTACTGATTCTCCTTAACTCTCCATATTTCCAACTTCTCTTTAATATTAGGATGGCTTTTATAAACAAAAGTGTCTGACTTCCTAACATCTTATTTGTGGTGTTATTGTGTTCAATAACATTCCAATGGTCCATTATAAGTTGTTTGACAGCGTTACTCTCTCCCCCAAATTTTAATAACATAGTCTGTTCATAACATTCACTTAATCCTACTTTCTGTGATTTGCTCATAACATTCATTCCTTTCCTTAGTAAGGGTAGATATCTCTCACTTCTCTTGCTAAAGACTTCTTTAATATAAAACATTTTTTCTGGGTAACCCCTCTTGATAAACATTTTTCTAGCAACCATCCCTTAAGTCAAAAGAAGTGGCTAGTTAAATGACAGATGGTAAGGATAGCAAGAATTGTATCTGAAGAAGATGAGGTTGTCAAAGAAACTGAGACACTTATTAAGATTTTTATCAAGAGGGTTACCCTGTAAAAATGTTTGATATTGAAGAAGTATTTAGTCAGAGAAGTGACATTTCCACCCTTACTGGGAAAGAAAATGAATGTCACAAGCAAATCACAGAAAGGAGAATTAAGTGAATGTTATGATCAGACTATGTTATTAAAATTTGTGGGAGGGGAGTAGTGCTATCAAGCAACTTATAACAAACCATTGGAAGGGTGTTCAACATGATAATACCACAAATAAGGTGTTAGGATGTCATCCCCATTTTGTTATAAAAGACATCCTTATATTAAGCAAAACTTATCAGAGAGGAATCCCCCACTATAAATTATGCCCCAGATTCCTCATATACCCTCCTAATCAACCTTATTTTATTAGGGAATACAAATGCTTCAGTTGTCCTACTCATAAAATCTCAGCTTACTCTGTTCAATGCTTTCTCTGCATTAAGACCCACCAACAACATTAGTACTTTCTTGCATTCTGCTTCTCTCTGGATCTTTGTTTTATTAATGTTGTCAAATGTTTGCCCCTCCTCCACAAAACCACACTGATCCATATCTATCAGTTTTGGCATCACCTTTGCATTCTTTTAGCCGTTACAGGCATAAACACTTTATAATCCTGGTTTAGAATTGAAATGGGCCTATATGAATCTGGATCTGCTGACTTTACATTCTTTAGGTATTACAGCCACCACAGCTTTCTTCCGAGATGCTGGTAATTCTCCTCCTTTAAAATACTGTTAAAACATTTCAGATCTTTATCATTTTCTTCCCTTCTAGCTTCCAAACGTCCATAGGAATACCATCTAGTCTAGGTGACTTTCCTGTGGATTGGTTATACATCATCATTTTTATTTCATCTCTTCCTATCCTGTTAGCAATTGAGGCTCATCTAAGTCTAACCTTGCATGTTTAAATTTTCCATAAACATTTCCATTTGTGCTTTTTCTTGATTTCAACATTTCTCTTCTTTATACAGATTTTCATAAAAGTTCCGAAATATCTCTAATACCTCTATAGGATCTGTGGTTATTTTCCTTGTTATAGGCTCCCTAAGTTTGGCAATAACCCTTTCTACTTTCTGTTGTCTGAGCTGTTGTGCTAAAAGCTTTTGTGCTCGGGAGTTATTTTCAAAAAACTGTTGCTTAATGGCAATCTTTCTAAACTCATGCATATTATTGAGGTAGTCCCTTATTTTTTCTTTAGTACTTTGTATTATGTACCTCTTCTTGTTCTGTGAGATTCCCAGTATTCTGCCCTATAAATAATTCTTGTTACTTCTTAACCATATCTATTTTTCTTTTATTTCTACCATATTTTTAAACCCCACTTTCATTTTATCTCACTCCTAGCTGCATTTTCTGAAGAAATTTCTTTCTTCCCTAATAATTCTTGAACTTCCACTTCCAGCAAATAGGTGGGGAAGCAGTAGTGTCTCATTTTTATTTCACTGTCCTGCATTTTTGTTATAGTCATTAGTGGCATGTGATCTGAAATAGTTATTGCATGCATATCAAAACTTTCAATTAAATGCACGTTTTTTTTGTGAAATATAATTTCCATCTAGCCAAACCCAGTTTTTGTACCTTGAGGAATAATACGTAAATGTTCTCCTAGCTCCTACTTCTAAATTCACATCTCCCATACCAAATATCTTCATAAATTCCTTCAAAAATCTATCATTTTTTGTAATATTTTCCCTTCTAGCACCTCAGGTACATCCTCACTGTTCCAAATCAAATTCCAGTTGCCACGTATAATATTCCCTGCTGAGAGATGATTACTTCTCCCAGGGTTTTTCTAAGGTCCACTGTAGCAGTTTTAAGTTGAATATAAATACATGCCAGCATAAGCCTCCTCCCTTGCCAGTAGCCCCTTACTACTAGACATCTACCATTATTGTCTTTTTTCCCTCTTCTATCACTATTGAAGCTCCTCTAGCAATTAATGTAAATGCTCCCCTTTTCCTTTGTCCTAAATATTCTGCTGAATAACCATCCTGAAATTCTTTCTTTATTAAATTCACATGTTCAGTTCTTTCCAAATGTGTCTCTTGTAGCATAGCTGTTTACACTTTGCATTTTCTAATATAGTTCACTACTCTTTCTTTTATGTATATACCTGTGAGACCATTCACATTTAAAGGTAATATAGAAAGGGTTGTCATTATGATAAGAAGTTATTATTAACAGTTTTTTTTAAATGTCTAGTTTCAGCTTTTATGTTACATGCATACACTGTTTGGCAGGTTGATTTTTATACAGTTGTTTCTTTTCATATCCATTTGACCATATTAAGAATCTTAGTGTCATTTTCCCCATCCCACTGGTACAGAAGGATAAAACTCTGATGACCCCTGTCCAATTAGCAGGATGGGTGCTGTGAGATTGTGAGGGGGCATATTGGAGTGATAATCTGATGCTTGCTCAGTTATCCTGGGGAAGGGAAGCTGCCTATGCTTGCTACAGTAGCAGCATTAAGAGCCTGATTAGCTCAGTGCTGCAAGTGGTTTACTGCTTGCTTGTCAGATTGTGCAGGCACTGGAGCATACATGCATTTCATGAAGGCAGCTATTGTGGAGATCACAATGCTGTCACAGTGTAATGACCATTGGAGCACACTCTCTATCGGCAGTATGACTCTGTACTAGTGTCTCTGATCTCCCCACCAACCCTGGACAAAGATCAGTTGAACCCAAGGGAAAATAAAGTAGGACTGGTAGACCAAGTGATTAAGGAAAGGTGCTGGTGGCAGCTGATGGTCAGCTGCTGGGGAGGTAGGGAAAAAAACTGTCAGTGTAATTTTGTTTGTGTTACCTTGCTCTTTCAAATGGTGCCTGTTGTTAATGGCCATGCCACTTGGTTAAGGAAATAAGCCTGAAAAAAATCACAATGCCATATGGAACTAAAGCTGTTAAAGGGAAGTATACAAAAAAGGAGCTATAGATATGCCTGGGTTAATCATTTTAAATGTTTATCTGATCCATTTGTTCTAATATTAAGAACCATAATTGGACTCACTGCCAACTCTTAAAACATTATTTAGTCATTGGCGTGGTCCAGGGCATGGCATCTTGTAAAAAATATTGTAACCAGAAGTGAAACTGTGTCCTTTTCCAGTCATGGGCAAACTACTGTAGCCTTCATTTCCATAAGTATGGACAGCCAGATTTTCCATTGTTCACATTCCATTGGCAGAAACTGATGGAGTCAGAGATTCAAGAAATCAGTATTCTTAATAGAGAGGAGCCATAGCCAGCCATCTTTTTTGTCTATATTTAGATATGTGAGATATTTATAGGAAGTAGAAACATCTTAATAAAAAGTAAAAGTAATTACAACTGTGATACAAAAGGTGTGGTTTACCTGGCAACCTGTGACAAGTGTATGTCATTTTACGTGGGAAAAACTGAAAGAGAGTTAAAGAAAAGAATATACGAACACGTATATGACATTCAAAAAGGAAAAGAGACAAGTGCATTATTTAAGCATAGTAAAGAATGCATAGGATGTAGATTTCACTTCTTCATTCTGCAACAAGTTAGAAAGGATGTAAGAGGTGGAATTTGGGAAGAGATTTTGGAGAGTAAGGAATTGTGGTGGCAGGTATACCTGGAAGCAGGTAAAAAAACAGGTTTAAATGATTATCTGAGTATAGTTTACTTATTAAAAATAAAGGCAAATAAAATATAATGGTCATATTTTTAAACAGAGACGGGTGTGGATGTTTTATATTTCATACATATTTTTTATACATATTTATTCATTTATTTACTAGATTATTCATAGAAGCAAGAACATATAGTATTGAGCACTTTACAAAGATTAATTTGCACAATATTTTATTTATATTTAATAGTATTCTAGTAATAAAATGTATATGTTTTTATTGCATTTTGGATATATAAATGTTATACAGGTTTTTGACAGTAGAGGGAGTAATTATGCTTTAAATATAGGAACATAGCACAAGCACTTTATTTAATCATGTTACAGTTTTTAAATATAATATTTATTAAATTCAATATATATATGATTGTATGTTTGTTTGTGGTGGGTTTTAACAGTGATTGATTATTATATTTATTTTCAAAGTGATGAATTTGTGTAGCATATTTTAACTTATTCATGTTAATGAGACCGTTTTTTAATTTTCTTAATTTAAATGCCTTAAGCAACAATCATTGGTCAGTGGGTTATTCAAATCAGTATATATAGATTAATTCAAGGGTTGTCTAATGTCTGATGAAGTCCAATTGGTTTTGGACGAAAACGCTTTGTAACTGTGTTGTTAGAAGTGCGTTAATGTGAAAGTCTGTGGAGTTTGGAACATTCATTAAAACCTTTCGAAAAAGAATATACGGATTTTTCGGCATTCTTTGGCTTACTGCACTTCATTTTATGGTTTTTGGTAACATTAGAGTGCATCTAGTGTTTTTTTTTTTTTTTGTTAATCATTTTAAATGTTTATCTGATCCATTTGTTCTAATATTAAGAACCATAATTGGACTCACTGCCAACTCTTAAAACATTATTTAGTCATTGGCGTGGTCCAGGGCATGGCATCTTGTAAAAAATATTGTAACCAGAAGTGAAACTGTGTCCTTTTCCAGTCATGGGCAAACTACTGTAGCCTTCATTTCCATAAGTATGGACAGCCAGATTTTCCATTGTTCACATTCCATTGGCAGAAACTGATGGAGTCAGAGATTCAAGAAATCAGTATTCTTAATAGAGAGGAGCCATAGCCAGCCATCTTTTTTGTCTATATTTTCTACCATCTGTTCCCACCAGTTTATATTACTTTACAGTGCTGTGTGGCAGTGGTGACAATAGAGGAGGTCTGTTTCCCTGTTAATAATGATTTTTTTTTATAGTACATACTTCTACATGAAACATTCTCCCTTTCCAAACTGCAATGTTCATTGTATCTCTTTTACTGCATAAGAATGTAATAGAATTTATAAACAGTTAGCCTGGTATTCTATAAAGCCTACAGTAAGTGTACACTATGTGTATACTATTCTGAGTGAACAGACAACATAAGCATAACTCACACCTTGTTCCTCCTAATTTTAGTTTTCCTACTGATTTTCTTGCAGCTTTAAATACCAAGGGGGATTTGTAAATGTTGCCACAAAGTGCAGACTGCATGGACACTTAGTATAATTTTCTGAGTGATTAGAAGGCACTTAGTATAAGTTTCTGAGTGATTAGAAAGTAGAAAAAATGTAGTAGGGATGTTCTTGACTACAGGTTGTGTACACTTTGTGTACACAGTGTAGGTGTTATTAAACCTGGCCCTTAACCTTTTTATAGCAAGATTTCACACTTTTTTTCGCAAAGGGAATTTGTCTGGTAGCATGTTGCATGTATTTGTTCAGCAGTAGTTTTACTCTGGACAGTATACTGTCATTCTGTTGCACTGTTGAACCAGCAAGTGCTGATAAACACTTTTACAGACTAATCAGTTTACACTCATTCCTCCTGTTCACTAGTAGATGAACAGGGCAAGCACCCCTTATAGCCTAAGATCCCTTCCACCTTCTGCTCTTAATCTGCAACCCACCAAAATAATCCGCTCTCCAGTGGCCACTCTTTTTCTATGCACTTGCTTCTAAAATGGAAATCCTTTTCATCTACCATAAAATCTATTTCTTTCTACCCAAAATTCAAAACATAACTAAAAATCCACCTGTTTAAAGATATATGATGTAAATGTTTCCTGAATATGGGAATCACCTAAAACAATCTAAAACAACCAACATAAAGAGCTCATATAACTATTTTCTTTCTGTTTTATACTTCTAAAGGAACATGCAACAACTTTTCCAGTACTGTCTTTTAAATTAAATATTGCCCCTCTTTTCCTCCTATCAACTATCATACCTCTCTCATCTTTAGGTTATTCCCTCCCTTTTCCATGCTTAATTCCCATTCTATTATTTGATCATAGGATCATAAAAAGTTACTAGGCTACTGGCCCTGAGGCCCTTATAAGCCTAGCCAATAAATTAGTCCATGTTCCCATAAGTCAGCATCCATTGCCCCTGTCCAGCAGGGACACAGGTGAAATCCCAGGGGTGTATTTTTTATTTCACATCCAGTCATCCAGGTTTCTCTTAAAGACGAATAATGAAGTACTCTGCTTGATGTGGAAAGGTAGTCTATTCCACAGAAGGGGGAGTCTCTGGGAGACAAATCTGTCCCACCAGCAAGTCCTATTGATGCTGCAGACCAAGTTGAGGTTTTGCGTGCAGGTCACACGAGTTGAGTTTGGGTTGCAGATATGCAGTGATTTCATCAAGGTTGGGTCAGAGATTGCTCTGTATGCCAGACATAGATCACCTGTGAGGAGTCTGTAAGAGATGGAGTAGAGGGACAGGGCTTTTAGCCTATCCATGTAGGATGGATTTTTGAAGCCCTAGATTCTCCTGGTCAGGAACCTCTGTAGTCTCTCCAACTGCTGCATGTGCTTCACGGGGTACATGCTGAAAGGGGCATTATACTCAATGATGGGCCTGATAAGGGAGGTATACAGGGAAGTTATGACTTTCTTGTTCCTGGAAGAAATACCTTTACTAATGAGGTGAGCCATGTAGCAAGCTCACTGTACAATGGAGGCAACATGGTGGTAAAGTTAGATTGCTATCAACTTGGGTTCCCAGGACCCTCACAACTGCTTGTGTGCTTAAGACATTGTTATTAATGTGATAATTTGTGGAGACATCACTCTCCCCAAAGGGGATGATGATGCATTTTTTGGCATTCAGTTTGAGGTGGTATTTCTGGCACCAGTCATTTGTCTGGGTGAGACCCTCTTATAGTATGTCTACATCACTAGGGGAGTTGATGACAGCATGCAACTTGCAGTCATCTGCAAACTTGGTCAGCCATAGGCTTCTGGTTTTGGTTTGCACCTTGGAGAAATATATCCCAAACAGCAGGGGTCCCAAGACCGATCCCTGCGGTACGCCGCTTGTTATGGGTCTACTACTTGAAGTAGCTTCCCCTATTTTGATTGAGTGAGTTCTATCAGTGAGCCAGGTAGATGTCCATCTGGTCACATAGCTGGAATAGTTTATCTATTATGCCTGAGTGGGGAACAGAGTCAAAGGTCTTGCCCAAGTCAAGGTAGGCGGCATGCACCATCTTACCCTCATCCATGACTTTGGTGACTGACTCAAAGGAGTCTACCAAATTTAACAGGTGTAATCTCCTCTTGACAAAACCAAACTGTGAGATCAAGCATTTGGAGGTTGCTGATGTCCTTGTTAATGTGGTCCATGATAATGCTTTCCATGGACTTATAAATCAGGCTAGTTAAGCTAATGGGTCCATGATTTCTTCGATCAGTGGATGCTCCACCTTTGTGCAGTGGAATGAAGGTGGCTGTCCTCCACTTGGCTGGGACGAAACCAGTACTCAGGCTTAGGGTCAATAGGGTGCCTAATAGTGCTGTGAGATTTTGCCTGAGTTGATGCAGGATGCAGCCTGGGATGTTATTGGGTTCCATGGAAGCTGTTTTTAGCCTTTGAGAGGGTGGTAATGACTTGTTCTCTAGAGATAAGGCATGGGGGGCAGGTGCTGGGTATATCCTGGATTACTGATATGGGGCAGAGGAGTGAAGTTTTCACTGAACCTGTCTGCCAGCAGGTTGGCTATATCCACGGCATTTGTGTACATGGTGTTCTTGACCATCAGTTCTGAGCAGATTTGGGTCTTTCCCCTTAGACTGTGGACGTATGTGAAGAAGGCCTTATGATTGTGTTTAGTAGATGTTGCCAATTTGGACTCAATGTTAGCTTCGGAGGACTTCACTAATACCCTTATTTGCCTGTTTAAGCCAAGGACAGATTGCTTCCAATTTGGCACCCATTCCTTCTTGGCCCTGGACAGCAATTTTTCCCTTTGTTGTAGAGTTTATTTATAGCCACATGTCCACCAGACAGGTTTACTCTTCCTTAAGGAGGAGGATTTTGTCCTGTCAGGTATTGCTGAATCCATGCATTTGTATAAGTGGTTGTATAGTACTTTGGTGTAGGTTTGAACATTAGTGCCAGTTCCTACTGTTGGGGAGGGGGATGTGAAACTGTTTAGACCTTCCCTCAGGAGGTTGTATTCAGCTTTGGAGAAGTTTTTCTGTTTAACCCTAGCTGGGAGGGGGAGGGGGGGGCAGGTGGAAATGGTGACTTCGAAGGTGACCACTTTGTGGTCTAATCTTACCAGGGATGATGACACTGCAGAGATGCTGTGGTGGTTTCCTATGTTGGATAGTACCAAGTCTAAGATGTTGTCACCTCTTGTGGGGGTGTCAACCAGCTGGTTCAAGGCACTGGCATTGACGAAGTCAAGGAATCTTTGAGCATTTGTGTTCTGGCTCGAGTAGTTCTTCCATTCAATGGTTGGGTAGTTAAAATCACCCAGGTTCAGGGTATAGGGTTGAATCTTAATAGATTCAAGAAGGCCCAGATAGGTAGCTTGGGCATCCTGAGTCAACACGGGGGCCTGTAGCTAACTATGATTTGAATAGGGGTCTTGTCAGACGTTAACTGCACCTGGAGCATCTCCTGTGCATCATACTGTTTGACCAGTCTAAAGGTGTGTATATCTTTAATATATAATGAAACACCACCTCCTTTGGCTTTGCTGCCCTCAGTTTGGGGTCTGTATGTATGATAGGATGAGTATCCAGGTAAGGCTGGGGTGCTCTCTGTAGCTTTGAACCAGGTTTCTGTGACTGCACAAATGTCACCATCTTCTAGAGGTAAGGATGCTTGCAATGAGTGCAGTTTCATGTTGAGACTCCTAGCATTCGGCAGCATGACCTTTAAATTGTGTTTAGATGAGATTCTCATGTTGGTAGTTTTGACCTCAAGACATTGCCTAAAAAAAGCACTATGGGGGAGGCAGGAGTCTTTGCCAGGAGCCTGAAGCCCAAGGGAGACAGATGCAGGCCATCTCTGGAAAAGCATTGTGGTCTGTCAGTCATGTCTTCCCAGGCCGACAGGTACTGAATCCCCTTAGAATGACACCAGAACCTAAGCCAATTGTTAAAGTTAATCATTTTTGTTTGTACTGAGGCATCATTCTGGGTGGTGGTAGAATGCTGCTTAAGGCTAGTGACATACCTGCCTGGAGCACATATTTGGTGAGCTCGATCACGTCTGTCTTCATATAGTCCACAGAGGTACATCCCAAGTCATTCACACCAACATGTACTATGACAGAGTCCTAGCAGTACTTGTTGAGGGACTTGAGTACATGAGTGATTTGGCAGATTCTGGTACCTGACAAACAACTAATCATGACTTTCTCCTAATTCAGCCTGGTGAGGGGCACATATGGGTGTTTCATAATGGAGTCTCCTATGATTAATATACTGGGTTTATGGTTAAGCCTTAATGGCTGTTAGACACAGGCGTGTGGACTATGTGTAGTGTGTCTCTTGTTTTTGATTTGTTTTTGTAAAGAGCCTCCACATATGTGGTTGTGTATTGTGTGTTGTGTTAGTGTGGGTGATGTTTGAGGTGTGGTATTTGTGCAGACAGCCTTCCCACTGCCAGGTATACTAGTGAGGGAGAGACCATAGACTCCAGGTTTTTAATATAATTGCATCTCTCACAAATTGTGTTCCTAGTTGGTAGTAAGAGAGGGTTGTCCATGTACATGAGACGGTTGCTACACTATCTCAGGATGCCCATATCAACCAGATTGGCAGGAGAAACTGTATGTATTACAGACAGAGAAATTGATTGCACTGCATATTATGTATCTACCATATCATTAATGTAGAATTCATATAATCATACTTGTAAACTGTATATAACTGTTTTCATGTTTTCAATTAATGTTTGCTTTAACATCTGCTTGCTTTACATCTTGTAACTCCAGGGAAAACTTACTGGGATCAGTGTTCTACCCCAGTTAACACAAATAAATAAATATATATCCTGTCACAATCAAGCCAGTATCCTCAAAAGACCCATTTCTTCCTTGCACAGCTGGCAATGGAAGACAGTGGTAAGAGACAGAAATCATGACTGCATTCCAGCTGAGTTTAGGGGGGTTTATATGCAACTAATATCTCTTTTCGTCCATTGGAAAATGTATTGTAATGTCTGCTGTAATAGACCTAGTGACACTGTGCAGTTATATATATCCTCAATTCTAGCCAGAGTTTGTGTTCACTGATTGGCAAGCTCACAATCTCCAAATTCACTTCTTGCAAGGTCACAGTCCCTATTGTGGTTCTTCACCAACTCTCCTGTTGTGGAATGGGTGGTCCAGCCAGCATTAAACATTCCCCTTCATCCTTCTTACACAGTCCTGAGGCCGGTAATAGAACTTAGGTCATGTGGGACATACTCAGGGCCAAAACCTCTATGTTGTAGAGCCAGCTATTACTCTTGTCACTTGACAGTTCTGCATGTCTGATCCATCATCATAGCTATCTTGTACTCTCAGAGAAAGAACAACTCCTTCTAAAAATACAGCATCCCCTTACCACACAAGTGCCTAATAAACACTGATTTCACTACCAATAAAAAGTACAGTCAGAGAGCAAGGGACAGCACCAACATTACTGCACTAATCAGGACATTTTAATTAAGAGGTATTGGACTGTAGAAAGAACCAAAGGAGAAATGGATTAATATGGTGTGTAGAATTTTAGAGATTCAACAGAGAAAAAATAGCTTTGAAACCTAAAGAAGGGAAGGCTGTTCCTTTGTCAGAAAGAGAAGGTAGGCCAATGCTCAAGGAATAGAAAGGAGGAAACTAATTACCTGAGAGAAATTAACTTTTATATTAGCCACACTTATGAATGACGTACACTGATTTGGGGTATCTTGTGTGAGGAGTCATTCTACATTATAGTTTCATGCGTAAGTACAAGGCCAACTGCCCCTGTGGGCCATTTTTAAGCCTAGCCAATTTCAGTTTTTGTGCTTGAAATAACCTATCCCAAATGGTTATAGATTGGCCTTAGCTATCCCATGGTCGATAATTGCATATTACTCCTAATGAAAATGACTGGGATCATACCACAGGTAATTTGAGGGCACCCATGCATGAAATAAAGCATTTAGGAGCTACCTCTGTCCATTAGTAGTATAGGGGGCAGTCCTGAGGTAAATTTTCTGTTTTCAATCCATAGATCAAAGTTACTCTTGAATATGGACATGGATGAACTTTGTTTTATGTGGATGGGGAGTCTGTTCCAACATAGCAGTATCCTCTGCAACATTTACTTGTCCCTCCAAACTCTTCTGCTGATGTTGCAGAAAAAGGTTTATATTCCTTGACTGAGTATTTCTGATACAATTTGACTTGCTGATATGCAATAAGTCCATCAGTGATGGGTCAGACCCTTGTATGCCAGACAGAGGTCACCTCTTAGCAGTCTATAGAATACAGAGTATAGTGACAGGGGGTTGAGTCAGTCCATGTAGGAAGTATTGTTTTGGCCTTGTATTCTTATAGTAAGGTATCTCTGTGGGTGTTCTAGTTGTTACATGTGTCTAAAAAATGCATGCAAAAAGGGGCATTATATTCAATGATTGGCCTAATGAGGACTGAGTAAAGGGGGACAATGACATCCCTCGATATAGACACAATCTCTTTGTTTATAAGATCTGCAATATAGAAGAACTTTCTTACAAGAATAGACACATATTAGTTAAAAGTTAGTTCATTGTAATTCCCTGGGGTAGATGACTTCCCAAAGGATCCAATACTGCATTTTTTAGCATTAAATTTCAGTTCATGTCTGTCTGGTTCCTTCAGTGTTCTTTCAAGTCTGGAGAGTCTAACAGCAAGGTTTGCACATTTAATGTTTTTGGGACACTTATTGTTACCTACCAATTTTACATAGAGATGAAACCTCACAAGTCTTTCTATGCTGCTCCTTATCATCACAGATTTCACAGCCTGGATTTCCTCATGGCTTGTGTGATCATTTCTCATCCAAGGTATGAAGGAAGACTAACTATTAATGAAATCTTGATGATTATGCAAGATTGGAAAGGAAAACAAGAGAGGGGAGGACTGGTTGTGACATTTTTTGTTGTTGATATTTTATGGACTTTTAACTCTGACATATTTGTCATCTACAGGTGTTTGCTCTTTTTGTCTGTACAGTTTACCACTGTCACCATGAACTACTTAGGAGCTCTACTCAGGTGCTTTACCAACATCTTCAGCTACAGGCTGTGGAATTTTCAGTGGCTTTAGGATTTTCTTACTATGTCTGTATCCATAAATCTGGTAGTCTTCTGCAGTTTTTGTCACACTAGTGCAGTTTCTTTTACTTTAGGTTTATTTTCTGGGATTAGAACAATAGCTTAATCTAGAAATATGCATTTCAGTGATATTCTTGTCAACAGGTGAGCTGTTGAAGAATTAAGTCCCTGCAATGAATAATATCCTCTATTCTAAAAATGGCAAGATAACAATCCTCACACCATTTGCTGCATTGGTTTCTTGTGATATTTTTTAGTTAAGCAAGAGAGAAGAGCCATTGTGAGGAAAGCAAAAAGAGTTTAGGTGACTGGAAACTCAGTCACCAAGGAGACTGAGTCTTACCAAGTGTTACCAAGTGAGACAGAATAGACTAACTTATAGTGGAAATGGTCTTGGAGTTTAGGGTTAGTAAGATTTGGAAGAATGTGAACAAGGGTGTAGCAAAAGGAAGGGGTGGAACATCTTGTGGTACTTGTTGACACCAATGTCCTATAAAAGACAATAGCTGAAATGGTAACAAGCAGGCCAGCAATATGATAGGGAGATGTCAGGATAAGGGCTTAAATTCGCAGAAGTATTACATGTGCCAGCAGTCAGTCTACCATGGAAGGTAATGATCAGGGAATGGACAGTGCAGAAGTCCGTAGAGTGGTAATATGATGGCATGTATGTCACGACAAAATATTTAAACTGCACTGGGAGGGCAAAGAGTACATCACAGAATAAAAGGTGAAAGTAGGCAGTCAGGAATGAGGCAGAAGGAAAAGCAGATGCAGAACTCATCAGAAGAGCAACAAGGGTGACTTCAAACACCACCAGCAGTATTCGTACACAGTCCAGTGGATCTAGAAGGAAGATGGAGGAACTACAGCAGTGATATGGAGAGACCAGTGCTGGTGTGAGAAGAATACGGACAGTAATAAGCAGAGTGGCACGTAAAGATCCTGGGAGGCAAGTTGTTTATGAATGATGGAGAGAAGAAGGATGCATGAAGATCAGCAATTTATGTAAAGGATGTAAACATGGGAACAGAAACACCACTCCTTGAGAGGCAAAGATCAAAAGTGACAGTTAGCATGTTAGCAGTTAAGGTAAAGGGAAGGAGATGCTGGGAGATTTATATTGTGTATCAGTCCCCAGACATATCAAGGAAAGAGGAGGATGAAAAACTTGAAGAGAGAATAAAAGAACAGGGTAAGAGGGAAAGGATTATCCCAGTAATGAAGTTGAAAACAGCCAGCCAATGTCCCTCAGCCTCAAACACGAATAAAGCCACGTATCCAACTCGAACAACAGTTTATTTAACAAGACACATAGGTTAAGCGCTTTCGTCAAATGACTTCATCAGAACACTCCATCTTTGAATCCACTCATTTAAATACAAATCTTGTAATTAATTGGTACATTAGCAATTGATATTTAAAGGGGATATGAAATGAAAAAACATCATTCTAAAAAAGCTTTCACATTTAAAACTGCATATTTAAAACAATTATTTTGTACAAAATTATTTACAAATAATAATAACTAGTTTTGTGGAAATAAATATAACAAGAAAACTGAAATGGATGAACCAACACTCAGGGAGATATATATTTTATAATACATAAGCTCTGTATTTTAGCTCAGGTTTAATACTTACATGGTCATTAAG
The DNA here is from genome assembly GCF_019279795.1 of Protopterus annectens. Classification (NCBI taxonomy): domain Eukaryota; kingdom Metazoa; phylum Chordata; order Ceratodontiformes; family Protopteridae; genus Protopterus; species Protopterus annectens. The sequence continues at coordinate 1,084,369,337 of NC_056739.1, read as the reverse complement.
ACCAGGAGGGACCGTGGCATTTAATTCTAGTTGCCACCTCACCTCAGCTCTTAACAACAGATTATTCCAGTCACCACCCCTTATATCTTTCCCTACTACTTCTAAAATACCAAACAAAAAACCATGGTCAGGGAATAATTCCATGTGTTTGGATAATGCATTGTTTTCATCATGTTTAGAAATGCTATACAGATGTTCGTAAATTCTTTTATGAAATTTCCTTTCTGTTTTTCCTACATAATAATTATAGCATTTTTGACACCAAGCTAAATAAACCACCCCAGGGGTGTTACAAGTCCCCCAAATATATATCTCCCTGAGTGTTGGTTCATCCATTTCAGTTTTCTTGTTATATTTATTTCCACAAAACTAGTTATTATTATTTGTAAATAATTTTGTACAAAATAATTGTTTTAAATATGCAGTTTTAAATGTGAAAGCTTTTTTAGAATGATGTTTTTTCATTTCATATCCCCTTTAAATATCAATTGCTAATGTACCAATTAATTACAAGATTTGTATTTAAATGAGTGGATTCAAAGATGGAGTGTTCTGATGAAGTCATTTGACGAAAGCGCTTAACCTATGTGTCTTGTTAAATAAACTGTTGTTCGAGTTGGATACGTGGCTTTATTCGTGTTTGAGGCTGAGGGACATTGGCTGGCTGTTTTCAACTTCATTACTGGTGTAACTTTGGCTCTTCGTGGTTTAGGGAGAGGATTATACCAATCTGTCCATTGCAGCCACAACCTGAGCTCCATGGAATGGGAGGTGACTGAAGTCTTAGACCTTGAGTTATTTCACCAGCTGGTAAATGATTTCACCAGAAAGAACAGAATTCTGGATGTGGTCCAAACCAGGGAAGATGGGTTTATGGATGCTCAGGTAAATGCACCATTCACCAAGAACAGTCATATTACTATGTGATTTTTCAGTGTATATTCATCTCTGTATAGTATGAGCAGACCATTTTCTTTTCATCTCAAACCTTGAGTCATGATTTTGGTCAAAATCCAGTGCCTTCCTCTCAACCTCATTCATGGCCTCCTGACAGCATCTCTTTTAGAGCTCTGTACTACAAACATCCCAGAGAATGCAGTCTTACCAGTGCATGTTTTCAACTGGCTTGGGATGACAGTGATCTAATGAGACAGAGGATGGCCTGGATCAACAATGGAAGGTCACACAAAGCCAAATCCTTATGCAGATGGAGTGATGATGTCCCCACCGCATTTTCTATTTTTTCATTCAAAGATCACATATACCATGACAACACATTACACTATTTGTCCCATTCTGTTAGCACAGTACTTCCCATTTCTACTTCTTCTGCTGAAAATGTCTTGTATCCCCATTCATCCTCCCAGTACATGTACTTATGCCTACCTCTCCACAACCCTCCTGCTTTCAGGACTGATCACTGATTGCCATTTTCTGGTGCTGTAGTTAGGAAAAAATCTTCTTTGTCACCAGGCCAGCTACCACAACGTGGTTTAAAGAGAAACTAAGAATAAAGAACCAAAAAATGTGCAGTATTTTAGTGAGTGGATTATGTTATTTTGAGAAGATGGCCAAACATAGTTTAGAGGTCTTGAAGCAAACCACAAAGGTGAGCATGTTATGGTATTGGGTCAGATATGCAGTACTTAGTGCATTAAGCAAGTGATCAATGAAAATATAAAAAGAAGAGCAAAGAGAAGGAATATATGGATCTTTAGAAATGTAAAGCTAGTGATTAGGGCAAAGGAGATGGACTAGAAGAGGTAGAAAGTAGGGGTGGGGATGGAGTAGGAAATAAAGAGGCAGACAGAAAAGCAACAAAAGAGATAAAGGCAGGAAAGGTATAATTTGAAAGGAATTTGATAAAAAAGGCAAGAATATAAATAAAGCGTTTTATGTAAACAGTAGAAATACAAAAAGATTTGTACAGACAAGACCAGGCTGCGTAAATGTGTTAAGAAGATCTAAGAATATAGGCGGAAAGCTGAGGTGTTGAATGATTACTTTGCCTCAGCCTTCATGAAGGAAAAGCAGGGGAAGGTGTCATGCTGAGTAGGCGATAGGGCAGAGTTGGGGGAGCAGTGGACATATACCAGGATACAGAAGAAGTAGAAGGAGGTGGAGAAGGCACTGGCTCGACTATTAAATGATAGAGCATAAGAACCCAACAGGCTACTTTGTGGGCTCACAGGAATCTGGCCAGTGTGATAGTGGTATTCTGATGGAAAATTTCCATTTTATTGCATGACATCATGTAACAATGGGCGTAAGGAAGTTTCTCCTTATCTCCCCTGTTGAGTGTGGAGCCTCCTACAAAAACAGTGTTTTATTTCAGACATATCCAAAGGAAAAGATAACAGGATCACACACTTAGCCAGTGGTACAAAAATAAAATTCAGCACTGCAGGTTGTAGGAAATAAATCTAAGGAAAGGCTGGCCAAACTGGCATAAAGAATACATATGAGGTACATTACAGACAAATACACAGGACTGCATCTGGATCACACTAACCATAGCATGAAATATCTTCTTGGGGCAGTGGAGCTGATGGCATAAGAGGAGAAAAAGGATGTGAGGGTGTTTATCACACTAGAAGCAGTGCGAATTCCATGGCATCACTAAACAGAAGACTAGGGAATATCCTCATTGGGAAGGACTCCTAAAGAATAGAAGTAATGTTCCCATTTCACTTGGTCCAGGGCAGGCCACACTTTGAATGGTGTGTGCAGTCCCGGAGACTGCACAAGGTGAGGAGCATCAGGTTACTGAAAGGAGGAAAGCAACCAGAGTGGTATGTAGGATTAAGGAGAAGGGGTATCATCTAAGGCAGTAGAAGCTGGTTGTCTTCTTAGGAGACATCAAAAGAGACAAGTGAACATGATATGTATGCGAAGGATCATTCTGACAAGGCAAGAAAGGTTCACCTTAAACAGGATGGACTGGATGAAGGAGGAAGTATGAGCAGCAGATTGTAGGGAACATCTACCTGTCAGATTATTGAAAACACTTCTTTACATAGAGGGCTTTGGATGCATGATATGTCCTTTCTGAACAGGTAGTAGACAAGAACTCCACTGACACTTTGAAGGGGATTGAGGTAAATGAAAAAGGGTGAGCTGAAAGAAAGGATTTACAAAGACAAAATGTTAAATTTTCTTAAATGCATACTAGATTGGTCAATTGTCACCTACTGCTAAACAGACAGATGCAGCCAGGTTAAAAGTTGTATTTCACACATGCAAATTCAATAATAGATTATAATAAGAGTGGACAATATGTAAATAATTAATTCATAGATTCACAGAATTTTCAAGCAGAGTTAGTCAACAGATTCACAGATTTTTCAAGGCCGAGTTAGTCTGTGGTCCTTTATCAGACTGCCAGTACTCACCTTTATAGTGCACCTCCTACTTCCAGGAAGGAAGGACAGGTAAGGCCTGTGATGAATATTGCATCATTATTTGCCGTTTTTTATTTTTTATTTTTTTGCCCTCATTGCCTCCTTATAAGTAACTCCCCCCTGGCCAGGGGATCCATTCATTTCCCATAATCAGGGTGAGAGTCAACATGGAATGGGGGCCGTCATTTGGACAGTCATCAGGAGTGGTTCAAAAGTTTTTCTATGTTGTCCACAACCTGTGCACACTTGGATCATGAAGGAAGAGTGTGTGCAACAGGCTGACTGCACTGGTCTCCCATCACTTCCACAGGAAGCATTATCAGGAAGCAGCTCTGCTGTCCCATCCTTAAGCATGGCTGATGGATTCCCCTGTCTCTATCAGAAAAATTTCTCTGCTCTGTGTATTCACCAAGCTACTGCACCTATCTAATTATTCTTCATTCCTCTCCATCCTGTGTGACTTCTTCAATGATGAGCTTGCTAATCAAACCATGGTCGTCTGGGACACAGTCAGGGATCCATCTGTTTGTGCCACAGAGACAGTCAAGGTTTGCCTCAAAGAAAGTGAAGGAAAATTATTACAGAGATGGTGAAGTGCTGAATTATAATTCTGTCCCTTCAGTATGTCTTATTTATTTGTTGATGGAAATTCAAGTCCTTTGAGTGTTCAAAGAGCCATTTGTTTTGTAGATGTGTAGGAGATCCAGTAGATTTTGATCTTTGATAATGCAGACTGTTAGACATAAATCACTGTACATGAGTCCATAATATATAAAGTACAGGGATAGAACTTTAAGTCTGTCTTGGTACCTGAGAATCTTTGATCTGGTGATCGTTTTATTTAGTATCCTCTTGGGTCTTTCTGGCTGCATTGTGTATTTGGATGGACGCATACTACAAAGGGATATTATGTTCTATAACTGAACTGATCCAAGCAGTATATACTCTAATAAAATCTCTTTTCACATGGATGAGATAGCTTTAGTTATTAACTGGGCTAAATAGAAGGATTTCCTGAATGCTGTTGCTGTATGGTGGTCAAAGGATAGGGTGTTGTCTATAAAGTTGCCAAGATCTCTGACAACTGCATCAGTTTGGCGTAGGGTACTGTTTTTACTGTAAGCTACTGCTGAGATTTATTTACAGAACACATTTCTAATACACAACTGATTTCTATGGTTTAGCCATTGGCTAATAACACAGTATCAGAGGCTGAGTGAATGACAGCACCCACCCTGTAGTCACTGGCAAATTTAGTTAGCGATAATTCTGGGATAGTGGTTTGGAGATCAAAGTAGATGCCAAACAGAAGAGATCCTCGAACTAAGCCTTGAGAAATGCTACTTGTCACCTTTTTGCTTGAGGAGGTGACACCTACTACTTTAATTATGTGAGTTCTACCTGTCAGCCAGTTTTCTATATATTTTACAATGTAATAGTCTATATTTAAACCTTTAATTGTATTTACTGTTCCATGGAAGGTAATGCTAAAAGCCTTAGCCAGATCCAGATGCACTGTATGAAATGTATTGCTGCTGTTTTTCTTGTAGAAGGTTACTAAATAATAAATTTGCTTTCCCCCAGATAAAACCATATTGTTACAGGTCTACAGCAATAAAGTTTTGTATAGCAGTTTTATAAAATTTGAAATAACCCATCCCATGCCTCTATAAATAGTGTTTGTTTGGTTGATGGGTCTGTAGTTGCCAGGCTCTGAGGTGGGGTCCCCTTTATGGAGTGGGACAGCATAGTCAGTTTCCATTCCTCAGGAACATACCCTGTGGCCATGCTTAAGATGAACACTGTTAGGAGGTGTTCAGAAATGGCATGTTTGGCACTGTTGATTAAGCAGCCATGTATATTGTTGGAGTCCATATGCTTTAGAGAGTGCAATTATGACATGCTCCATAATAGTCATGGGGGAAGATAGGTTTCAAGATTTTGTGGAACATCGGTGACTATTCTGGTGTGAAGCTGACACTGAATTTATCTCCAGTTATAGTAGCAATATCTTTAGGTTTGTAATGGTTAATGACATAATGAATTAATTCGGAGCACTGCTGAGAATTATTTCTTAATCATCTGATGTTGATAAAAAACAATTTATGATTATACTTGGAAATGTCTTTGAAACTGGTAACAAGGTTAAACTGGGTTAGAAGTTTTTGATCCAGAAGTGGTGAGTAAAAAAGAAGTGCAGCACAAAGCAGCCCAGACAAACAGAACCAATCAATCTGTGTTAAAGGGTCCAGCAGAACAAAATACTAAATATTTTATAACCAATATAGTCACAATGTAATTAACCATATTTCATTAGTAAAGTGTAGAGAAACTATTAGCTGTCCTCTGAATGTTCACAAAAATTAGGACTTTAAATACATATGAGCAAACAAATGAATGTTTATCATGTCACATAATTGTTACTTGTTGAAAGTGCAACATTTATAGCTCTTATTTTTTAAATTTAATTGTTGCCTTTGCCTTGAGTCACATTGACCAAAGCCATAGTAACTGTAAAGATGGGAGTGTGCAGGGATACAGACCTCTGCAAAACAAAACAGAGTGTGTTGTTTGGACTTTTAATAAGTTGCATTTATGTGACTCAAAAATTTACTAGAAAACTAAAAACAAACCAGTAAAATAATGAAATGTAATTTCAACCATTCAGCTTTTAATAATATAGCTTAGAAATATATATTCTAAGGTCAAATAAGGGCCACATTGTCAACAGAGCTTATCAGATAAACTGCATGTTCTAAGTATTTAACATCTTGCATTTCAACGTGTCTTCCTGAGAACTACATTATAACTGCACTATTTATTCTTACATTCTTAAATTATTTTGATATATAGATCTTGCAGCTTCTGCAAGAAACTTTATTATTCCAATCATCCATCACTGATTCTGTGAAAAAAAATATTCTTTGTATCAACTCTGAATTGCTTTCAAGATGCATATTCCTGGCCTCATGCAGCTCTTTTTTTGAAGAGTGTTACCTCCCTGGGTTATTTGAAGTCTTCTTTAGATGTTTAAAGGTTTCTGTAATACCCCCCTTGCATTTGGCACTGTGCATATTAAGCTCTTTTAGTTTCTCTTTATGTTGCTTCTAGTATAGACCATGTGCAGTATCTGTTGTGCTTCCCTTAAATACCTACATTTGCTTTCATCCTTGTGAAAATGCACTCTTCGGAATAGTACATAGTATTAGATGGGGTCTTACCTACTATTTTAAAACTGGATAACAGTTTCTTCTTTTCAGGCCACCCCAGTGGCCTAAAGGGATAAAGACCTGAGAGCCCAGTCAACCCTGGTTTGATTAGCAGCTTGGGTGACTGATAGAGTGGTAGGGAAGGATAAGTGTGCTTATCCGGAGGATGGGAGTAGTTAGTGACGCTCCCTAAGGGGAGCTGTAGTCCAAAGAGAGGAGCTGCCTAGGGTATAACCAGTGATCTTGGGGGTAGGAAAGCGAAAGTGGATAGGGCATATAATTAAAAAAAAACACCAAACATAAGCACAAATATCTGTGCCCCCTCTGTGCATCCTTAAGATCTATGGTGGTGTCAGCTACACTACTGAAAGTACAAGGGTGTAAGAGCATGGCTGGTAGACCTGGCATGGGGGTTGGGTTATAATACTGAGGTCCAAGGGGATAACAAAATCTTGTTTTCTGCTGTACTAATGTCTTCTTGCTGTTCTTCCAACTTCTCAATAGCCCCAATTGTTGCTTTATGTTACATTCTTATATTTACTTCATCTGATCTACTACCGCAGCTCCCTTTCTGTGTTTCTTGCTGTTTGTGTTGTTCTTCCAATTGTTTATTCTTTGTTTAGGTTTTGTTTAGGTTTCCATACAAATTATATCACATTTTTTGCACCACATTTAAGTTGTCAAGCCTTAACTATGCCCTTCTATCTGCCAAGTACTTTGCTAAACATTTCTACATCTGCTATGTATCATACTTGTTGCCTATCTTTGCCAGCCACAAGATAAAATAAATTCTGTAATTTTCCTTCCAATTTTCTAGTGTCACTTACATAGAGTTTGAAAAAGACCAGCCCTAGTAATGATCTCTGTGGCTCCCATTTGGCCATCCCTTTTTTATCAGTGTAAATACTGTTTACTAATGATGTCTGTACTTTAGGTAGGTCGTATCCATAATCTAACTTAATTTAATTTATTTGGTTACTGCTTATAAGGGACTGTGTTTGGATGCATTTTTGAGTGCAAGTATGCCACATTCATAGGCCTGTCTACCACCCTGATGACTCAGGTTACCTCAGACAACCTTCCCACTACAAAGTTATTGATATTTATTGACCTTCAGCAGTGATTATGCTAGTTGTCTCTACAAACTGACAGCAGTAATGGTCTAATAATGTTTACCTTTCATCTTAATATGTCTTGCAATGTGGTGCCACATTTATTCTCTTCTGTTCTCCAGGAATTTTGCTCTCCTCCCCTGAACTGTTCAAAATAATTGTATAGCAGTATTCACTGCCTGGAATATGGATGTTTTGGGATTTACCCTCAAGTGGCATGGTTTACCTTATAAGGTCAAACCATCATGGGCAAACATTACTGAAAGTAAACAAATCCTGAAGCATATACTTTTCACTTTCAGCTGTCAGAGTTGTGTCATCTGCATATCTGAGGTGTTTGCACTTTTGATTATAGCAGCTGATTCATCAAATCCACCATTTCACACAGTAGTATAATTAGGCTGGGATGAGGGAGACAGGCACACTAGGACCAAAGTGCTAGGGAGTGTGATTGGCAGTTGCTGCCGATGGGATCTTATTGTGATATTGGCACTCAAAAATGAATACTGATACCGGAATTGCTTTCAGGACTGAAACACTAAAGCTCTGAAGTGCTTTGTGGACTCTGTTGCAGGTGTAACAGACTGATGCTACTTTGTACTTAGCAGTTTCATTACAGTTAAAAGTGGACAAGTTTTTCAAAGAAATTTGTTAGAATAACAGATTTTGCTTAAGCATGCATTTTCTGAAGGAAAATCCAGTGTTTTTTAGTGACAGCCTCAGGAATGCCAGATAGGGGAAGCAATCGTTTTTTCTTACTCATCAATTTAGAGTGAGGAGTGCAGATCTGAGGTGGGGGTGGGGACTTGTGCCAGACTAGGGGAACTGACCCCTTTTTTCTCTCTTCAGCTTGGATTTGAGTGGTGCCAGATCAGGGAATGGCAACGGATGCTAGATGAACCAGTTATGACACTGATTTCATATAATAAAGTCAATGTAGAAATTAAGTATGAAGACAATATGGAGATTTGTTGCTCTCCTTTCTCAGTCTTTATCCACTCAGTTATTTCATATTTAATTTGAACTGCTGTTTCTTGTCCTACACTCAAATTCCTCAGGAGACAAATAAAATAACCCCAGTATCCCAGTTTCTCTAAGAACTTGCTACAGTTTATTATGGTCCACACAGTCAATGGCTTTAGAGTAGTCAATAAAGCTGAAGCAAATATGTTTCTGGAACTCCCTTGCCTTCTCTGTTACCCTTCTGATGTTGGCAATTTGATCCCACGTACCTCTGCTCCTTTTAAAGCCAGCTTATACATCTGGCAGTTCTTGGTCTATATATTGCTGGAATCTAACTTGGAGGATCTAGAGCATTACCTTGGGAGCACACAGAACAAGTATGGCTGTTCAATAATTTGAACACCCTTCAGCATTGCCCTCTGTAGAGATTAGAATATAAACTGATTTTTTTTCCAGGCCCGTGGCTACTCTCATGTTTTCCACATTTGCTGGTCTGAAATTCCAAGCAACACAGTAATTGCATCTCTTTACAGAATTTTAAACAGTTCAGCTAGAATTTCATCACTTTCTGCAGCTTTGTTATTAGCAAAGCTACTTAGGGCTAATTTAACTTCAGTCTGCAGGGTGTCTGATTTTAGATCATAGAACATACCATTGGATGCATCAGTGAGGGTAGAATCTTCCTGTATAGTTCTTCTCTGTGGTTCTTCAGCCTCTTCTTAGTATCTTCTGGTTCTGCACATTTATATGTGGAAAATATCACAATCTGCTTGAAAAGATCTCTTATCTTTCCAGTTCTTTGCTCAGCTCATTTAAATATGTACCCTTATCTCTTCTCGCTTCTCTCAGAAACTCTATATTTCTTGTGGCATATTTTCTTTCCCTTCATCTCCTTCTGCTCCTTTTCTTTCCTGTGCTACTCCTAAAGCCTCCACCAACAGTGATTTTGCCTTCTTAAACTTTTTCCATTTAGAATATTTTTGTTGGTGCTACTGTCCGTAGGTCTTTAGGGAATCTTTCCACCAGTTCTAATGCATTAAATCTGTTTTTCACCTCCCCTACACAGTCACTTGGAATATTGTTGAGCTCATATCTAGTTGCTCTGGTGGCTTTTCTTGTTTTCTTTAATTTAATGCTAAACTTTGCAATTAAAGGTGATGGTCTGAGCCACAATCAGTCCAGGTCTGACTTTTGCTGACTGCATAGAACTCTTCCATCTCTAACTGCAAAAACTGCAATGTATCCAGTCTGTCTGATTTTAGTTTTGACCATCTGATAATAGCCACATGTAAAGCAGTTTCCTAGACTGTCAAAAAATAGAGTTTACTTCGACCAGTGAATTATCTTGGCAGAATTCTACTAGTCCATCCCCTGCTTCATTTCATACTCCAAGGCCATATTTGCTAGTTATTCCAGGTATACTTTGATTACCAACATTATTTCCAGAAGTTGGTGTAGATCCTCAACTCTCTCCACATTGACATCTCTTTGACATCTGTAAGTAGACCCTAAAATTGTAAAATTGCAATGATTATTGATTTGCCTTTGAATCTGAGTCATTTTTTGGTTGTAACTAAACACTAGATGTAATAGGCAGGGAGGACTACTCTATTTGTCATGTAAGATTCTTGGCCACAGTTGAAGATATACTGATTACATGATATTAAATGACCCATTCCTGACAATTTTAGTTCAATAATTTCCAAGACGTCAGCATTCATTCTTATCTTCTCATCGTTAACCACATCAGTTTACCTTGTCTATAGTTCTAAGGTTCAGAGTTTCAGTGATTTATAATTCTTTGCAACATTGAACTTTTCTTTAATTCCTGAGCGGTTCAGCAGATTAATGTCCTTTTGGTTTCAGTCCATCCATGCCCTAACCTCTAGAACTATTTGTACTTCTATATTCTTCCCCAGAAGTATGGTGGATACTTTCAAACCTGAGAGTCACATCTCCCTATGTCATTTTGGCTTGTGTCTGGTTACTTAGGTCCAAAAGATTTTCTTGGCAATCATATTAGAGTGGATTGCCATTACCTTCTTTAGCAGAACAGACCACTTTTGAACTTTTTGCTATGACCTCCCAGTTTAGTGAGGCCCTCCACGATATAGCTTACAGCTTCACTGTGATATACAAGCCCCTTCACCTCAAGAACATTTTATTTCAGAAGCATGTGTGTGTGTGTGTGTGTGTGTGTGTGTGTGTGTGTGTGTGTGTGTGTGTGTGTGTGTGTGTGTGTGTGTGTGTGTGTGTGTGTGTGTGTGTGTGTAAATAAATAAATATATATATATATATATATATAAATATATATATATATATATATATATATATATATATATATATAGATATATAGATATATATATGTATATATATATATATATATATATATATATATATACACACACACACACACACACACACACACACACACATACACACACATATATGATTTCCTAAAAAATAAATAAAAAAAGATGTTTTTTAAAAAGAATGCTTTTTATTGCATCACTCCAAAGAATAAAAAATAAGGAAGAAGAGTGAAAACTTTTCTAAAAAACACAGACAAGCTGATTTCAGAAAAAACATTTAAGGTTGGTTTTGCTGATTCTGGTAATGAGGTAGCAGAAGAAGTCGTAGGAATGAGATATTCTTCTCTCTTCCACTTATCAAAACTCAGACATATTATACACCTGCAGAACATTTTTCACCATGATATACAAAAAGAAAAACACTGTACCTTTTCAGGTATTCTACTTACAGTCAGTAAGAAATAAAATATATAGAGTCATAGTTTTTATTTCTCAGACAAATTACCCTGAGCAGACAAAATTCCAGGTGGCTGCAACTGTACCATTTTTTCAAAAAAAAAAAAAAAAATACAATTTCTTATCTTCATTTACTTCTGACATCCTTAACATTAGTTTTTTAAGATGGACTACATAATGAGATAGACAACAGTTGCAGTCTACCATCTTCATCAGCATTCCTTCCTATCTACTTTCCGCAGTCTTGTTGGCATTAAATACCACTCACGAAAAAGCTGCATGTGCTATCTGTATACTGGGTTACTACCCTCAGTGCTCTGCCTCCTTCTAATGTCTCCTCCTAAAACCCTGTATATTTCAATTCTCTGTCTTTTCTGATTTTACATATGTTTTACAGCTTCTAGTTGCCTTCCTTGTACCACACATCCTTATATACTACTTCATTCCTACGATTCAGGCATATGTTTCCTCCGTCTACCTTACTGACTTGTTTTCTTCCATTATTTTCTTTCTCCTTTCATGCTTTGATCTTACTGTCTGCTGAATCCATTCATAATTCAAACATTGTCCATCCCTTATGTAATACCGGGTTTTAAATTCTTTAATTAATTTAAATTTCCCTTACTTCCAAATTGCAAAATGATCTTGCATCTTAACACTCATCTCTTGTGCTCTACCTTTTAAAAATGTAGCAAATGCTTTCACTCATGTTTTAATTTTTTTCTGTTGGCCAGCAATGTATGTAACCATTCTTGAGTCACATTCAGCCATCCCTTTTTTATATCCCTCACTATAACAGATGTACTTTCTCTCTTGTGTCTTACATCCTTGTCACTAACAATCTACTGCCAAAACCTATTTTTTGCCTGTTTGTTTTCTGTTTCTATCGCAATGCAGACCACATTCGCTGCCATCTCTCTTTACTTGCTTTAAAATTTTATTTCCTTAAACTCACACTCGCCAAGCAAACATACAAAACTGTGCTTTCCAGGCTTTCAGTTTTCTGTCTCTGGTGGAGATGGAGAATTGAAGGGGTTTGTCATCGTATAATATAAAACAGATGGTAATGTCATCATTAATACCATATTAGCCAGCACTGAGACATAAAGGGATAAAGCCCTGGCACTGTTCTACTGATAACCTGAGATCATGTAACAGTTCAGAAATCTGTTGTAGCTGGTAGTGGCCAGAGAAAGAAATGATAGTTGTATGCCTGCTCTCCCTTCTTATGAGGAAGGTTGGGGTTGGCATGAGGGAGAAGCATACAGCTCATGCTAGATCTAGTAGAGATTTAAGCAGCAAATGGCAGTAGTTCAGCTGAGGCATAGATGGGCTTGGGGCATTCCTGTGCTTGAGCCCAGAGTAGGGCTACTTCCAGTAAGCAGGCCTGATTGGCAATCAACCTGATGTATGATACAAACATGCAGAAGGGGTAGGGCTGACACAACAAGCAACTCATACTGTTTTAAGCAACAGCTCTGGGGTCAACTCTATTACCATGCAATTCATATGCTAGTAAGGAGAAGACTAGCAAACCACATGCCAGCACGGTGTTCAACACTGTTCAAAACTGCTAGGAAATACACTTTGCATGAGTGATTTTTGGACTTGGGAGAAGCTGATCTGCCACAACAATCAACTTGAAAAACTGCAAAAATATTCTTATGATATTGATTTTCCCATCTAACTGCAAAATTGTAATGCTCTACCTGTCAAAAAGCATTCATTTTAACTATTGTCTTCTCTACATTTTATTTATTTATTTATTTTACATTTGTTGACCGGGCTGGTCTAGCTGGATACATGTCCATTTTCAGTAGAGGCCCGGGGAAAAAAGCTCCACATTGCGATACATAATAATAATACAATTACATAAAAGAAGTTATACAGTGTTAAGAAAAAATATTTAGGAAATTTAAGATAGTACAGTCAAAACGAAAATCCCCTTTTTTTTTTTTTATAGTATTCCAGTTCATAGGTTACAGTGATAATTTATGCATAAAATGCTTATAATTAGTGTATGTAGGATAGATTGTAAATATTTCATATGAAGACATAAAGGAAGGGAGGGAATGAGTTAGAGGGAGAAGAAATTAGTCAGGGTTAGTGCAGGTGCATAGCCAGTGATTATTGAGATGTGATTTTAGATGTTTTTTAAAAAGTAGCAGAGAAGTCTGAGCTGTGATTTCGGTCGGAAGTTTATTCCATAATTTTCCTACAGAGTTTGAGAACAAGGAGTCACCTGCTGAGTTGTTTGATTTAGTAGTGTTAATCAGTAGTTTGTTTGAGGAACGTAAATTTTTGAGGTTGTTATAAGGTGTGATAAGGCTAGAGAGTATAGGAGTGTTGCTAGGTTGATACAGGGTCTTGTGAGCTAAAGTAAGTTGGTAAAATTGAAGCTGGTTAGGGAATTCAAGCCAGTTTAAGTGTTTGAGATTTAAGCAGTGGTGGGTTCTGAAAGGAGAGCCTGTAGCAAATCTAGCAATATTATTGTAGGAAGTTGCTAGTTTCTTGAGGTTGTTTTTGGAGATATTAGTATATATGGGAGCAGCATAGAGCAGAGTGGATAAAAGGTGAGTTCGAGCTATGGCAGACCTAGCTTCTGGTGAAAGATAGTGTTTGATGCGATAGTGGGATCCTAGTTTCTTATTAATTAATTTTATTGTATTGTTTATGTGTGTCTCAAAGTTTAGGTTGTTGTCAATTGTTATACCTAGCAATTTAGTGGTAGGGTCAGGTGAGATAAGGGTACCATTATTAGAAATAAGATTTATCTGTACAGGGGAAGACTTTTGGGTTGGGGTGAAAAGTAGCAATTTAGTTTTTTTGGGATTTAGGAGAAGGCAGTGGTAGGAGAACCATTGTTCAACAGTGTTAAAGGCTTTTTGAGTAATTAACTGAAGTTCGGTTGGAGAGGAAGCAGAACAGATTAAAGTAGAGTCATCTGCGTACTGAATGCAGGTGGAGTATGGGATTTCAGATTGCAGGTCATTTATGAAGATAGAAAATAAAAGTGGGCCTAAAATAGAGCCCTGTGGAACGCCGAGGGAGATTGGGAGGTGATTGGATAGTTCATTTTGCCAGAGTACGGCCTGCTGACGATTGCCAAGGTAAGATGTAAACCATTTTAAAGATAGAGAATCCAAGGAGAGAGACTTAAGGGTGTGGAGTAGAAGTTGATGGTTGACAATATCAAAAGCTTTGGATAGGTCAATGAAAACTGCAGATGATAGTCTATTGTTATTACGGTTGTTGTTGATACAGTTTGTGAATGATAGCAGGGCAGTGGTAGTACTATGAAAAGGTCTAAAGCCATGTTGGCAGTTGGCAAGTAGGTTATTTATAAGGAGGTGATTGAGTATCTGCTTGTGAATGCATTTTTCCAAAATTTTAGCTATAGGGGATAGTAAAGCTATGGGACGATAGTTGGAGAAGTCATTGGAATTTTTACCTTTATGTAAAGGGATGATATGTGAGATTTTCCAGATTGATGGCATTTCACCTTCTTTTATAGATCTGTTTATCAGAATGGAAATAGGGTAGGCTAAGGCTTTAGCACCTTTTTGCAAGAATTCTGCTGGGAGTTTATCTGCAGATGGGAAGGTTGGTTTTAACTTTTGGAGAAGGGAGGAGATGTAAGAAGTGGATACTGGTTGTGGGTGAAATTGTGGGGGTGGATTATGAGAAGATGTGGGCAAGTTAGATATATCAGGTGATAGGTGGCTAGCTAGGGATTGGATGGTTTCTGTGAAGAAAGAGTTGAAGGCATTGGCAGTTTCTTTTGGATTATAGGTTTATAGATAGGTTTATAGATTAGTACTAAGCTAACTGCCCTTGCGAGCCATTTTCAGCCTAGCTAATTGTCCCTTGTGAGACTCAAACCCTGCACCTTATGTTTGCAAGGCAAACACTTTAACCATTAGGCCACCCTCCCAACCATTGGGATTAGATCCTTGGGGACTGGGTGTGATTGATTGGCCTGGGTAGAGAAGATTATTAATACTAGCCCAGAATTTTTTAGGTTGTCTGGTAAAGGATTGTTGTAATTGTAGATAGTAATTCTTTTTATCTAGCAGGATGGCTCTTTTAGTACTGTTTCTGTGTTCTTTAAAGGTTTGATGGTCTGACGGATTCTTGGAAGTACGCCATTTTGCCCAATATTTATTTCCAAGTAGGATTTTCTGTTTAGTAGTAATAGCAAGCCATGGGGCTGGTTTAGCTATGGTTCTGATAGAACGGGTTGGAGCATGATGATCCAAGATAGCCAAGAATGTAGAATTAAAGTATTCCACGGTGTTATTGAGAGGGAGAGTTTTTAATGGAGACCAATTACATTGATTAAGTTCTGCTTGGAAAAGTTCTAGGTTGAAATGCTTTTTAGAGCGTATTGTTCGGAAAGTGTTTGGGAATGTTATGTTGGTTTTATGTCTAATAATATATGTCAGACAATGGTCGCTAAGGTCATCAAGAAGGATGCCTGTTGTGTAGGTTTGCTGTGGGGTACTAGTTGGTATCCAGTCTAAGGTGGTTGCCTTGTTATTGATTTTATTGGTTCTGGTATGGTAATTAATTAGTTGTGAGTAGCCATACAGGTTAATGTGGGTGGTGGGATTTATATTTGTGCAAGAGTTCCAGTCAATGTTAAAGTCCCCAAGACTTTTCTACGTTAGTCTGAATTTTATAACACATTAAACCATGTATACTTTGCCAGAGATGCTACTTTTGGTAAAATCCTTTTATCTCCTTTAGCTTTTTCATTCTGCGACTGCCACAGATCTTATTGTTTGGCATTTCAAGTCAAACAGTGTGCAGAACTTCCTAAATACTTCCAAAAGATTTGTAAGCTGTAAAGCTACATCTGCAATGAGGAACATGCAGTGTTTTACAAACAACTGAGAGCTGCTCCTCCCCTTACTTTCTGTGTCATTAACATTTTTCTAATTCTTTCTTTCTTTACTAAGACTTTCATTGCCAAAAGAAAAAAATAATGAATGAGAGTGAATATATGTTTCTCAGCCTTCTTTCCATCTTTACCCTATTTGATAAGACACTCCTCTCCATTACTTGGAAACATATACTTGCATATAATAATGTTGTTGTTTGTCTTTCAGCTTTTCCTGGTAAGGGGTTGCCACAGCGGAACTCCAGTCCACTAATGATTGGCAGTAGATTTTTACGAAACGCTGAGGTGCCAGCTCGACGCCCAACCTTCAATGAAGGCACGCCCTTTTACGCACGCATGTCTTTCAAACGCTACCCAACTGCGGGGAGGACATGCAGACTCCACACAGAAGGCACTCCCAAGCCCAGCCGAGAATCGAACGGGAGAACCTCTTGCTGTGAGGTAACAATGCTACCGCCATACCACCATGGCATTAATGTAATTCCATTAATAAATGTGACCATAGGCCAACTTCCTCTAAAACTTTGAACACAAATTACAGCTCAAATGTATCAAATTTTTTTTTCGGTAATGAATGAAACCACTACTTTTTTATTTGTTTATTTATTTATGTATTGACATTTAAATACAGGGAAAGTATGTGTGGATAGAAGCCAATTTTCAGGGAAGGCCTGGAGAGAAAAGCTCCAAATTATTACAAAACATTTTAAAAACAATAATCTTACAATCTTCAAAAATAAAACAAAAACATCTGCAGTTCAAATAATTATAACAAATTAGACATAATACAAAAAACACTGGTTAAAATTCGAAACAAGGTATATAACAATCATTTAATATTTAGAAAAATTTTAGATAGTTTGTAGAGAAATTAAAGGTAAGTTAGTTTAATACAAATAGGAACTGCAATACGAAGTGAGGGAAAAACAGGCTTATTGTATATTTAGAGAGAAAGTCAGGGAAGAGCATTAGATAGCAGTAAGGAAGTAAGTGAGAAGAGAGAGTAAGGAGATATAAGGAATGAAAAGCTACTTTTACTCACATTTAGGGATATAGTTTATCCTTTACAATTCTCTGACTTCTCTGCTCATTTTACAAACTCTAGTTAACTATTCTAATTATGTGTAGATGAACTACCCTTGATAATGCCTGGCTGTTCACCTAGTCAAACTGGGTGGACACTTCTGAACCTTTGTTACCAGCACTCATGTAAAAATATTGTTATCTGCATTATTTAGTGAGATACAGAGAAAATTAGCAGAATCCTCTGGGTTGTACTTATATTTGGAGAGAGAAGTGACTGTTGCATCCTGTATATAAGTTAAAAAAGCCAACCCTAAACACCCTCAAAGATTGTGCTTAGACCCTCTGCTGCCTGTAAACATGTTTCCATATAAAGTCTACAAGAAATCCTTTCAGCCCCAAAACATTATTATCTCTTAAATGTTAAATGAATGATACTACCTGTCTTACTCCACCTATTTACCCCATTTCTCTCTAGTGCTTGACTTTCAGTACTAGACAGTCCCTGTCCACATTGATGTTATCTAATGCACTCCAGCTTTCATCTACCCCAACCATCTAGTAGTGCCTCTAACTGAAATTGTTTAATACCCTCTCTATTGTATCTGGTCTGTGTGCACTGCCATCCCTGCTGTTACTGTCAATGCAAAAAAACTTTGCTTTCCTCTCTCTCTTGTCCTAACCTTTCATGCTAGTCTGTTACTGTTTTTCTCTTTGTCCACCATGATGATCCTCTTCACCCTAATTTCATACCCTTCTTACTCTCATCTACTTCCTTGAGATACCATCACTAAAAGAAAAAGAATCAAATATCTTACAGGATTTAACCTTCAAGTAAAATTTCCAAACAGTTTTCATATGTATTATTGACCAGGCACACAGAGCAAAGGACGACTCCCTTACTCTGTTTCTTTTAGCAGCCTCCTCTAACTAGTTTTAATACCTACACCATCCAAAATTTCCTACTCTATAACACTCCTTTTCTTTAACCCTGTCTCAGCTACTGAGGTTTGATAACTACTATAATGTTATTTAAGTCTCACAACCCTCAAGCCTCATCCTTGCTCTCTTCTTTCTTTAAAATGTGGGCATCTATAGTTGCCAAGCCTGTGTCTCACATAACTAAATTTATGTGCCCTCCATTGTAGTCCTTTCACATATTTAAACAGTCATAATTCCTTTCCCTAAAATAGCCTTCCCTACCGCACCTCAACCTCTGACATCTACCTAGCATATATTAAAAAGTTCTATATCATAAAATACCAGACCATGAATATGAATGTGGCCTGCTGTCTCATATTAGTGCATTCACATCTTCCTTTCTCTCACCCCCTTCTTTCCTATGTGCTAACTCTGACATAATTCTGCTTTCCCATTCTGCCTTTAAAACATCTCATTATCATCCCATATAATAACTTTTCTTTCCCATTTCTATTATATCTTTTACATTCCTATTAGCCAGTCTAAGTTCCCTCCTCCTTTCACTTATATGGATTCCATGTCCATCTAATGTCACTCATTGAATGTCCCCATGCCATCCTAACATGAACACAAACATATTTCTCTTCTAACTTCAGCACCTTCCCTGGCATTATTCTATCAACTAAAAACAATCTATCTTTCCTGCCTCTTCTCATCCCTTGTAAAGGAAATTGTCTTCTGTCTCCTTTTGTTAGTCTTCAAAAACCCACAACATTGCTCATATACGGTATGGAAGATTTGAATTCAATAGTAGGAACTTGGACAGAATTTATATATTATTTCCAAAGGTATAATAACTGGGATAGACTAGGTAGAAATTGTATTTCACAGGAATATGTGTATTTAATTAACACCTTCATGACATATACAGTATTTATTTCAGAGAATGCATCAATAAAACCTAATATAAAAATGCAGGGTAATGAACTAAAATGGGACATTGGCCTTTTCCCACCTACCTGGTAAAAAGAGAGGAATTTAAGGAGTAGGTAGTGGAAATTGTTCAAGAGTTATTAGGGAAGATAGAAATATATTCAGAAGTTATAGCTAGAGAGTGGGATAAAATGAAAATGAAGTTTAACAATTGCATAGAAATAAAAGATGAGATATGGTTAAGAAGTAATAACAATTACTTAGAGGGGCTGACAAAAGTTAAAGTATTGCAGAATAGGAGAATCTCACAGAACACAAAAAGGTGCAAGTTCAGAGTCCTGAAGAGAGAACAAGAGAAACTTTTAGCATGATAACTCACCAAACCTAGGGAATCTATAACAAGAAAAATAACCAGAGATCCTATAGAGATATTAGAAATATTCCAAAACTTTTATGAAAATTTGTATAAAACAGATAAATGTGGAAAGGGCACAAATGGAAATATTTATGGAAGACTTAATTTTACCAAGGTTAGAGATAGTTGATGCTCAACTACTGACAGGACAGGAGAAGATGAGATAAATATGGTGATGTATAATCAATCTTCAGGAAAGTCTTTAGGAGCAGATGGTATTCCTATGGAAGTTTGGAATATAGGAGGGAAGAAATTGATAAAGATCAGGAAGATTTTGTTTAATATTATTTTAAAAGGAAGGGAAGCACTGACATCTTGGAAGAAAGCTGTGATGGCTGTATTGTCTAAAGATGGTAAAGACCCATCAGACCCAGCTTCATACAGGCCCATTTTAATTCTAAACCATGCTAGTAAAGTATTTATGCCTATACTTACAAAAAGAATTGCAAAAGTGTTGCCAGAATTGATAGATATGGATCAATATGGTTTTGTAAATGGGAGGCAAACATTTGGCAACATTGATAGAACAATGATGATCCAGACGGAAGCAGAATGTAAGAAAATACCATAATTGCTGGTGGGTTTTGATGTGAAGAAAGCATTTGACAGAGTAAGTTGGGTTTTTTTGAATATGACAACAGAAGCATTTGCATTTCCTGATACAATAATAAGTTTGGAGGATATATGAGGGATCAGAGGCAAGAATTAAAGTGGGTTTCTTCTCTGATAAGTTGTGTTTGAACAGAGGAACTAGGCAGGGGTGTACTCTTTCACCTTTGTTATTTGCTTAATATTTAGAAATACTGGCAAAGAAAATATGAGACTTAGAAATTTGAGGATATAATTGATAGGGTAATCAAGAAAAGGTGACTTTATTTGCAGATGATATTATTTTTATACCTGATGAATCCGGAAAAGGATATCACAGAGTTTTAGTGCATTTTGAGACAGTTTCAAGTCTTTTTGGAATATAAAATTAATGAAGATAAAACAAGGGCTATAGTTGTAAATTATTTACCCACGCATGAATTGATTCAACAATACCCATATTTATAGGGAGATGATAAGATGAATAATTTTGGAGTATGGCTTAAAAAAGCTTATTTTATGGCAGCTACAGATATGTGGGAAGAAACTAAACCAAAGATAATACAAAAACTGTGTAGCTGAACACTCTTGTTTATGTATAGTAAGTTACAAGCAGTGAACATGTTTTTAGTCTCTTTAGTTTTGTATACGAGTCAGGTTTATTTTTATCAACCAGAGGAGAAGTTGTGGACAATAATTAATAAAGAAATGAAGAAATTTATCTGGAGGGGAAGAGGGCAAAAAGTAAGTGGGATAAGTTGATCCTTCCAATAGTATAAGGTAGTTTCGGGTCATCTGATTTGAAGAGATATTTTAGAGCTACACAGTTAAGGCTCATAGTACATACCATAAGCAGAATGTTATAATTCAAAATGGAAATAGATGATGATGATGAAACAGGGGGATGTTCAAGTAACAGAGAGAGAGAGAAAGAATAGGATTTTGGATGCAGATTTTTAAGGAGAACAATAGCAACCTTACAGAATGTTATAATCATAAAGTAGCAGAAAGTATTCTATGAACTTAGCCAACACAAAAATGGAGAAAGGAGATTTTGCCATTAGAGATGATGGTGAGAGGTGGATGGAATTTACTGGAGAAATGTGGCAAAGGAACCAATTTATTGGGAGCAAAAAAAACAGAGCAGGAAAGGTAATAGAGTTGGATGAGGCCAAGACAACATTTGGATTGGAGATTAAGGGCTGCCTTCTCTACCAGGGACCGATAGGGTATATGCAAAGAGGAAGGGTTATGGGAATGTTAAATGAAAGACCTCCTCTGGTAGAGCTTTTAGTTGAATCTGAAACAGAAGCAAATGCTCAAAAAGAAATATGTAGTAGTACATATGAAATATTGCTTGATAACATGAAAAATCAATCAGAGGAGGCTAAAAAAGGCTGGGAAGAGAGAGATTGGAAAAGCAATTTGCAAATGAACAATGGGATGACTTGTATATGGCTCCTAATATAGAACAAAGTCCAGAGGGTTAGGGATCTTTGCAAGGAAGTATTTGCATGAGTATTTTGTACCCCAGTCAGAATTCAAAGAATGATTCCTGAGGCAGCAAATGTTGTAGGTATGATGTTTGAGGTGTGATGGGGAAAAAGGAAGTAACTGGGAACATATGTTTTGGGAGTGTAATGAGCTGGCAGATTTAAAAAATTCCCTACAGAGTACTCTGTCAGAAGTACTGGGTCAGCAAATATTTTTAACTAAAAAAATGATTCTTTTGAGCTAGGACACAGGATCTAAATTGCCTAGACATAGTAAGGCCTTATTAAGTTTAATTCTGTTGAGTGCCAAAAAGCAATTACCAGAGAATGGAAATTAATGTCTAAACGAACTGTATTAA
The DNA here is from genome assembly GCF_019279795.1 of Protopterus annectens. Classification (NCBI taxonomy): domain Eukaryota; kingdom Metazoa; phylum Chordata; order Ceratodontiformes; family Protopteridae; genus Protopterus; species Protopterus annectens. Next base: position 1,084,347,249 of record NC_056739.1, on the reverse strand, counting down.
AAGTATTGAATATTATAAAAGGGATAAAAGAGTTGGAAGAGTGATTCTTGTAAAAAGGGAAGGTGCTAATTATGTAGAAATAAATGAAAATTGTGTGAGCAATGCATGCAGGATAATGTTCAAGAGGAGGAGGAGTGAGGTTTAAGGGAAGGCAGGAATTGAGCAATTAATGTAAGGTTGGACTGACAGTTACAAAGAAAAGATGTGTGATATATAATGTATGTAAATGGAAAAATTGGAATAGGGCTTGTATTCTTTTCTGTTAGTGTATGCTTGCCTGTGTCTTAAGTGATAATTTAATAAAAGGGTTTAAAAATGTTCTAAATTTTTCATGGCTCATATAAGCTTTCTTTGGCTGATACTGCAAAAGTCATTCCTCCAAAAAGTCTATCCTTAGAATACAGTACTATATAAAATATCTTCCTATTACTACCAAGTCCTTGCCCTTCCTCATTTTGTTTACCTGAGTGAAAAATTATCTGATTTATTTTCCCTTATCTTTTAAAACAGTAAACACAGCAGTAAGTATTTCTTCTCTCGCCTGACCTCTAACTAAAACCCATTCCCATAAATTACAATTTATCACATCATCCACCCTGTCTGTCTAGCCCTTATTTACTAGGACTATGACATTTTTTTGCCTCCTTTATCACAATCTTCTAATATCATCTCATCCTACTCTGTTTATCTCATCATTTAGCCCAGTTACATTCCATGTAACATACTTCACATCCTTTTTTTACCCCCAACTTCTTCCTATCACAGCCTCCCTCGTTTCTCTCCCATACCTACATCCTACTCTCTCTTGTTCAGCTGATGTTCCTGAGGAGCTAAGTCTGTAGGGCACTGGGGGGGGGGGGTTGAACTAAGTACTGACTTTCTGCCAGTCACTACCAGTCCCCTCCTATCTACCACTGATTTTGGTGATCTTTAGTGTTTCTACAATGTATCCTTCTTCTTCATCACCTCTAGTGCCGTTTGCATTTCTAAAGCCCTCCTTTAACCTTTAATCCTCTGAATGAAATACCCTTCCCTCAGGCTTTGTTTCTGTGTGTCTCTAGTTTACTCTTTTGCTACCTGCTCACTCTTCAGTTTGTCTCCTCATCCTTTTATACATAAATGCCACTCCAAAATGATGTCTGTCCCACCTGATTTCTGTAATTTGTCTCATTTTTTGTACTCTTGTATTAATGCATGGAAAACTCAATTCCCTGTCTAACACATAATGAGAATGTTCAAATATTTGCCTCTCTGAGTTTAACAGAACAATTCCTGTTGTACCATTACTCTTATATCTAAATAAGACCAAATTCTCTATCTGCTCCCTGAATAATACCACCATCAAAACCGTCTCTAATACCAAATTGTTAGGAGTCATCATTGACGAAAACCTTGCGTTTGACCTCCACATTCTCAACCATATCAAAAAAACACATCAAAAACTAGGCACCCTCTACAGGCACAACTATTACCTTGACTATAGTGCAAAAAAGGCACTAGCCCCTGCCTTTCTACTTCCATCCCTGCTATATGGCACCCCTATCCTTACAAATATTCACTCATCCCTCAAAACCAGGTTAGATACATGTTACAATAAGGTGGCCAGTTTTGCAACAAATGCTAGATCCTCAACACACCACTGCTCCTCTTTACAGCAACTAAACTGGCTAGAACTACCACTCTATCTCAACTACCTACACTTAACTACTGCACATAAATTAATATACAAACCCACATCATGCCCCTCTCTCTCCCCTCACTGCTGACCTTGTACCAAGCAAATAGACCCCTTAGATCAGAAAATAAAACCCTGCTCAAAGAAGTCAAACCTCAACTAACAGCCGGCCAAATGCTCTACTCCTTTACTGTTTCCAAACTCTGGAACTCCCTCCCTACCACTATAACCTCCATCGGTAGCCCTGTCCTATTTAAAAGGTCTCTTAGACAACATCTCTCCTCCTGCTGGCTATGCCCATGCCAAAAATAGCTCTCCCTAGACACTGCTACCCCAACTCTACCCCTCTACGTTTTTCTCCAACTTCTATCCCATCCTCCTCTTTCTAACCAACCAGCACTCTAACCATCCCATATGTGCCTACCCCTGTTACCTCTCCAACCTGGATACCCACCCTCTCTCTATACCTACCTTACTATCACTCCTGACCCTATTCCTCCCTGTCTTTTGCACTGCCATTCTCCTCATCAATCCATTTCCCAGCTACTTATTGTTAATACAGTGTTTACTCTGACATGTACATTATACTGTGTTATCTTAAAATCATGCCTATTATTGTTACTGTATAGCCTTCTAACCATTTATGCAACTGAAATTGTATTTTCTGTATAATTTGTATGTGAAGATTTTCTCCCTGGGCCTCCACTGAAAATGGGCTCTCCAAGGCCCAGTGGACTTTCCCGGTAAACAAATGCAATAAATAAATAAATAAATATATCATATTTTATTTACAAAAAGATCAGCCTTTCCTCATTCAAGTAAGTATTAAACATCTAAGCAAAGTTTCATTTCTAACACTGTAACTCACCTTATAATGATGTATAGTGTGATAATGAGAATGTTATCAACCTTTTCCCTTCTCATTTCAAACTCCTTGGTGAAGAATCTACATCTCTATTCCCTTTAACAATTCACAAACTACCCCCTTTACTCATGCAAATTGCATTTTCCACTTTATTATTAAATCTTTCTTTGAACACCTTTGGGAAGGATATGTGCCTGTACAAATCTTTAACTCCTGATCATTTTTAATTAATAAGCATACGGATTCCTTCAACCTTTGTTCATCATAGCATGTACTTTGACTTCAGAAAAGCAACCTCTTTCATATCGTTTTTTTCCCTTCAGTATGACTATCAACTGAAACCTTACTTCTGCATTCATCATCAGTCTCCCTTCTCTTTTCTTACAAAATCTCATGAAAATGGAAGTGAAGCACAAAGCATAAAAACAAAACAAAAAAAAAAGTAATTCAAGGGACTTCAAGAACACATCCTTCCTATTCCATTCTTGTCTTTCTTCTCACTTTATCACCTCCTGTGTGGCTCTCTACACATCATTTCCTAGGTCTCATTTTGTAGATGTCTTCAACCTCCTTCAGCTTCAAACTTTTCCATCTTTCAAACTTATGTGTCTCCTCTCCTCCACAACTCCTTGCCTTGCCCTTTATCTGCAAAACGATTTAGGAAGGTCACAACCACTCACGGTCTGTCTTTCTTCTTCAGAGTTGAAACATGATCAATCTTTCTGTCTCTTAATGTTTCCCAATGTAGTTCACCATTCAGTTTACCTCTATTTTCAGGAATGACTCCATCCCATCTCCATTTCTATCAGTCACCAAGCACAGGGTGTTATTTTATTGATTAGTCTCTCCTTTCCATTGTAGTTGGCAATCTCTCACTTTCCATCATTTAAGTTCTTCTCAACACTTTACATTGTGTGTCTGACCACTATATGTGATGTCTACACTGCCTTCTTGGCTAAACTAAAATGCCTCATTGTTCTCCTGACAATATAGCCTCATATTGTGGCATATAATCTTAAATGGACCTCTAGTCTATGTCCAGTGTTTGTTTCACTTTACTGCTGTCACCTTCTGTAATTTTCACAGCAAAGACTGCCATGTAGGAAGACTTTCCCCTGCTATCTTTAGCAGCTTTAAACCTACTACTTTCCTTAGTAGCCACACATTAACTCCATAGCTGTTCATGCTACAAGTGAAATGTCTCTGATTTTTTTTTAATTCCTCCAAGCTTTTGGGTTTCTAATACTGCAATGGGAATGGAGCCCATTCCTAAGCCAAAGTATGTTTAAAGTTCATGAAATTAGTTTTTCACTCTTTGATGTTAGCCAGAAGAGCTCTTCACAGCATCCGCAATGTGCCCAATATTAACTCCTTTTGCTATTCATACAGTTACATGTATCGGTAACATATCTAAGTATGATTGTATATTGTTTGTTATGAAACCGTTTGCTCATACTACTATTGGAACTGGCTGGGTATCCTTCTTCCACATTGCCCTCAATTCTGCCTGAAAATCCTCGTGTTTTATGACATTGTGTCTCTCTGTACATAAGACACTGTAGTCACAGATTGTAGCAATTTTAATGCTCAATGCTGCTTTAACCTTCTTTTCGTGGACTACTATGTTTGGTTTTCTCGCATCTGTTTATTGAACTGTCGGTAATGGGTGATATAAACTTCATCATTTTCTATAATGGTTTGTGGCTCATGTTTCCAAAGTTTTTCAGCTACTTCAGTAGTATAATGTTTGCACAATCCACAGTGCAGCAGTCTTGCCACATTATTATGGCTTTATAATACAGTTAAAAATTAAACTTTCAATTTTTATACAGTCCTTCTTCCATTAGTATATTACAACCAGCAACAAGATGTGTGACTGTTCCCAATTTTGTTTTACAAAGCCTACATATGTCTCTTTCTCCCACATGTTCAATGGACTTTGTAAACCAACATGTATGTATTCCACTGTTTTGGGCTGCCAATATTAACCTTTTGTTTTTTGGTTTAAATTCACCTCTCCTTAGCCATTCCTGCATTCAGTCCTGATCAACATGAGGTTATTCCAAGAGTTTTCTATAGTTGCAACTGTATTTATGCATTTTCAAGATTTCTTGCCTTCTCATTTGATCCTTCACCTTATATTCTTTCTTTTGCTTTTTGTCACATTCAGTTGCTGCCTGATTTTTATCTATTTCTGGTTTGATTTCCATTCCCACTTGACATCAATATACTTCTGCTAAACTAAGCAGGGAAGTCATCTTAGACTTATTCTCATGTTTTAAAACGTTCACTTTATTTTGGCCTTGTGAAGTCAGCAGATATGTATGCAGCCCTACGATTGCAGATCTATACATGGAATCAATTTTGAGGAGGCTCATACCTCCTTCAGATACTTCCTGTCCTGTCCTTCCTGGTACATGTCATAAGAATAGGGCTTGTCTCACCTAATCGAGTGATGTGGACGTAGTATGCAATATTTTGAAAAATAATTGGTCTATTTTACAAGCTGACTCTGACATCAGAAAGGTTATGTTTTGTTTTAGGAACAACCTTTCTCTTAAACGATAATTATGTTATTGAAGTAACTTGACAGACACTGCATTTCACTCTGATCAAAAAGGGACTTTTAAATTTCGCACTTGTAGAGCATGTAAATATATTCAAACAAACACCTAATTTCAGCAACCCAGTACTGATTTTACAATAGAGAGAGATTTTTATGCCGACTCTAAGAGTACAAATCTGGTTTATTATGCAGACTGTACTGTCTGCAGCGTCTTCTATGTTGGCAAAACAAATTGCACTTTGAAAGAAAGGGTCATGGAGCATATAAATGATATAAATAAAAAGAAAGTAACCGATGCCCTGGCCAAGCAGATTGAGTATCTGTGAAAGCACTTACCTTTTATTTTATGCTTTATGTTTTATTAAAGTTTATACTTCATTTTCAGCTGTGTTGATCAGCACTTTATTTATTTTTTTCTTTGGTAATAGTAACAATACATAATTTATTGCTTATCCTCAGTAGTCCACTCTATCACCTTTATGACTCTTTTTTGGCCTATCAGTTTTTGTGATGTTTGTGGACTGCTACTTCATTCTGTAACAGGGGGATCATCCACCCCCTGAGCCTGGCCTAGCCCCATTGCAGGAATTTTTCCATGTCTTGAGGATTCTATACTGTCATTTTTTTTCCATTTTGTCACCAATGCACCTATCAAGATTGGGCACTTTTTTATCCTGTGTCTTGTGCACCCAGCTATCTTTTTATTTTTTTAGCCGACTTCTGTCCATGATATATGTTATATAAAATACAGTCTATATATCAGTGTCATATTGGTGAGATTTTTGTGAAAACCAGGGTCCACCTCATGAAGGTACACACCAAGACTGAAGGATGAATTCAGTTCCAGCAATACTACTCTCCTTTGCTTGCTGACTTTATCATCTAGCCATTTGGACCCCAAAACAGCTAATTTTACAAGTGAAATGTCTCTAATTCTTTTGGGTTTCTAATGCCATGATGGGAATGGATCCCATTCCTAAGTCAAAGTATGATTAAAATTCATGAAATTAGTATTGTTTCAATCTTTGATGTCAGCCAGAAGTGCTCTTCACAGCAACCGCAATGTGCCCAGTAATGACTCCTTCTGCAATTTGTATGGAGTTACATGTATCGGTAACATAGATCTACGATTGTAGATTCTTTTTTATATTTCTTCTTTTAATGTCTCTGATTTTAATTTCTCCAAGTCTTTTGGGTTTCTAATACCATGTACAAAGTACAATTAAAGTTCATGAAATTAGTATTGCTTCAATCTTTGATGTCAGCCAGAAGTGCCCTTTGCAGCATTCGCAATGTGCCCAATAATGACTCCTTCTGCAGTTTGTATGGGGTTACATGTATTGGTAACATATCTAAATATGATTGTAGATTCTTTTTTATAAGACCAGTTGCTCCTACAACTATTGGAACTGTCTGGGTATCTTTCTTCCACATTGCTCTCGTTTTTGCCTGCAAATCCTGATATTTTATGACTTTGTGTCTCTCTGTATGCAAGACACTGTAGTCACTGGGTGTGGCGATTTCAGTGATTGATGCTACTTTTGTCTTCTTTTCATGGACCACTATATCTGGTTTTCTAACATCTGTCTTTTCAACTGGTGGTAATGGGTGATCCCATGTGATGTAGACTTCATCATTTTCTCTGATGCTTTGTGGCTTATGTTTCCAATGTTTTTCAGCCGCTTCAGTACCATAATGTTTGCACAATCCCCAGTGCAACAGTCTTGCCACATTATTATGCCTTTCAGTATACAGTCCTTCTGCCATTAGTGTGTCACAACCAGCAACGAGGTGTGCAACAGTTTCCAATTCTGTTTTACAAAACCTACATTTGTCTGTTTCTCCCACATGTTCAATGGACTTTGTAAACGAACATGTATGCAGCCCACTATGTTATGGGTCACCTCATGTCCTCCCAACTCTGTGCAGTGCATGTTTTGTTAAATATAACTTGATTGGATGTCCTGCAAGCCTCCTAAATTACAGTTCTAAAAAAACTACAAGTTCATGTGGGCCCTTTAAACTCTCCTGAATGCTTTTTTCCTCTGAGAATACCTATATTTATGCAGTTTTCTGAATCCTTTTTTTTGTGCCTTTTAACCTCTCCTTTGCTAAAGTTAGCCTCCCCAGCTCCTCTTCCTTTTGCTGTATTGTCCAACTATCATATTTATTTATGAGGACTCACACAGCTTCCCCTTCTTTTTCAACATTTCCAGCTCTTTGTGAACATGCTCAGTCCTTCTTTTACCTTAATTAACTCAAATGTGATGCCTTTAACATGCCAAAAATAATTCCTGTTTTACCACTATTTTTATCCTGCCATGACCAATACTTACTTTTTAGTCTCTAATGCTTCTTTTGCCCTTTGTCTGTTCTCTATCTCAGTAACTGGTCCCTGATATTTTTTACACTGCTTTCTATGTCAGTGAATTCACAAAACGTTTTGCTGTTTATCTAACAACAATTGTTTATTGTACAATATTGCACTAGAATATTTGTTGGCCTCCATAACACTCACCATTATTTGGCTAAAGGCTTAACCCTCTTAAATGCTCAGGAAAAAGCAGATAACTATGGTCTTTGACAGTGTTAGGGAAAATATGTCTTTTAATAAATACCTAACAATGAAGTCAATCAGCATCTACTTCCCACTGATAGGGTCTGGCCCAATAAAGGCAGATATGAAATGACAAAGATCACATTTACCAAATATGTCCTTAGTTATGGTTAATGTCCTACAAAGAGGTAAAGCTGCTTTTTCTATACCATCAACTTTTTTTGTCCTGTGTCAATAGAAAAAAAAGACACACAACAGAGAGGTGATGCAAGTAGCACAGACATTGATGTTAGTGTGGCCACCAAGAAGCACCTGAATTGTAAGCTAGTTTGGGCCATTCTTATCACCGAAAGGTTCACACTTTAGTAAGTAGACCCGGGGAGCAGGGCTAAAATGTCAGGCTTTTTAGATAAGATCAGTGCTTCTAAATGGCCTTTCATATTGTACAGATTCCTATTACTGATGAGTACATTTTTAATACCTAAGAACTAGTGACCATGCTGTGGTGCAAGCCTAGAAAACCAGCGGAGATGAAAGACCTGATCCTGAGGAACTCACAGGATCTGTATGACTTTATGGTCTTGCTCTTTTTGACTTCACATATTTCTGTTTTTTATTTGTTTTTTAGTTTAAGGATTTCTGAAAATCTGTGTTTCTCTTTAACCATATGCTTATTTAGAAACTGCTGCAAAAGGAGAAGAAGGTGAAAATGAAAAAAAAAAAGTAGAATTATTCTGCAAAATTTGTCCAGTAAATGCCAATAAATCTTTAGCCCTCATTGCTTGTCTGTTCTGAAAAAAATTACAGAGCACAGAAAAATAAGTACTGTAATATTAACCTGGACTATCCAGCATTTTAATTAAAGATTAAACGGATTAGTGTGGATGCAGAGGAGGACAAGAAGATGTTAGATGGGAAAGAAGGATGTACCTGTCTTCACATGAATTTTAGGGAGAGGAGGAGTTGAAGTTATGAGGAGAAGCAGATGGAAAAAAAAATATGAATGAGAAAGGAGCAAGGCATGGTTAAAACTGTATAGTAAAAAACACGGAAGTGCTGGAGTAATATGCTGCCCATGGGACATGCATAAAAATAATAAATGAGGCAGAGCTACACATCTTCATTAATAAATCTAATCATATTTTAACCATCCATTTTTATATTAACTGCTAGTGAACTGGAATCAAGTTATAATCTCTAAAGTGCTTTAGACAATGGTCTATTTTTCTTTAAACTCATATCAACATTTTATTTAGAATACTCTTATAGCCAACTGCGGTGGTGGTGCTGCGGTAGCATTGTCGCCTCATAGCAAGACGTTGTCCCGTTCGATTCTCAGCTAGAGCGTCTTCTGTGTGGAGGCATACATGAATGGGGTGTGCCTTCGTTGAAGGTTGTGCGTCAGGGCTGGTCACCCGGTACGTAAAAATCCGCTACCAATCATTAGCGGACTGGAGTTCGGCTGTGGCGACCCCTAACCGGGAAAAGCCGAAAGACACAAACTCTTATAGCCAGTTTGGCAATCTCCAAAATGACCATTGGTGTATGTACAGTAAAACATTGAAATAGGTCAGTTTGGTTGCCTCTTCTGACATTTGTGTTAGGTCTTAACCTGCAAAGAGGGTTGATAGGTCATCTTATCTAAAGGTTATTTGTGACAGAAATTATCCATGATAAAATATTTTTGTCCTAATGCATGTTATGAAATGATTTATTTAGCAGGGTATTTATCTGTTTGCCACTGATTAGGGGAGTTAGGCAGAATAGATCCAAATGGTTGCTTGCTTGGCTTTCTCTGGTTATGTCTACTACTATTCATGTAAAGAGTTATTAAGGAGTTATATTCATGAACCTTAGGTGAGACCACACTTATGACATAAAGAGGCTTTCCTTGATGAAAAACAGAGCTCGGCAACGAGCTTTTTTGCAGGGTCTGTCTTTTGGACTTTCTAGAGGGAAAACAGCTGGGGAGAGAGAGAGAGAAAGTGAGTTGTAATGATGTTTGAGACAACAGCCTGTTATCTCAAATATATCAGCTTTGTGCTAGCTAATAGAGATCATCATGTCATAAAATCTGTTAGATATTCTGAACTGACTCTAGGATTAACCACAATATCAGGAGTTTGCAGTATCTTTAATACCTAGAAGCAGCATTAAGTTAAGTGAGAACTAGCTTGCTAAAATATGGACTTGTTAATATAAACTTTAATGTGACTGTATGAATCCAGAAGTACTATTCTAGTTTTAGAAATATAGAAGATGCTCATGGCATGGAAAATGCAGGTCAGCAATACTAGAAGGGTTTTGGAAACTGTGAATCTCATGTCAGGTGACCCATGAAAATGCAAATTTCATCAGTTTCAGTTTGTGGTTTGAGTATGTAAGCCAAAGATTTGAAGTGTAGTGGGTGCCTCATGAGTTAGACATTCTTTTAGTGTCTTAGAAAAAGGAGGGTAAAAATAGAACACCTATAAACTGTCCCTGGTTTTGCAGAATGTTTTTGATTTTTCCTCATGTTTTTGCCCTGTTCTTTTTTTTTTTTTTTTTTTAGTGGAAAATCAGTGAGGATTGTGGTCAATAAATAATGCTAGACATTGCAGTTTTATACTTCTTAATGTTCAGAAAATCCATGTTAACACAAATCTTTTTATTCTGTTAACTTTTTTAATGTAAAGTAGAGTAATATTTTAACATTGCCCCTGATTTTGGTCCTTCATCCCCCATTATTTTTTTTGTCCCTGATTCTTGAGCAAAGATGTTGAGCGCTAGAATAATGCATATAGTTTTTAGCTTCATTATAAGGCTTCCTGCTTATAATTAAGAACAAGAAGTAATGGACATACAGAGTTAGAATGAACTGAAAAGGAAGTTAAAGAAAAATGTTTGGTGATAAGAAAGTCAAGAGTACAGATAAAAGAAGCCCAGTTACATGAAAATGGAAACTAGTTGGACACCTGAGTACTCACTATGTGGGTGTCAGTGGAATCCCAGAAGTCTTCCTCCTGGCAGTATTCAGCATATGTATTGACCACATTATAATCCAGTCAAACTTAAATCAAAACTTTGGATTTCTTATCAAGTAAGAGGGGATTATAGCTTTGCCTTTGATATTGTTGCCTAAAGTATATGCTCCACAACCATGTTTGCAGTATACAAAACATGGGTATTTTAGTTTAAAATAAAAATTAGTTTCTGTTTTACTGTAATTTAAGCTCAATATCAAGACTATAGCAAATATATCATCTGAAAACAAATTATGCAGAGCATCACACATGCTAGATGGATACTCCTTTGTCAAAATCATTTGGCACTTTTAGCACACATGCTAGATGCATACTCCTTTGTAGAAATCATTTGGCACACCGGTAGATGCTACAGTTTAAATATGCATCCAGTTAGAGATACTGGAGAGGTAAAATACAGCAAGTGATGAGAGAAGATCTACATGATGGTGTGGGGCCATTGGTAAATTAGAATGAAGTCCAATACTACTTGCTGAACTGAGGAGATAAACAATGTTTTATGTGACGATTATTTACAAATTTAGGGTGGTATAATTGTACAATGCTGCCTGTTGGCACCTAACTGTATAGTTTTTGGCTAGGATGCCTTCTCTTTGAGTCTGCATGTCTTTCTTGCATCTATATGGGTTTTTCCTGGGTGCTTCAATGTTCTGTTCCATCCCAAGTATGTGCCACAGGTAAACTGGTGATGCACTGAATAGCCTGTAAGTGTTCATTCTATGTGAAAGTGAATGTGGGTATCCTGCAAAGGGTGAGCACCCCGTTCAAGTTTAGTACTAGATAGTGTTAATATAGGGTCTGCCTTTCCTATGACCCTGAAATGGATTAAGTAGATAACTGAGAAAGGAAACAATGAATTACTGCTTTACATTTGGAATTCAAGAAAGGTCCACTCAATGATTTGGTTAAGTCACTTACTCAGAGCTGTGCATTATTTGTACATCAGTGTAGACAATCAAACTAAGCCATGCATAATGCAGTTGTTACATATTTGATGCCTTATGCTATAAGTTACATTACTATGAGTATTCCATTTAGCTGGTCAATCCTTCTTCAACAGTAGCATTGAGCAATAATGCAGCCCTCTTCAATATAGAAATAGAGGAGCAGCAAATAGATAACAGAAACCCCTCGACAAGCCCCCAGATTACACGTGATACACTAGGCATGCTCCTTTTATTTTCAATAATGCACTTATTCAATTATTGCTCTTGTAGTTTTGGCTGAATTTTTTTGCCTGATGCTAATGCTTTTTCTATCATGAGCATTGCGGTCCAATAGTAATGTGTGACCAATTAGAAAAAAGGCACATAGGAAGACAGAGACAAACAAAAAAAAAGTAGCAGTTGCTGAATTCTTGACATATTAAGACAGGAAGACATCCTTGAGAATGGACTTTGCAGAAGGAAGTTTGCACCATTGTTTGGCCTCTAATTCTCTTACCTTTGCTTGGCACGCCAGCTCTGACTCAGGATCATACCAAGACTTTCCAGTCCTGGACTATGTATCCTCTACAATTGCTATCTTCAGGAAGTTGATGTAGGCCTTGAGGTTTGCTCTTTACTAACTCTGTGTGGCCTGGTTGAAGATATAGCATTTGTGGAAATCTTTCCCAAGCAATAAAGACTGTATCAGTATAAATCCTGGATGGTGATCTGCTGATCAGGGCATGATGATCCCTTCGGCAATTTAAGCACTGACCACTGAGAATTTCCATTAAGATGAAAATGCAAACTGTACTAAGAAAAGAGAAGTAAAGGAGATGGGCGCACCCTCCTACACTGGCATGTTATGAGATGGGCGCACCCTCCTACACTGGCATGTTATGAGATGGGCGCACCCTCCTACACTGGCATGTTATGAGATGGGTGCACCCTCCTACACTGGCATGTTATGAGATGGGCGCACCCTCCTACACTGGCATGTCATGAGATGGGTGCACCCTCCTACACTGGCATGTTATGAGATGGGCGCACCCTCCTACACTGGCATGTTATGAGATGGGCGCACCCTCCTACACTGGCATGTCATGAGATGGGTGCACCCTCCTACACTGGCATGTTATGAGATGGGCGCACCCTCCTACACTGGCATGTTATGAGATGGGCACCCTCCTACACTGGCATGTTATGAGATGGGCGCACCCTCCTACACTGGCATGTTATGAGATGGGCGCACCCTCCTACACTGGCATGTTATGAGATGGGTGCACCCTCCTACAATGGCATGTTATGAGATGGGTGCACCCTCCTACACTGGCATGTTATGAGATGGGTGCACCCTCCTACACTGGCATGTTATGAGATGGGCGCACCCTCCTACACTGGCATGTTATGAGATGGGCGCACCCTCCTACACTGGCATGTTATGAGATGGGCGCACCCTCCTACACTGGCATGTTATGAGATGGGCGCACCCTCCTACACTGGCATGTTATGAGATGGGTGCACCCTCCTACACTGGCATGTTATGAGATGGGTGCACCCTCCTACACTGGCATGTTATGAGATGGGTGCACCCTCCTACACTGGCATGTTATGAGATGGGTGCACCCTCCTACACTGGCATGTTATGAGATGGGCGCACCCTCCTACACTGGCATGTTATGAGATGGGCGCACCCTCCTACACTGGCATGTTATGAGATGGGCGCACCCTCCTACACTGGCATGTTATGAGATGGGTGCACCCTCCTACACTGGCATGTTATGAGATGGGCACCCTCCTACACTGGCATGTTATGAGATGGGTGCACCCTCCTACACTGGCATGTTATGAGATGGGTGCACCCTCCTACACTGGCATGTTATGAGATGGGTGCACCCTCCTACACTGGCATGTCATGAGATGGGCGCACCCTCCTACACTGGCATGTTATGAGATGGGCGCACCCTCCTACACTGGCATGTTATGAGATGGGCGCACCCTCCTACACTGGCATGTTATGAGATGGGTGCACCCTCCTACACTGGCATGTTATGAGATGGGTGCACCCTCCTACACTGGCATGTTATGAGATGGGTGCACCCTCCTACACTGGCATGTTATGAGATGGGCACCCTCCTACACTGGCATGTTATGAGATGGGCGCACCCTCCTACACTGGCATGTTATGAGATGGGCGCACCCTCCTACACTGGCATGTTATGAGATGGGCGCACCCTCCTACACTGGCATGTTATGAGATGGGCGCACCCTCCTACACTGGCATGTTATGAGATGGGCGCACCCTCCTACACTGGCATGTTATGAGATGGGTGCACCCTCCTACACTGGCATGTTATGAGATGGGCACCCTCCTACACTGGCATGTTATGAGATGGGCGCACCCTCCTACACTGGCATGTTATGAGATGGTGCACCCTCCTACACTGGCATGTTATGAGATGGGCACCCTCCTACACTGGCATGTTATGAGATGGGTGCACCCTCCTACACTGGCATGTTATGAGATGGGCACCCTCCTACACTGGCATGTTATGAGATGGGTGCACCCTCCTACACTGGCATGTTATGAGATGGGCACCCTCCTACACTGGCATGTTATGAGATGGGCGCACCCTCCTACACTGGCATGTTATGAGATGGGCGCACCCTCCTACACTGGCATGTTATGAGATGGGTGCACCCTCCTACACTGGCATGTTATGAGATGGGTGCACCCTCCTACACTGGCATGTTATGAGATGGGCACCCTCCTACACTGGCATGTTATGAGATGGGTGCACCCTCCTACACTGGCATGTTATGAGATGGGTGCACCCTCCTACACTGGCATGTTATGAGATGGGTGCACCCTCCTACACTGGCATGTTATGAGATGGGTGCACCCTCCTACACTGGCATGTTATGAGATGGGTGCACCCTCCTACACTGGCATGTTATGAGATGGGCACCCTCCTACACTGGCATGTTATGAGATGGGTGCACCCTCCTACACTGGCATGTTATGAGATGGGTGCACCCTCCTACACTGGCATGTTATGAGATGGGCACCCTCCTACACTGGCATGTTATGAGATGGGTGCACCCTCCTACACTGGCATGTTATGAGATGGGCACCCTCCTACAATGGGATGTTATGAGATGGGCGCACCCTCCTACACTGGCATGTTATGAGATGGGCGCACCCTCCTACACTGGCATGTCATGAGATGGGCGCACCCTCCTACACTGGCATGTTATGAGTTGGGCACCCTCCTACACTGGCATGTTATGAGATGGGTGCACCCTCCTACACTGGCATGTTATGAGATGGGTGCACCCTCCTACACTGGCATGTTATGAGATGGGTGCACCCTCCTACACTGGCATGTTATGAGATGGGCACCCTCCTACACTGGCATGTTATGAGATGGGTGCACCCTCCTACACTGGCATGTTATGAGATGGGTGCACCCTCCTACACTGGCATGTTATGAGATGGGCGCACCCTCCTACACTGGCATGTTATGAGATGGGCGCACCCTCCTACACTGGCATGTTATGAGATGGGCACCCTCCTACACTGGCATGTTATGAGATGGGCACCCTCCTACACTGGCATGTTATGAGATGGGCGCACCCTCCTACACTGGCATGTTATGAGATGGGCGCACCCTCCTACACTGGCATGTTATGAGATGGGCGCACCCTCCTACACTGGCATGTTATGAGATGGGCGCACCCTCCTACACTGGCATGTTATGAGATGGGCGCACCCTCCTACACTGGCATGTTATGAGATGGGTGCACCCTCCTACACTGGCATGTTATGAGATGGGCGCACCCTCCTACACTGGCATGTTATGAGATGGGCACCCTCCTACACTGGCATGTTATGAGATGGGTGCACCCTCCTACACTGGCATGTTATGAGATGGGCACCCTCCTACACTGGCATGTTATGAGATGGGTGCACCCTCCTACACTGGCATGTTATGAGATGGGTGCACCCTCCTACACTGGCATGTTATGAGATGGGTGCACCCTCCTACACTGGCATGTTATGAGATGGGCGCACCCTCCTACACTGGCATGTTATGAGATGGGCACCCTCCTACACTGGCATGTTATGAGATGGGCGCACCCTCCTACACTGGCATGTTATGAGATGGGCGCACCCTCCTACACTGGCATGTTATGAGATGGGCGCACCCTCCTACACTGGCATGTTATGAGATGGGCACCCTCCTACACTGGCAGGTAAGGAGATGGGCGCACCCTCCTACACTGGCATGTTATGAGATGGGCACCCTCCTACACTGGCATGTTATGAGATGGGTGCACCCTCCTACACTGGCATGTTATGAGATGGGCACCCTCCTACACTGGCATGTTATGAGATGGGTGCACCCTCCTACACTGGCATGTTATGAGATGGGTGCACCCTCCTACACTGGCATGTTATGAGATGGGCACCCTCCTACACTGGCATGTTATGAGATGGGCACCCTCCTACACTGGCATGTTATGAGATGGGCACCCTCCTACACTGGCATGTTATGAGATGGGCGCACCCTCCTACACTGGCATGTTATGAGATGGGCGCACCCTCCTACACTGGCATGTTATGAGATGGGCGCACCCTCCTACACTGGCATGTTATGAGATGGGCGCACCCTCCTACACTGGCATGTTATGAGATGGGCACCCTCCTACACTGGCATGTTATGAGATGGGTGCACCCTCCTACACTGGCATGTTATGAGATGGGTGCACCCTCCTACACTGGCATGTTATGAGATGGGCGCACCCTCCTACACTGGCATGTTATGAGATGGGCGCACCCTCCTACACTGGCATGTTATGAGATGGGCGCACCCTCCTACACTGGCATGTTATGAGATGGGCGCACCCTCCTACACTGGCATGTTATGAGATGGGCGCACCCTCCTACACTGGCATGTTATGAGATGGGCACCCTCCTACACTGGCATGTTATGAGATGGGCGCACCCTCCTACACTGGCATGTTATGAGATGGGCACCCTCCTACACTGGCATGTTATGAGATGGGCGCACCCTCCTACACTGGCATGTTATGAGATGGGTGCACCCTCCTACACTGGCATGTTATGAGATGGGCGCACCCTCCTACACTGGCATGTTATGAGATGGGCGCACCCTCCTACACTGGCATGTTATGAGATGGGCGCACCCTCCTACACTGGCATGTTATGAGATGGGCGCACCCTCCTACACTGGCATGTTATGAGATGGGCACCCTCCTACACTGGCATGTTATGAGATGGGCGCACCCTCCTACACTGGCAAGTTATGAGATGGGCACCCTCCTACACTGGCATGTTATGAGATGGGCACCCTCCTACACTGGCATGTTATGAGATGGGCGCACCCTCCTACACTGGCATGTTATGAGATGGGCACCCTCCTACACTGGCATGTTATGAGATGGGCGCACCCTCCTACACTGGCATGTTATGAGATGGGCGCACCCTCCTACACTGGCATGTTATGAGATGGGCACCCTCCTACACTGGCATGTTATGAGATGGGCGCACCCTCCTACACTGGCATGTTATGAGATGGGCGCACCCTCCTACACTGGCATGTTATGAGATGGGCGCACCCTCCTACACTGGCATGTTATGAGATGGGCGCACCCTCCTACACTGGCATGTTATGAGATGGGCACCCTCCTACACTGGCATGTTATGAGATGGGCGCACCCTCCTACACTGGCATGTTATGAGATGGGCGCACCCTCCTACACTGGCATGTTATGAGATGGGCGCACCTCCTACACTGGCATGTTATGAGATGGGCGCACCCTCCTACACTGGCATGTTATGAGATGGGCGCACCCTCCTACACTGGCATGTTATGAGATGGGCGCACCCTCCTACACTGGCATGTTATGAGATGGGCACCCTCCTACACTGGCATGTTATGAGATGGGCGCACCCTCCTACACTGGCATGTTATGAGATGGGCGCACCCTCCTACACTGGCATGTTATGAGATGGGCACCCTCCTACACTGGCATGTTATGAGATGGGCACCCTCCTACACTGGCATGTTATGAGATGGGCACCCTCCTACACTGGCATGTTATGAGATGGGCACCCTCCTACACTGGCATGTTATGAGATGGGCGCACCCTCCTACACTGGCATGTTATGAGATGGGCACCCTCCTACACTGGCATGTTATGAGATGGGCACCCTCCTACACTGGCATGTTATGAGATGGGCGCACCCTCCTACACTGGCATGTTATGAGATGGGCACCCTCCTACACTGGCATGTTATGAGATGGGCACCCTCCTACACTGGCATGTTATGAGATGGGCACCCTCCTACACTGGCATGTTATGAGATGGGCGCACCTCCTACACTGGCATGTTATGAGATGGGCGCACCCTCCTACACTGGCATGTTATGAGATGGGCGCACCCTCCTACACTGGCATGTTATGAGATGGGCACCCTCCTACACTGGCATGTTATGAGATGGGCACCCTCCTACACTGGCATGTTATGAGATGGGCGCACCCTCCTACACTGGCATGTTATGAGATGGGCGCACCCTCCTACACTGGCATGTTATGAGATGGGCGCACCCTCCTACACTGGCATGTTATGAGATGGGCGCACCCTCCTACACTGGCATGTTATGAGATGGGCGCACCCTCCTACACTGGCATGTTATGAGATGGGCACCCTCCTACACTGGTATGTTATGAGATGGGCGCAACCTCCTACACTGGCTTGTTATGAGATGGGCACCCTCCTACACTGGCATGTTATGAGATGGGCGCACCCTCCTACACTGGCATGTTATGAGATGGGTGCACCCTCCTACACTGGCATGTTATGAGATGGGCGCACCCTCCTACACTGGCATGTTATGAGATGGGCGCACCCTCCTACACTGGCATGTTATGAGATGGGCGCACCCTCCTACACTGGCATGTTATGAGATGGGCGGACCCTCCTACACTGGCATGTTATGAGATGGGCGCACCCTCCTACACTGGCATGTTATGAGATGGGCGCACCCTCCTACACTGGCATGTTATGAGATGGGTGCACCCTCCTACACTGGCATGTTATGAGATGGGTGCACCCTCCTACACTGGCATGTTATGAGATGGGTGCACCCTCCTACACTGGCATGTCATGAGATGGGTGCACCCTCCTACACTGGCATGTTATGAGATGGGTGCACCCTCCTACACTGGCATGTCATGAGATGGGCGCACCCTCCTACACTAGCATGTTATGAGATGGGCGCACCCTCCTACACCTGCATGTTATGAGATGGGCGCACCCTCCTACACTGGCATGTTATGAGATGGGTGCACCCTCCTACACTGGCATGTTATGAGATGGGCGCACCCTCCTACACTGGCATGTTATGAGATGGGTGCACCCTCCTACACTGGCATGTTATGAGATGGGCGCACCCTCCTACACTGGCATGTTATGAGATGGGCACCCTCCTACACTGGCATGTTATGAGATGGGTGCACCCTCCTACACTGGCATGTTATGAGATGGGCGCACCCTCCTACACTGGCATGTTATGAGATGGGCGCACCCTCCTACACTGGCATGTTATGAGATGGGTGCACCCTCCTACACTGGCATGTTATGAGATGGGCGCACCCTCCTACACTGGCATGTTATGAGATGGGCGCACCCTCCTACACTGGCATGTTATGAGATGGGCGCACCCTCCTACACTGGCATGTTATGAGATGGGCGCACCTTCCTACACTGGCATGTTATGAGATGGGTGCACCCTCCTACACTGGCATGTTATGAGATGGGCGCACCCTCCTACACTGGCATGTTATGAGATGGGTGCACCCTCCTACACTGGCATGTCATGAGATGGGTGCACCCTCCTACACTGGCATGTCATGAGATGGGTGCACCCTCCTACACTGGCATGTTATGAGATGGGTGCACCCTCCTACACTGGCATGTCATGAGATGGGCGCACCCTCCTGCACTGGCATGTTATGAGATGGGCGCACCCTCCTACACTGGCATGTTATGAGATGGGCGCACCCTCCTACACTGGCATGTTATGAGATGGGTGCACCCTCCTACACTGGCATGTTATGAGATGGGCGCACCCTCCTACACTGGCATGTTATGAGATGGGTGCACCCTCCTACACTGGCATGTTATGAGATGGGCGCACCCTCCTACACTGGCATGTTAAGAGATGGGCGCACCCTCCTACACTGGCATGTTATGAGATGGGCGCACCCTCCTACACTGGCATGTTATGAGATGGGCGCACCCTCCTACACTGGCAAGTTATGAGGTGGGTGCACCCTCCTACACTGGCATGTTATGAGATGGGTGCACCCTCCTACACTGGCATGTTATGAGATGGGCGCACCCTCCTACACTGGCATGTTATGAGATGGGTGCACCCTCCTACACTGGCAAGTTATGAGATGGGTGCACCCTCCTACACTGGCATGTTATGAGATGGGCGCACCCTCCTACACTGGCATGTTATGAGATGGGTGCACCCTCCTACACTGGCATGTTATGAGATGGGCGCACCCTCCTACACTGGCATGTTATGAGATGGGCGCACCCTCCTACACTGGCATGTTATGAGATGGGCGCACCCTCCTACACTGGCATGTTATGAGATGGGCGCACCCTCCTACACTGGCATGTTATGAGATGGGTGCACCCTCCTACACTGGCATGTTATGAGATGGGTGCACCCTCCTACACTGGCATGTTATGAGATGGGCACCCTCCTACACTGGCATGTTATGAGATGGGCACCCTCCTACACTGGCATGTTATGAGATGGGCGCACCCTCCTACACTGGCATGTTATGAGATGGGTGCACCCTCCTACACTGGCATGTTATGAGATGGGCGCACCCTCCTACACTGGCATGTTATGAGATGGGCGCACCCTCCTACACTGGCATGTTATGAGATGGGCGCACCCTCCTACACTGGCATGTTATGAGATGGGTGCACCCTCCTACACTAGCATGTTATGAGATGGGTGCACCCTCCTACACTGGCATGTTATGAGATGGGTGCACCCTCCTACACTGGCATGTTATGAGATGGGCGCACCCTCCTACACTGACATGTTATGAGATGGGCGCACCCTCCTACACTGGCATGTTATGAGATGGGTGCCCCCTCCTACACTGGCATGTTATGGTATAGTATATGCTGGCTAGAGACCATACATGCCACCAGACATACCAGGACTTTGCTGCTATAGCTATATCAAAGGTGTAAATTCTAAAAGTTACCACAGCGGAAGGCCTCTGAAGTCAGAAACCTATTTTTTTCTAATATGTGTATTTAACTGTCCTTCTCTGAAGTGTAAGTTAATGTTAAATGCTTAAAGCTAACAAATTAGTGCCTTTTTTACTTTTGCATTCAGTAAATGTACAGTTCTGATTACATGCATACATTGGTGACCTTTCAGTTTTTATAAAAGCTCCTTTTATTACTGGAAGACATGTTTTTTACCTGGTTGGTTGTGTATGCTGCCATTTAAATATTTGTTTTTGTTTATTTAAGCTGGTATTTCTCTCAAATTCTAAAGTGCTGTGTTTCCTTTTTTGTTTTGTTTTTTTCCTTTATTTTATGTTCTTGAAATACTAGACTCTAGACTTACTGCAACTGAATAAATGATTCCCTGATTTTAACGTGTGAGAGAATTACAGCAGTACTGTAGTTCTACTTTATTTAATTTTACCTTAGTTGTCCTGAGCAGTTATTTCTAAATGGATTGATGTATATGGTTTCACCTACCTGCTAATTATACATACTTTATTACTTCTCTCTCCTTCATATTGTACCCTCTTAAAAGTGACTGCAGTAGGGAAACAAGTATCTTGTTGTGTTTTCCTGTGATAGATGTTGAATTTAACCATAAAGCTTACAGGTACTAATATTCATAGCTCTCAACAAATCAGGGACACATTGTAACAGAATCAGGGACAAATCCAAAAATAATTAGGGACAATAAGGGATACTTCGAAAAATATTAGTACTATTAACTTGAGACATTAACAAAATAAGAGAACATGAATTAATAATACATTTCCAGAAGTAAAATCAGTCTATAACTAATTATTGTCATTATTAAATGTAATTCACAAACTTTTCTCCAGAAGTCAACAGTTTTTTGAAAGACTAACGGGGGCATTGCTAAAATTTGAGTCAAAATCAAGGACATCCATGAAAATTGGGGCAGTTAAGGGGTATGCTAATATATAAAAATATTGATATTCTGCATTACAGTTTGCATTTTGTTTGATCACTGTTTAGTTAGGGGTTCTCAGCACTCACTGTACTTCTTCTTTAAGCAAGCATATTGTAGTGAAACATATCCAGTCAGCAAAACACAAAGACAAACTTGTAAGTAATATAAAGACATTAATATATACAAACATAACAATTGCAATGCACTCTATAACCATAAAGACAAATAAATTAACATTTGGGTGTGGAAAATAATATAAATATCTTAAATTTTTTTGCAAAAATAACTAGAAAATACTATGGATAATATTAATCCATAAATGTGAGGATCACTGTTGTAGAGCATCTAAAATGTGGGCCCACTGACATTACAACTTCTCTCCTTGTATAACTGTTTAGTTTGGTCTTGAAATCCAAAAATAAATTATGTTACAAAATTTCTGAGTAAATGTCTAGGCACTTAAACACCTGTGTATGCAAGCCTTTAATTAGTTAAAAGCCCTCTTAACTCATTATTTTATTACAGTAAATGTAACCCAATCAACAGTCAGCCAGACAATTAGACTCTGTCAAGGTTTAAAATAGGTGCATTTGAATGCCATTAGAATTGTTCTTTTCAGCGTGTAATACACCACATGTTTAAAAAAAAAAAACAGTCCCTAGAGTAGTTTGATTTTAGAGCATTTTCAAAAGAAATGAAATTCCTTGGTTAAACTATTTTGACAAAAGTGAAATAAGGCAAAAATAGGGAAATAGGACCTCCAATAGCAGCTACCTAAAACACTAAACACTGTAGAGTATAAATTATGAGCATCATAAATTGTTAACTTAAAAAACTTGCTTTATTATTATAAAAATAACAGTTTGGGAAAATGTATTAATGTTTATATACTTGAGTCCAAACCCAGCCAGGTCAAATTTATTTGGTCAGTCTAATACTTAAAAGACTGAATAGCTCAGTAACAGCTAGTACACTTGCCTTTGTTGCTGCAAGGTCAAAAGGCTGTTGGTTCTACTCCTACGCAAGTACTTGGATTCGTTTTTTTCTGTGTTGACAATGTAGTATAGCATAAGGTGAGTGGTGCACTGCTGAGTGTGCTGTCCTCTGAACAAGGTGATAAAGTGAGGTCTCATCTGCATGAGATGGTGGTAGCTCAGGAAGCTGTAAAAGATCCCATGGCCCTTAAAAAAAAAGAGTAGGGAAAGCTCCTTGGCACCCTGACCAAATTCCCCATAGTCAGTATAAATACAACTTTGGGTCTCCCCTAAAGGGAGGGGATAGGCCTAGTAGGACTAAACTGGTCAAAAAAAGAATAAAATAAAATCAAATAAATAAAATATAAATAAATGAACCATCAGAATGTTGTCTGTCAGGATTAGGTAGCCATGAACTCACTTTAAAACTGTTTCATGTGTGTGCGTGTGTGTGTGTGTGTGTGTGTGTGTGAAAATTTATATATAAAGCTGAAATACTTTATTATTACGGAAGTGAGATGTTGTGATATTAATAAATGCAGTCAGTACTTTAAAGTCTTCTGAACTGCTTGAGTATTTAGCCAGCCTTCAGACTAATCTTCCCGACTTAGGATACTGGGTAGTTGTAAGAGCTGATGATATCCATTTCATTTTTCAATGTATGGGTTACGGATCTGACCTCAGATCTGACTTAGCTGCATTCTTCAGACTTCGGATCCAACTCTTGAGGCTCTCCCTTTACCCATAATGCCCAAGATCATCCCCAACAGCTCAGATCTCATTTGCCACCATCTCGCACAGACTTGGATCCTCTATCTGAGTGTCTTTTCAGGCCTTTTTGAGTTGAGTGTAAATGTATTTTCTTACAAAAACTCTACCTTTTCTTTTTAAATTTGATAATTCCTCCTTCTTAGTTTTTCATTTTTTCTTTCTGTTAGTTCCCTGACTTTAGCAAAGTAATTTCTTAAATACAATTGTTGGTACTCCTTTCCCTTTTTTCTTTTTGTCACTTTATTCCCTCTTTTTTGAGAGGATATTCTTTTCTGCAGTACTGGTAGTTCTTTTTACCATTGCTGAAATTAAAAAAAATATATATTTCTTCTTTATTTTCTGTTCTTCCCTTTTGTAGTTCAAATACTATGTCTGAGAAGCATACAGAGTCTAAAAAATCACTTCCTGTGGGCACAAATCTCTGAATTCAGATACCCCCAGGGAGTGCGTTTCCTGTTTAAGGGCAGCACATCTGAGTATGAACTGTACCATTTGTGCTGTGTTTAATTCCAGTGCTATAGCACACAGACAGAATTCTTTTATTCCTTCTTTGGGGCTCAAACCCTCAGCAAATCATCCAAGGCTCTTTGAGAGTACAGAAAACAATCTCTGCCTAAGTCTGGGAAGATTTTTTTTCATCCTCGGAGCCTCCTCAGCAAATATGGAGATCTTTAGATCTGACTTTATTGGATCCAAAGAGAAAAACTTTGGATCTTAAGCCTTTGGATCTGATAGTCAACTCAGGAAGTCCTTCTGTTCAACCCACGATCTAATCCCAGGTGCTTTTCATATGCTGAGAAGTCTCTAACCCAAGTTCATTGTTGACCCTATTTTTCCTCTGCTCCATTCACCTTTCATGCAAACTCAGAAGAAGCACTCCAGTCTCAATCTACCACGTCATCTGTCAGGTTTTCCAGGAGTCTCACTGAAGCTGAAGAGGATAGGATGATGAGAAAGTTCCTCAGAGCTCAGATCCAGATGGGGGGTTATACCATCTCCATCTGCCATTGGATCCGTGAGCCCTCCTGCCACCGCTCATACAGTCCCATAGCCCAAGAGTTTGGAGAGTATCAGTGCTGGAGCCAAAGAGAATTACATCTTCAATCCCAACAGTTTCCCCTGAGTAGTTCTGCTCCTATTCTTTTGGAGTGGGATGAGTCCTGGAGCTGAAGCATTGGTGTCAAATCCATGGGGCTGGGATCTACTCCAATGATGTCAGATCCATCCTTGCCCCTTGGAGCCTTGGCACTTAATAGCTCAGGTCTGCCTCCCTCCTCAAGGCACATATCCAGACAAAGTTGTGGTCTGCTTACTTTGGTAGTCTCATCTCTGGTGCAGCTGGCCATGGCTTCTCCTGGTCAGTCTGCCTTTCAAGTTGTAGAGAGGATGTTCTCTCCTTCAAGAGATCCAGTCTCTCATATGTCCTCATATTCTACACCCTTTCCCCTCTATGGCTCTGAGCTCTGATTCCATCAGACCTACTTCACAGGGACAGCCAGTACCATCTAGCATCCAGACATTTCTTATGAACGAACTACCCCTCTCTTTGGACATCACCCCAGAGCATCCCACTGAGGAGGTTCACCAAAAGAGAACTTGTAAAAGGAGGCACATAGATTCTCCATTGAAATATCTCACAGAAGATACTGACTTCGATGAAGGGAAAGGGTCCCCAGATCACCACCTGATAATGTCTCATTTGGAGACATTTTGGAGATCCTTAAGCAGAATGGTGATTGGTCATCAGATAATCCTCCCCCTGAGTTGTCAGTATTTCTTGAGGCTTTTGGTGCTGGCCCATCTACATTTTGGAAGACTCCCCTGGCTGATAAGCTTATCAGTCAAGTCTCTTGCTGGGCATGGAAGTAACCAGATTCTGTTGAACCAATCCCATGTTGTCTGAATAAGATTTTAGATCTTCCAAAAGATAAGCCCCATTAGAGAAAAGGAGTCCCTGTTAATTCAATGGTTGTGGAGGCAGCCACCAAGAAGGAGCCAGCAGAAAAGAGCTACTCTGTTCATCCTCTTAACAGATAGTCCAGGGCATTGGATAGGTTTGGAAAGTGCGTGTTTGCTTTTGCAACCTTTGCCTTGAGGTCTTTTAACTATTTGGTGTACTTTACAAGACTGCAAAGGGATTTAACCAGGGAACTTTCAAAATCTCTCTCAGAGTCCACATCTGCAGAGGATTATAAAAGATCATTTATGCAGCTGGCCATTCTTTTATATATTTCCAGTGTGTCCATAAGTTTGATATTTCATGCAGCAGAAGGCACCTCTTGGACTACCAGTTTAGGCATTGCTGTTAGGAGATATGCCTGGATGCAGTTATGTGGTTTTGTGGAGCCTTTCAAGTCTTCTTCCATCAATGCTCCTTTTAATGGAACATCCTTGTCTGTTACAGGGATTTGCTTTTCTATCCCTCAATGATCCTATTCAAGGAATCAAACAAGAGGCAAGAAAATGTGGTTCTGTAAATCTCAGGGATTTTTCCAGCATTCACATGGAGACAACATCCTCAGAGGCAGAGGAAGGAGTTCAAATGGAAGACACTATCATTGCAGCAGAGACCTGCAAAATAGGGGTTTCTGAGATTCCTTTCTGGACAGACCCTTTCAGTGCTCCTGAAGGGCTGCCCGACTGCTCAAATCTGGAGGCAGTTGAGGGACACTTGTCCTTGCACCCAGATGCCTGGGTTTCTATAACAAAATATTCTTTGGTGTTAAAAATAATATCCAGAGGTTACTTTATACCATTTTCCAAAATGCCCACTTCCAAATGAAGAAAGTTTCCTGATGTTCTGCCCAGTCAGAGAGAAGCTGCAGCTGAAGAAATTCAGAAGCTGCTGGACAAAAGAGTCATTCTGGAAGTCCCACCAGACCAGAGAGGATTTGGAACTTACTCAAGGTTTTTTTAATGCCAAAGAAGACAGGGGACCTGCAACCAATTTTGAATCTAAGCAACCTGAACCAATTTATGAGGAAATCAAATTTCTGACTGGTAACGGTTCAGTCCACTCTACCTCTTTTACACAAGGACAATTGGATGTGCTCAATCAATCTTTAGAATGCATACTATCACATCAAAATAAAAAGATCCTCCCAAAGACACTTATGCTTTTGGTTGAGAGCCAGTCATTATCAGTTCAGAGCCTTGGCCTTTGGACTCACCACAATCCCCAGGGTGTCTACCAAGTCTGTGGCAGTGGTAGCAGCTCACCTGAGACTGCAAGGATTCCGAGTGTTTTCATATCTAGGTGACTGGCTTCTCACCACTCCAGGCTTGCATTTTCTAGATCAGTCCAAGGACTATTTGCTCTGAGTTTGCCAATCATTAAGCATTACAGTCAATATCTCCAAATCCAAACTGCTACCAGTACAGAGAGTGGAGTTCACTGGTGTTCATCTAAACACAATAACTCCAATTGCTTCTTTACCTCCTCATCATATATGCACAGTCAAGTCTTAGGTTCATCAAATTCTTTCTCATCCTGCTTCTCCTGTCAGACCTGTCCTTCAGGCCCTAGGTCCCATGCCAGCATCTGTAGTATTAGTCTGATTATCATGTTACTGTGTGCATGTTCTTCAATGGACTCTAACTGTTCAGTGGTCTATCTTTCTCAGTCAGACTTACTCCGGTATGCAAAAATCCTATTCACTGGTGGAGCCAGTTGGATGACATTTACATAGGTCACCCCTTTGTTTCGACTTCCCTAATAGCCACAGTGACCACAGACTCCTCTCAACTGGGGTAGGGAGGCTTTCTTGGGAAGTATGGTCCAAGGCACATGGTCCCCCCAAGAGATGAATTGACTTATCAATGCCCTGGAGATGAGAGCAGACCTAATAGCATTGCAGGCATTTCGAGATGTTCTCCTTCTAGGGACCATTAATGATCCAAACCTGATAACATGTCTGTGATCTGGTACATCAACAGACAAGGGGGAACTCAATCTTATCCCCTCTGCTGAGAAGCTATGAGACTGTAGCAGACAAACTCAGCATGTCCATTCTGATGCCTCATGAGTGGTCTGTCAATAAATTAGTGGCAGAGAAAAGTTTCTGTCACTGAGGCCAAACAAGCTCTGATCTTATTGCTTCTCCCCACAACAACAAATGCAGCAGATACTTTGCCCTGATCCACTCTCAGGAGGAGAAACCAAGAGATGCTGTAGTCCATGTTTGGCCCTCTGGTCTTCTTTATGCCTATCACCCAGTACCTCCGCTTACAAAATTCTTACAGTAAGCTAGTCAGTTGAAGAGCTTGGTTATCCTCATTGCCCACTTTTGGCCTTGTGGGGTCTGTTTCCCCTTCCTTTGATCTCATCTTCTTTATCCTTCTTGGATACTGGACCCTATTCCAGACCTTCTGTCACATTCCTCAGGCATAAAACATCTCTGTATCCCAGCCCTCAAACTAACTGTATGATTTCTCCAATTCCATTAATAGCTGGACAGCACAGGCTTTCTTCCCCAGTTTGTGATATACTTTTGTCCTCACGGAAAGATTGCACTAAGAGGATTTACAAAAGTAAATGATAAAGATTTTCAATATGGGTGATGAAAAATGACATTGATCTTTTAATGCTCTTACTTCTACTGTACTGGATTTTTTTTACCTTCTCTTTTTAAAGAAGGTTCTAGTTTTTCCACAGTCAGAGTACAGTTGGCAACCATATCAAATTTTCACTCAGGAGACAATGCTTCTTGCTTGGCTGCTTGCAAGTTGTCTAAGACTTTGCTAAAGGGCACCTTTTTGTCAGACCCTTGGTGAAGGATCCATCAGCTCTCTGGGATTTAGCCATAGTACTTCAAGGGTTAACTCAACAACCCTTTCAACCTCAAGCAAAAGCTGACTTAAAATTCCTGTCTTGGAAAACAGCCTTTTTAGTTGCTATTACATAAAAGGATATCCAAACTCCAGGCTCTTTCATCGAAAGCTCCTTACATTGTTTTTCATAAAGTCAGGGTTATCTTATGAACCAGACCTTCCTTTCTACCAAAAGTGGCTTTGGAATCAAACATAAATCAAGCCATTCATTTACCAGTTTTCTTTCCAAAATTCTCAAACAAGGAAGAGTACATGCTACATCTTTTAGATGTGCATAGACAACTATGTTTCTATTTACACAGAACAAAACATTTCAGAGAAAAACAGACCATCTGTTTGTCTCTTTTTCATCTCAGCTGGGTTCTTCAATTTCTAAAATTACTTTGGCCAAATGGATAACTAATTGCATTTCCTGGATATATCATCAGCAAAGTTTCTCCCTACCAAAACCTCCTAAGGCTCACTTCCGTTCTAGAATTTCCTTTGATGATATTTGTGCAACAGCTACCTGGTCTAACACCCATACTTTTGTTTTTCAATATCCTTCTGTGAGGGCCATCTAAGATCTACATATCTGGGAACCCTGTCCTCTACACCAAGGAAGAATGAAAAGGGTAGCATCAGATATTAAGTTATGTACTCACCACAACTATACATCTGTGTTGTCCATTTTCATTCTTCCTCAACTCCCCTCCCAGTTTCACCCTTCCTGCCATATTCTGGAGTAACCTGATGGACCTTTCGGAACTCATAGTTACAGGTTTAAGCCCTGGTCTAATTTCTCTTCTCTTCCACTGTTATAAATTAAGATTTTAAGACTGCAAACTCAATCTGTGGGATCGGGAATGATCTAGGGCATTATGAGTAGAGGGAGGAGCTTGAGAGTTGAATCTGAAGTCTATAGAATGCAGCCAAGATAGATCTGAAGTTGGATCCATAATCCATATATTGAGGAAGAATGAAAATGGACAACACAGATGCATAGTTATGGTGAGTACGCACTTTATTTTTGCACATAGTCTGATGTACTAGGAACATATCCTTAGACAGACTAGCATTTGAATATTTCTCTAGGCATTTCTTTGACTACCTTTTTGACAGAATAACACATATACTGTATCTGTATTCAAAGCAATCATAATGATATATATATATATATATATATATATATATATATATATATATATATATATAGATAGATAGATAGATATAGATATAGACATATAGATGTATGTGCATAAAATTGTGTCTGATTTCTTTTCATCTTCTGTGTTCAGTATTGCCAGTAAGTGTTTTGGGTTGCTCACACTGCTTCACAATCACTCCTACTTCTGCTTTCCTATGGAACCTTACTGTACTCTTACTTTACCTAGTTCTCAAAATAAAGATAGGTTTCCTGCTTTTTTTAGCTATGTAATTTGGGTATCTGACATATTTTCCAAAAATGTTCGACACACTCATATTATGGTAACACCTGATAAATCATCACACTATTCTTGCACCATTTCATCACAGAGATTCATTTTGCAAATAACTGTTAAGATTTTACAGATGGTGTGTGAAATCACTTTATATTATTGAAGAGGATAATGACATTGAGAGCCAGTTTTTAAGATGGCATCCTGTTGATGACATCCTTGAAAATGTATTCCCTCTACAGTTTAAATTACTAATTTGTCATGTTCCTGGTAAGTCTAGACATACGGCGCAGAGGATTAAAATAATGAGCTGCTAATAAGCTTTATGTTACAGTTCTGACATTCAGTACTTGTATACTGTGTGACTCTAGGTGGTCTCTCAATTAGAAAGTGCTGTCAGGCTGCATGTGATCTTGTCGATCCCATTTAGTTATAAAAAAATGAATAAAAAAGTCACTTTAATAAGAGCCTGCTTAAATAATTCTGCTACAGTCAGACTTCTCAAATGTTTGAGTACATATCGTTAGTGACAATCCATCTAGCCTTGTCCTTTGTCATTCCTTACAAGCTAGAAAGCCTCTTCTAAGTTTCTCCAGTTTCGTTTTCTTTACATTCCATTTCATACCCTTACTTTCTCTTTCCGATTTCCCAAGCAGGAATTCATTTCTCATTCTCTTCATTGAATATTTAAACAAGGAATTCATGAGCTAGCTGAAAGTCTGAGGATATAAACTGCGGTCCTCATAACACTGATTAAGAAGTACAGCTATTGTTGAATGTGCACTGACTTTGAGATTGCATTATCTCAAAGAATTCTCATTACTTTGAGGTACAATGATGTCAGACTTAATATATATTAACAGGGGTGTCTGGTAAGCATGCGGGCAAAAGCCAAGACACAGAACATTTTGATAGGTTTTTAGAGAGTTTGACGTTTACTGTTTTTAATGACGGTGACCATTTTGTGATGCTGTGACGATCACTATTTAGATGTTCACATTTCTGTCATGAAGAAAAATAATTCATATTGAATTTCTCTGTTTAAGTTGTTCCCTATATACCTTCCTCTCCATGACTGCTATTGTGTTTTTCTTTTCCCTCTTTTCCTCAAACGCCTTAAAAATTGTTTTCCTGTTTGTATTACAAATAGCAGGATTACTGTCAAACTTAAGATTTATTTTTGACCTGAAATCTTGGCAGTTTTATAGTTTACATATGTGTCATGTGCTGCAGTCCCTTTTCCCATTTTTCATCTGCCGTGTCATTTTCTGTTTTTGCTTCCTTTGTATTATATCTGAGGCAGATTACTTAGTTTTTCTAATCAACTTCATTAATTTGGTGCACCTCAGCAGTTTTGTGAAAGTTCTACTGTGGAGAGTTTCAAGAAGTCCGTTAAGACCTATTTACTTAATTGATCAAGTCCCAGTCTTCAAGAATAATTATAGCTGATTTATTTTAAGTCCTGTATGTATGTGTGCTTATTGTATATATTATGTGCTATGCACAATACTCCTGACTATTTTTCCCCTTTCTTTTCCAAATGCCCTTTTAAATAATTCCCCATTGTTTTTTACCCCTTTTGATACTCCTTAGTTTCTCATGCTGTCTTTTGTCTTACCTGTTCCACAATAGTTTACAAACTAGCCAATAGAGTAGTGATGTTTTAGATGTTTTAGTTAAACTATGCACACACACACACACACACACACACACACACACACACACACACACACACACACACACACACACACACACACACAAGCCTTAACTCAGTTTTAATAATGTTAGTGGCTTTTTACATTGTACACTATTGTTACTCACATGAATAAATGTAACTTCTCAGTCTTTAGTACCTTAATTGTAAAATGTCCACATATCTATATATCTGGCTGGTTTGTTAAGTGATCTTCCGAATCTGGAATACTTTATAAGACTATCTTTTCTGTGGTCCAAACATTGAATCTTGCTTTTGGGACAGTTCTGACTAACCAATGGATTTTCTTCAGGGAGACGACTAGAAGAATATGTTAATGTAGCCCTTTATTAACACAGTTCTCACAGTCTGCTTTCCTGTAACAATATTGGTTGTAATAATTTTGGTTAGTCATCTTTGATGTATTTGTGGTGTATGAATGTCTGCAGTTCTTCTTGTTTTTCTTTCCATTTTCTTCCCAACTATAGCTTGCTGTTTCTTTGCACGTTACTATACTTAGATGTGATCTATGGATCTTCTGAAACATTTGTCTTCTTGACCGGGAACTATTATTTTGTCATTGTTAAATCTTAAGCTCTATATGTAGTTGATTTTTTCCTTGAAAGAAAGTTCATTCTGAATTTCATATTTTGCCATTGATTTTTACTCAACCCATCCTCTCACTGCAACTTCTTTCAGTAAGTACATTTTTAAGTCAATGTCAGTATGTCTTGGAAGTGTATTTAGTTTTTCTTCTGTCACTGGTAACTGTGTATTATCCAAAGAATCTCAATGACTTTTTGTAATGGTCCATTATGTTTCTCTGGTAAATATTTTGTTGATATTTTTGCCTTCCAATGCCTCATTGATCAACAAGCTCCCCTCTCTCTTCTGCTTGATACAACCCATTCATTCCAACAGCAAGAAGATGATCTATCACATATCAGAGGCCAAATATTTTGTGGCTTTATGGTCCTAACTCCTTTGCAAATGGCTGTATGTGCCTCAGGGTTTTAAGTGCAGTGGACATCATTAAGGGTGTGTCACTCACCTCTTTGGATGGTGTAACCCCCTCCCCACTACCAGGCCTCCATTGAAGCCAAAACTCTTACTGGATCTCTGCTATCCCCCAGGGACTCTACAGTGGAAACAAGTTTGTGGACATGCTCTAAGCTTGCAAAGCTACTTCATTCCTCCCTTCCTGCTGATTAACTCCAGCAGGTTCTTGAGACACTATTCAAACTCAGTTTGCCTGGGTTATACTTAGGACTTTACTTCTCTACACCAATGCTGCAGTCATGTTTCTTTGGTGAATATGCTGTGTTCATCATATCTGCCATGTTTAGCTCCATGTATGCTATTTGTTTTACTTTCAGATCTTTCTGCTGTGGATTGGTAAATATGATCTACTTAACATATTTGCTATGTAGCTTGATGCATAGTCTGTATTCCAGTTTTATATTATACTTAAGGTATGCCCTAAGGCTCTCCTCCTATGACAATCATGAAACACAGTGCAGTAACCACAATTCTGGGATAAGGACATGAGCACATGCTTCCATATACCCATGCTTTCAGCCAGAGTGCTGTTCACTCCTTAGATGACAAAGTGCTCCTGCCCATCGTTGTAAATTTGGCTGTAGCACCTAGCCGTATCCCAGATATGGCTTGTGTTGTGAGACTTGAACAATAACCCCACTCATCGCAGAATGAGTGAGACGGCACTGGGCACTCATTTCCAGCTCTCCTTGCTTTCTCCAATCTCTGGAATTAGTATTCAAATACGAATCGGTGTGTCTGCCCTTAAGGAGTTATTCCTCTAAACCAATCAGTTGGGTGGACTGTTCTTTTATTCATTTATAAATCGTTTTCTATAGACCACTATATTTTACAGGTACGTCTTGTTTCCGATAAAAAAATAAAAAAAATGAGAGTGAAATATTAAGGTTTACAGTAGTATAGGGTCATTGAATGCATATGCAATGACCCATATTATAGATTTGTGAGATAAACTTTTCATAAACTTTGTACAGACTTCCTGTACTGATTAGTCCTGATAATGCATCACAGTTCTAAATGTTGCTTCCTCATTCTCTATCTTTCAACAATGCTATAGAGCTTTCCAGTTTACACTACTGACTTTCCAGAAGTGACCACATTGCAGTACTGCAGCTGGAGCAGGCTGCTTCCCCATTGCTGAAATTCCCACTGTTTAACATTGAACTAATATATAAGCTAATAAAACTCATGTACTACCCTATTGTATGAACCCTTTCCTCTGCACACCCCACTGTAATCATGATTTTCACCTGCCTCATATCTCTTAATCTTTATCCTCTTAAATAAACTGTTGCCAGGTAGCAAAGTACTTCCTCTAATGGGTGCTACAACCTGGAATGCGTTTCTTTAACTTAGTTCTCAACCACTACTTTGCCTCATTCACTGCTGAACTAAAAACCTGCCTGAAGCATAATGCCAACTATAATTTCTTTGTTTGTCTAACCTGAAACATCAGACAGAGCAAGTGGTTTGATTCCACACCAGTTTATTTTATTGCTTAAAATGACAATATATTTTGTATTTAATTACGTATTTCACTTCTTTGTCAATGTGTTTTTGATTTCATATCTTTCAGGTCATGCTCAAACATACCATTCAGACTCTGAGCATTAAAAATCATAGCAATAAGTTTGGATAATTGCCAAAGCTGATATTCTCAAACCTCTTTGTTTGCCCTTTTCACCAAGGTGCAGTGATCTCAGAAGCTACTTAAATAATAGTAGGAGGTTGTGGGGGCAAAGCTCCCACAGTTGGGGCTGTAACGGAGTACAACCTCCACTACATAAAATAATTTTGAAAATGCAGCTAGATCTTGCTAATGGTAGGTCATGCCTCCATCTGGATGGGTCTCCTCTTGTGTATGCTATATTCACTAAATGTCTCTGGACAGCTACTGAGGGCTTATGTTAATGATTCATACACATACACACAGATGTGTATGTATGCATGTATGTATGTATATATATATATATATATATATATATATATATATATATATCTTATTTATACATATTTACACACACACACACACACACACACACACACACACACACACACACACACACACACTACAAATATACTCCAAGAAAATCCCAACAAGCTAAAATCTTCACTGTATAATACCTTAAACCTACAGTGGAGACACATGGGATATATGCAAATGACCACTTATGGACATAGCTGTAATTCTGGTACATGGCTTCTGAATGCCCATATATCCCACGAGTCTCCACTGCAGGAGGTTTAAGTTGTTACACAGTGAAATCTAAATCAAAAGGTAAAAAGATCACAAAGACAAAACCCAGTCAAGCTAGAGTTTTTATTGTATGATACAGTAAACCTCCTGTAATGGAGGCCCATGGGATATATGCAAATGATCCCTTAAGGACATCGTGTTTCAACTACTTGGCTTCTGAATGCCTATGTTTTTGCTGATTAGGTTTTGTTTTTCCATTTCCATTCCCATTAAAATCACATTATATCTATCTTTCTAACTGAACATATTATTGAGCCAGTAACTACCCCTCTTGTTGGCTTGAGTGTACCAGTTGTTGCTGTGACCTTGAATACCTATATACTCCTTTTCCCCTACCGCATACTCTAGTGTTGCACCTCTCTTTCTTCCAAATAAGCATGGCCACTGACATAATACCTTTCTTCCCCACATTGTATTTGCATAAAATTGAATAATTTCATCTTTAGTGTGAATATAATAATCCCTCCCCTGCCATTTAATTGTTATAATTGCAGGGTCTTCCAGTCTATCCACTGCCCCTTCCTGCTTCAGTTGCCATAACACTGGACCCATTTCCACTATATGTTAGTGCACCAATGCTGAAAACTTTTTTTCCCACTTTTACTCATGTGCTTCCCATCATCACAGTGCTCTTCCATGCTGCTTGCACTAAAATCCACTCTGTAGCTTGATAGTAGTCCTTAATGATAATATGTCTGCCCCTAGTGCCTGAGCATTTGTTCAGCTTTCCTACCATATGTGCTCTGTCAGTTTGTGGGACTAGACCTCCAGTCTCCTTTTTCAAGTCCATGACCCAGGTCTGTACAAATTTTATATCTGCCTGCCTAGTCCTTTAGCCAGTCCTGCAATTCTAAAATTATCTTGATGAGCTTTATTCTCCAGTTAATTCATTTTTACACTGACTTTGTCCAACCTGGGTTTAATTTCTAGTAACTCATTTTCATGTCTGTCCACGTCCTTCACCTGTCTCCCTACCTTGCGTTCTTGCTCCTGTATCTTTTGTGTGAGTCACCATATCTTTTTCACTTATCTCATGCTAGCTTGCATTGCCCTTATATCTGCTGTAATATCACCGAGTTTCTTTAAAACCACATTTAATCTTTCCTCCTGACTGACCATATTGTCCTCCACATTTCTTCTTATTCTCTTTCCTTCAAGTACATCACGCTTGTATCTTTATATTCATGCTTTGTTTAAATCTCCAGGTATAGTCAGATACCACTAGCACTTTCACCTGTCTTAACCTTCCTCCTTTCTCTTTAACTCCTTAGCCTCACCAAAACCGTATTTTCTTATTTATTCAATTTCTCACAAGTAACCAAACTCTGTTTTAGCCTACTTTACCCCAGACTATTTTTGCACGTACTTTGCTTACCCTGTGTTTGCTTTTGTCATCATTTCTCCTTTCCCCCCTTCCAGCTAGATTAAAATTATTTGCTTCTGTGCTCCTGATTTTTTTATTGCTTTTCTTCATGATGTTCGGTTACATAGCAAAGGTTGATCAAAGAGGGCAACTGGCCTGGGCAGTAGGTGTTCAGGGGATGCAATCCAGAACTGCAGTTCCTACATTCTTCAGGTTCTTTTGGTACCGACATTTCTTACTTGAGTTTAAATGTTGGTACAGAAAGAGAGTTCAGCACATCAGCTTTTTTTTTTTTTGCTTTTCCAATGAAGAGGTGGTGCGGGGATGGATTGTGCATCTGGCTGGCTTGGAGAGCCAGTCTATCGGACCTTTTTTTTTTTTTGCACTTCTAATAGACAGCATGAAATTGAGGTTTTTTTTTTTTTTTTTTCATGTTTTTTTACTCTTCCATTGAAGAGCTGGGGCAAGGAGAAGGTATGTAGCTGGCTGACTTGAAGAGCCAGGAACAGGCTTTTTTTTTTTCTTTTTGCTCTTCTAATGAAGAGTGCAGAATAGACTTTGTTTTTTTTTTTCTGTTTCAATGGCACAGCTTGCTCACTTCTAGTATGCACAGTTCTGCACCTCTGATCTATCGCCTTCACCAGCCATCACCTGTCCACTGCACCTGCTCCCTTTACTCCTTGAGACCTTCACCCCCATACCTCATGTCTTCCTACCACTTGTCTGGGGAACCTCAGACTCTCCCTGTTTGTGTACATCTACTTGCACATCTTCTCATTTTGAAACATCACTGTTCTGCTGCATTACAACACTCCAAAACGTGCTGTCTGATGCATGCTTCTGTCTTAAGCAGCCATCTTCTCTGGCATCTTCTCAGCACTCCATGGACAAATCACTCCTACCTTGACTTATTGACATTTGTAGATTACTTGGACTTGATTATTGAAACAAATGATTCCTGTTTGTTTTGAGTATTTGCATATCAGGATCTGTATTAGACATGATTACGGCTGCTCTGTTTCACCACTTGCAATACTTGGCCCATTAGTTGCTAGGGGAAGACCAAAAGTCTTTACATTTTACTATGTGCTGATTCTTAGGCTTCTCCTTTTTTGAATGATCAATCATAGCAGAGTTTCTATTTGCTGATAAACCTGCAAAAATTCTTCTGAGCTTTTCTTACTATCAGGCACCAACACATGTAAGGATAGTTTAGTATCTGAGACATTTATCCGTAATCAGTAGTGCTAGTGAGAGGCTTATAGATTGTGCTGATTTCTCTGTATTCTAGAAATCACAAATAATAGTCCAAATATTCTGAAATGTCACACTTAGACTTTTAACCATTTGTATAATTTGTCCCACTTGTCTGGTTCTCTGCAGATACCAGGACCTAGGGTGGTTTACTTGAATTCCTACTGTTTTACAAAATTACAAAACTCTTGGCTCATACATTGTGAACATTTGCCAGATGGCACTTCATCAGGAATACCATGCCTGGAGAAAATTTACTTCAATACTATAGCAACTCTACGGCTTAAGATTTAGTGTACTTTAAATAACCAATCCTTCCTTTATTTTTTCCAAAGATGATCTGTAATTTTTAGGTTGGATCATTTCCTCCATATTTATTTGAACCCTGAATGTATTACATTAACTTTTTGTACTGTTTTATCTGTTCACACATTTTAGATCACTTAAGAAATTTATAAGAATGTCTTTTTGCTTACTGATTCTCAGATGTGACTCGTGTGTTTTTCAACATAACCTCATATAGCTGAGCTGCAATATTGACTTTGTCATCTTTAAATAATAAGCCTTTTGCAAAGGAAAAGTCATATCCTTATAGAAAAATGGATGCAGTGATTTATGGTTATCTGGTCAGCTATTCATTACTGCATATCATAAACTACTCTAGTTAAGAGTGTTCTTATGTAGTGACTTTAAACTCTTCCAGCTTCTCCATGGAATTCTGCTCATATTTTTGTAAGTATGTTCCACTAAAGGCTTCAGCTGTATGCATTAGTCTAACTGAATTATACTAAATTTGTGCATCATGTGTTTCGCAAAAAATATCCTTTGTAGTCTTTCAGAACTTTATGATGAGATCTCTTGGCATGTGGTTTTGTTCTATTTACCATAGATACAGTCATGGAATTTCTAATCCAGCATTTCCTTTTCAGTCAGTGCATTGCATATTTTAACATCTTTCAAGGCTCTATACCCATAAACTACTGGTTTATTTAGTGGCAGTAGAACTGTACCACATCTGGTCTGACTAGCCTCTGCTAGCAGAATAACAGGTTGTGTTGTATCATAAAATTTCACTGTAGGAGATTCCACAATTAGCTTTTTAAGCATTTCAGTTTCTGAGTCACTTTCTTATTCTGTTGACAAAAAACAAGTAATGTCATGTTCTAGTAACTTTCTAAGAGGTACTCTTATATGTGACAAGTTTTGGATAAATGTTTAAAATATTGTATCATATCAAGGCATCACATATAAGAAATAAGCTAACATGAAGTTTCTGTGTATCTACAACTGTGCTTATTTCATCAGGATTAAGTTTTATACCACCAGAATTCAGTTTATGGCCCATGAACTTGAAAGCTGGTACACAGATTTGATGCTTACATCTGGTTAACTTCAAGCTTCACTGTCTTAATCTGTGTAGCAGTTTAATGACACATAGCTTATGCTCTTGTTTGGTAGCACTTCATATTAGAACATCAACAGTTATGCTAATAACACTTTCTAGGTATTCAATCATGTGAGTTACTGCTCTTTAATTTTGGAGATACGCATACTCAAAACAGGAATTTTAGAAACTTGCATTTACCAATGAGCAAGAGTATCAAAAGTATACAGTTTCAAGCTATTGAATCTAGTATCCCCTGCAAGAAACGTCAATTAGCATAAAATGTAGAGAAGAACTTGGCAATAAACATGATAATTATAGTATGTACTGGTGATGTAGAGGGGTAAAGCCCTAACTTGCATGGCTGACACTTTATGGAGCAGGCAGAGAGGATGTGCATAACCATCCTAGGGGAGAGGTGCAGCACACTCATGGGCACATATGCATGTGTTGATTTCTCTGCTGGAGACTAGGGCAACCATACAGTGCCTCCTGTGGGTGGGGCAGTCCTGTTACCATGAGGGGTAGTGATGCCTATTGCACACCCACCCACCCATGGGGTTTCACTGGATGGGCTAGGGGATTAAGGAGAAATGCAGAAATCTCAAATGACTCCCATCTTGACTGATACTCACCCCCCCCCCCCTGGTGTTGGGAGAATGAAAGAGCCAACAGTCCAAGAGGGGGACTGATGATCAGCAGGCAGTGGGAGAAAAGAGATGCATTGAGCATTTTAAACTATTACTTATTCATTCATTTAAAGTGGATAAAGTCTTTTTTGATCTGCTTATTTAAGATGTGAGGGTCTATACATATTCACCACTTGTAATGCTTCACAGCTTTTACCATGATCTTCATTCATTCATTCAGTTAGTTTGAGTTATAGTAGCTTGTGCTGCTTCCACTCACTTAGTGCATGCACAACTGGTACAGACTCAGAAGAAGATGTCTTACTATTGAACTATCCCTGCAGAAACATAAATCAGTAAACAAGATGAACTATCCCTCTAAAATATTATCAGTAACTTGAGACAAATGTGCTGCTCTCTGCAAATGACATTTTAGACCTTTTAACATCATGACCCTTTGCAGCTAACACTGTAGTTGATTGGCCTTCATGATCATGCAGAACAACATGGTGTACTAGGCAAATAAGTGAATTGCTTCTGCATCTGCTTTTTGAAATAATGTGAATTATTTAGCTTATTACCTTTTAAATATCAGCTGAGCCACTACTCTGACTATTAAACTTTATTTTGATTCTGACTGTATTAATCAATTATACTGTGACATCACAGTATAAATAATCTTAAACATACTAGGTGTTTTGCAATATTACAACCCAGTATGCATGGATGCTTAAAGTACGTTCGTAAGGACACTACTTGAAACAGTATTCTATACTTTCTGTAATTGTACTTTAACTCAGTCCATATACGTCTCACTGCCTTAAATCTGTGACATGAATATGTCAAAACAGGACAGGTAGGGTTGTCACCTTTTCAGGTATCCAAATGGGGCATTTCTTACTAAAACATAAGATTTTGCAGGCTAAATCTTTCCCTCATTCAGTACATTTTTTATTTTATTACCAAAATGATGTTCTCTTGCTATAAAACCTTTAGTTCTTCCTATTGTTTTATATAACACCAAAGTGTTTCAACTATAGCGTCACAGTTGTCTGCCTTATTTAGAGGAACATTAGGAAATACTTTTCACCTAAAATATCAAGATGTTTGTTGTTATGTTTTTAGAAGACCAAATTGCACAAATCAGGACTGCCTCTAAAGTGAGACAGACTGTAACCCTACTTGCATTTAGACTTTTATACATTATTAAATTGACTCCATGCCTTGAATGCAGATTCAGGTATTGTAATGTTTTTTGTACCAGGATCAAGCTTAATGCAGTGCTCATGTCTTTAATCTCTAGATTATCAACTAAGTGGTCATTATTGCTACTGTTTACAATTTGCACTACATTCTTAGTGTATATTTTAACAATGCCCACAAACATTTCTGCTTTACTAAGTTCCTTTGCTTCCACTACATACAAATCTTACTGCAACACTTTTTGACATTTACACATTTTTGTAAAATGGTTACAACTCCCACATAGCCTAGTTATCAACATGCCACCTTTGTATCCACAGAGATTACATTGTGTATAGCTTCTGCCTGCCTGTGTAATATTAAGTGCCATCTTGGATAATCTGTATTTACTTGCAATTTTATTTTTGTTTTTTATCATGTTTTATCACTCTGGGCTTTGATTTGCTCTCATTCTGGCTCACAATTTTTATTTAACTCACTCCGAGCTCCATTGTCATGATTTTCACCTACCTGCTTGAAATTTTACTTGTTCTAATTTGTCAAGTGCCAACACCACTTATTTAAACAGTATGCCTTGTACTTGATCATATCTGACTCACAGTTGTAAATATTAGTTAACAATGTAAGTTATCAAACTCATAGCCTTGCACTAACTCCCAAATCTCTTGTTTTTTTGAACAAAAATAAGTGCCCTGCATATGATACATTTTGTTTTGGTTCACAATAATCTTGGCATTTCTCCTTTAAGATGTTTGTTATTTATGTCTCTCTTCCTCCTTAAGGCTAAACTGTTAAATATACTAAGTGCTTCCTCACATGTGATATGGATGAGCCACTGGATTTTTTTCTGGGTTGTTGGTAATTCCATTCAAATTGAGATTCAAACCAAATAATTGAATCCAGAGTTTCCCTTTCTCTAAATTTGCAGGATTTTTTCAAATGCGTTGGTGGCTGCTGTATAGAAAATTTACATTGGGTATTGAAAACATGGAAAGGAAGGATTGGTCATTCACTGGATGCAAGGAAAAAACGAAATAATATTTTGCAAGAGTTTGATTCATTAATAGATTATTTAAAATTATACTTATTTATGAGGCCGAGATGGTGCAGCGGTTAGCGTTGTTGCCTCACAGCAAGAGGTTCTCCAGTTTGATTCACAGCTGGAGTGCCTTCTGTGCAGAGTCTGCATGTCCTCCCACAGCTGAGTGAATATTAAAGACATGTAGGTAGGTCTGTGCGTGTGTTCCTTCTTTGAAGGTTAGGTGCCAGACTGGCAACTCGACACAGTAAAAATCCACTGCCAATCATTAGAGGGCCGGTGATCTGCTGTGGCGACCCCTAACCAGGAAAGGACGAAAGAAAGATTCAATAAATGTATGAGAATGTGAAATTGGAGCTAGAATCAATGCCTTTCTTTAAAAAGCAAAACATGACATTTATTATTTGATAAAAAGGAAAAGAAGTCTGGCCTTTCTTCCATTAATCATGATTAATAATGGACTGCAGTTATACATGGATACAACATATTAGAAAAGTCCAGAAATATAAGACAAAAGAAAAGTCAGTAAATAGCTTTAACCATCCCAAACTTGGAGCCAAATAAAAATGCAGTAGATGGCAAAATTATTACTGACACTAAGCTAAATCCATGTGTCCCATTATTCCTGGCACCATATCCCTTTATATCTAACACCATGGATTTTATGGGTCTACTTTAGGACCTCAAAAGTTTAAATAACTCAAATGCATATGGATCGAACCATATGCATTGAACTATTAAACAATCGAAGTCCAAAAAAAAAAATACACACAAAAAAAATTTTAAACTAGTGTAGACAGGGGGTCAAGCCCCCCTACAACCCCCACACCCTCGCTACTTAAATATACCAACTCTGAGATCGCACTACATTGAAGTAAATGGAAATCTCCACCTACGGAGATTTCCGTTTACATTATTGATGTTTTGCACTTTCGGTGTACTCGTGTCGAGAATATCGTATTCGATATTCTCAGACTTCGAGCACATATAGTAGACACAGATTTTATTAGTTTTGATATGTTATATATGTCCAAACATAAATATATGCACAATCACGATACTCAAGAAAATAAGTATAAAATATGAAATGTATTTGCCAAGCATCCTTATGGAATTGACAAATTCAGGTCAGATTGTACAATGCTTCATTAGTTTTAATACCCATTTGAAAACTCCACAACTACTGTCTTCACATGCCCATGTGAAAGTGACCTGTAGCTACTCACATTCAAACCTCCTAACTGTATAGATTTTTGCAGAATGCCCAGATTTGTACCTCATATTTTTGTTCCATTTTTCATGAAATTGTGGTTTTGTTTCAAAATAGTGGGGAGTCATTAAAGATTGATGTCAGAAAATTATAACAGACATTTGAGTTTCAGACTTCATACCCTTCAGAAAATTCATGCTAATGTAAAACCTGTCATTCTATCAACTTTCTAAGTACTTAAGAGCAATATTTAAAAATTGTCCCTATCTTTGGGCTTTTGAAACCCTTTTATTTATGGCTTTGTCCAGATTTCTTGCTCTAAGAGGTTGAGGGGTATGCCCACAGTCTAGAATATAGAAATATTCCACTGCGAGGTTTGCTATTATACAAGTTCCTAGTAGGGTAACATCATAAGTGCAGTCCACAGAATCAGGGACACTGATTTACCATGATTGAAAAATGGCATATTTATGTTTTTCAGGTTCTGAAATTGTTTTGCCAGTGTTGAGTAGGTCAGGGTCTGTTTTACAGAAGTTTCACTAGAATGTGTAATTAAAGCAATTTTTTAATTTGTGATGCTTATATTTTACTTTATTTGAACTGTTGTATATGAGATTTGCTCTAATCACATTTTAATTCCTGTTTGATTATAGTAATTTATGACATATTTACATTGCATTCATCTACAACATATGGATCCAGATTCCAAAGGTCTTGCTCTCAGCTTAAGTGACTTAGTCTGGTGTAAGCCTGCCCTGATTCCAAAAGGCATGTTCTTGGAGTAAGTCATTTACACATAGAGCAGGTATCTCGGAATCTTAGATCCTGGTGCAAACCTGCTTTATAGATAGGCTTTCCACTGGAGTAAATCACTTATACCCAGTTAAAGTTTGGAATCTATCCCATTAAGTCTAAAAGAATATCCAGTGACATCCCCATC
This sequence comes from Protopterus annectens, assembly GCF_019279795.1. Taxonomy (NCBI): domain Eukaryota; kingdom Metazoa; phylum Chordata; order Ceratodontiformes; family Protopteridae; genus Protopterus; species Protopterus annectens. Next base: position 1,084,303,325 of record NC_056739.1, on the reverse strand, counting down.
ACTAAATCACAAGTTCACAAATTGCATAAAACAATACATCTCACCAGGCCTGGATCAGCCTTTCCGATTTACATCATTGTTGGCAGTGGCAGAAAGAATAGTAATTTAATCAGTTGTTGCTGTAGTGTGCACAGCAGCTAACGATGTGTTGAATGTATGCAATGCAAAAGGACTGTAATGATGATGATTGTTTTCAGTACAAGTCTACTTCAGGGTATGTTTTTTTTTAATTAAAGAATGCTCTATACCCTTTACTGAAAAAAATCTGGATCTTATGGAGGTGACCTGACTAAGTGATAGCAATATCAATTGCTAAGTCATGTTCCAGAAAATAATTTAAATGTAGAAAGCCTGTGTTGTGTCTTACTTCACATACATGTATCTATGCCCTTGTCACCAGTTACCTGATAACTGCAATTATTTTCTTTATTTCCTCAGAAGACTCATGCAGGGATAAGAGACTGTAAGGTATGTTTGCTCCCAGCAGCTGAAAGATTGCTTATCTACTATAGCATTGCAGTCTGTTCATATAAAGTAAATTTAATTATGTTTTCTACCTACATGAGAAAACCTCACCCCATAAATGCTAAACAGTGAATTACTTCATTCATATTTTTAACGTAAACATAATTTAGATAAGTACAGTGAATCAATTCCATGACTTGCTTACTAGATATAAATAAATAGCTTCTGCAGTACTCATTGGAATGACGAAACCAGCACCTTTCAGAATCTGAGAAATAACTATATTAGGACTGCAGAAAACACAGTTAGAACTACATCAGTAGAACTGGAAACCTTAAGAAGGGTCACTACCACACAGCCTGCAAAACTCAGTAACAGTAACACTTAATTGACTGTTGCTGGGTCAAAACCGGAGATAATTCATCTGAAAAGCAGCCTTGGAACAGGCTCATCACCCCTGTTTAGTACACTATGATGCACTGAAGGCATGAACCAAGGTGTCGAATGGTGATGCTTTAATGAAACTATGTGGTAGCCAGCTATACTTGTCATTTCATTATTTTATAAATTAATGGCTGTTTTATAATGACCTGACTATATGGCTTCAACCCTCCAAAACAAATGATCTTGTTCCATGGCACAAAAACACTCTCCAGGCCATCTCTAGTCATCCACAACAGCAGTGTGGCTGATTCAGCCACAAGCAGAATCAAAGCCAGCCATAGGTGACTTGGAGTCCTAGCAGAAGGACTGCTTGGTCTGGTCCCTATATGCTGCTACCACCCAGTGTTATCTGTGCCCACAACCACACTTATGCTGATTAAAATGAATTAACATTGGGAAAATTAAAAAAAAAAACAGTAGTTAGATGAACTGCAGTAACATCCCAGAATGTTTGCAGAGTGATATAAAATGTTACCTGGGGAAACCCCCTTCAAATCATATTAAGTAAAACATTCTCCACAGTCCCTTAACTATGGCAGAAGGCTGCATGGGTCCCTATCCACAAGGGAACATCTAGTATTGACTTTGGAATATACAAACCTAGCAATTTCTTATGCAAACTTAAGGAGAGGATTGTTATAAAACTTCACTGGCATATAGGCAAACTGATGCTAGATGTGAACCAGAACAGATAAGTTCAGGAAGGTCAAATCTAATATGTTTGGCTTCCTTTTCTGATGTTACAGCTGTCTTGATTTAAAAGGCCTTTAACACTATTTCTCATAATGGCATTGCAACCATATTCATTGACCTTGAGTTCAATGTATATATGATGTGCTGGACTGGCAAATGGCTTTGAAATCATCAGTGAGGTACAGAATGTCTTGGTTTTCTTTCTTCTCTTTCATGTCTTCTTTTCATGTTCATGTGATGGTAACAATAGCTTCTTGCTCACAAATTTTGCTGACAAAAATGGACTGCATTATCTTCTCCCCCTCAAATGCAAACATTCTCTAGTATAGGTTGGAAACAGCTGTATACCTGCTGGTTTTCAAAACTTTGTCATTATATTTTATTGTTTGAGAGGTTTATCTTTTTATTTTTGTTCTGATATTCAACTTATCTGTCATAAATCTACAGTATTACATTTTTTTCATTTAACAACTCTTTTATCATTTTATTTTATCTTTTGAGAAGCTTAGCTTTTTTTGTTCTGCTGGTCAGCTATGTTGCTATAAATATAACAACATAAGCTTAGGCTCTCTGACATTTAATATTACAATATCCCACTCACTTAGTATGTCATCTTGCTTTCCAGAGTTCTGAATATCAAATAAAGATGGAAGTAAGTCTGCCACTTTACAGCCATTTCACTGTGCTGTCAGAGAACTGGCACAGTACCTGTGTTAAGGTAAAGAGTTGAAAGTGAGATACAGGTGACACATACAAATGTAATCTCCATAATATCACCTGCAAGTCTTCTGACTGTAAGTATATCATGCAGATAGATTAAAGCTGCCAGGTTACTTGTTAGAAATGGCAGTTACACCTTGAAGGTTTTTATTCAGTTATCAAAAATAAAACAAGCCATAAATGAGCAAGGCAAACAGACACACACACAGAAGCAAACAGAAACAAGCCAGCTTGCTACTGGTGGCAGCAGCTGACTTAGAAATGCAAATAATTCCCTATTAGGAGCAATAAAAGTTAGTAATTACATGTAATGTAGATGCAACATAAATACTTAAATGGTACACAGTTGAACACAAGCAGCTTGTATCAAGTTTTAAAACAGCATGATATTTAAGGTGTTCAAATACAGTCACTGTATAATAAAATATATTAGAAAGCTTCCAAGACTAGAATTAAATTAATATCATTCCACACACACTTTTTTAAATCTCTATTTTCATGATTTATTTTCTGAATAGTATAAAATCCTAAACTGGATTTCATTACATATAGGAAATACATTTTCTGTACTATTCCACTCAGCCACTAGAGATTTAATCATATTCTACAGTTATACTTCCATTTTATAACCTTTTTTATTTTTGCCTAGATGGGAAGGCAAAGTAAATGACCCTTGCAGCACCTCTAATGGGAGTAGGAACTCAGAAAAATCTTAATTTAGTACTTGTTGAGATACCAGTCTTGTGAAGAAAATGCCTCTTGGAAATGTAAATAATATTGCTAATACTGCTGGAGTTAAAATAGGTTGGGGATTATGCTGAGAGTACAGCAGCCTTCTAAGGTGCACTTTACTGAGCATCTGATACAACCTCCATAAAAATAACCATACAACAGTAAGAAGAGCTAGTGATATTTTAATTGTAGTGGAATACATACAACTGTAATATTTGTTCATAAAGCCATTAGTAGACTAACATAAGCACAATTTCAGCTCATGTAGCTTAGATAACTTTGTTTAGTTACTTGCAGTCTAGCTTTGGCTAGTGTGTTAGCTTGTACTCTTTGTTTAAATTCTAATTGGATTTTATGTTTCGGCTGCGCTCTGTTTATTTTTCCACTACATTTGAAAACTTCAAAAATGTGGAAAATGTGGATACAAACATCCAACCCCGGACACCTATGATCTTTGTGTAGTAGTAGTCACATTGTGTATCTTTTATTATTTAAGAAGTTTGTTTGTTACTTTCATGGTTCTGATGAAGTCCCATTAGATTTGCAGGGAAGAAAGTGCTTAACCAGTTTGTCTTATTCCGTCTGTTTTATTAAATTATTCTCCTGTGTTTTACAATTTGCTAGTGGATTGTTTCATTTTTTACAAGGGCTTTTGTGTTTTATTGGATTACACTATGTGAGCCATTCCTTCTAGTTTTCCTGGTTTTGTATTGGCTGCACAGACGCACATTCCTCTGCTTTGGTTTTATGGTTATTGGTTTTGAATGTGGCAGTGTATCCCACTTTTTGTCACCACTATGGATTCACCCATCCATTGGAACTCTTCTGTCTGCAACAGTTGTAGCTGGTAATGGAAAAGTCTGTTCACAACAAGGAGATTTAACACAACTTATTGCCCTGATTTCACAACAATGCACACTTTTCAATGACCCATTGGGCAAATTTATTTTGCCTTCTTCATAGCCAAGCTCAAGGGACTTAGTACATTCTAAACCAGATTTTGATAACTCAGTTACTCAAGCGGTTCTTACGTAAGCTGTTCCATTATACATTCCAGTCAGTGCTGGACCGAATGTTCAGTTTAATCAACCAGCCCTACCATGGAGAACAACAATTCAAATGATTGGTTCAAACAAGATCTGAGATTTACTAGTACCTACAACAAGGACACTACTTCAACCCCCAAAGGCAGCTTAAACACTTTAATAGAACATTTGGAAAAAAGATTCATGAAGGTATGGAACTTGCAGCTTGATAACTGCTTTTTACAAGAGTGCCTTAACAAAAAAGGATTCCCAAAGGGGCTTAGACTTTTTAGGTTTCCCAATGGTCTTGTTTTCAATAGTGATGAATACAAGGAATTGATTAGTATGTTTGATAAACATGGGTTTGAATTGATGGATTTCATTATTTGATGGACTACCACACAGATTAATGTTTTGTTTGATGAAATAATTAATTTAAACAACATTCTTAATGACTTGCTGTAAGCCACGGTGGTGCAGCAGAAACGTTGTTGTCTCACAGCAAGAGGTTCTCCCGTTCGATTCTCGGTTGGAGTGCCTTCTCTGTGGAGTCTGCATGTCTTCCCCGTGGTCGAGTGGCATTCGAAAGACGTGTGAATGGATGTGCCTTTGCTGAAGGTTGGGCATTGGGCTGGCACCTCGGCACCGTAAAAATCTACTGCCAATCATTAGTGGACTGGAGTTCTGCTGTGGCGACCCCTAACTGGGAAAATTCAAAAGAAGAACAAAAACATTCTTAATGACTTGCTGTTTGATTTAAACAAGTTTAAATATGACCAAGCTTTTCTTAAAGTAGAGGAGACATGTAAGGTTATTGTTAACCGTAAGAGAAAAAAGTTACTGAGAGACCAGAATGATTATGTGAACAAGGGTCTATATTAAATCACTGAAAACTTAAAAAAGCGAACGGTGATTGATCGACCCTATGTAAGCAAAAGTTTACAATGTTGAAATGTCAGAACGGTGATTTTTTTTCCAAGGGAAAAAAATTGCTGTTCCAACAACAAAAAATAAAAAATAAAAATTAATTTCAAACATTATATTAACTGGGGAGCTTCACCCCCCACACCCCCTATATGGGGGGCTGTGCCCCCACACCCCCTACTCAAATATACCAACTCCGAGAATGCAATATAGTGCCGAAAATGGCAAAGTACCGAAGCGGCCAAGCAAATTCTTTCCCAGGGAAAGAATTTGCTTAACAACTGCTTCGATATTTTCGTTTTCCGCCTTTTAAGCTCGACCAAGACGCATTTGAAAGAATGCTTCTTTGGTCTTCTAATATAGACCCTGTGAACAATAGGGTATACCCAATACCAAAAAATATGCAATATGCTGATGCAACTCCTGACAACAGGTATGATGTTACTTATTATCACAACCAAGCTCTTAGGATTATAATGGTTTACTTATTATCACAACCAAGCTCTTAGGATTATAATGGTAGTGTGCCTGAGGACACACCTATACCCGACCATCGTCTAAATGCTTTAGACAAATCCCCCCCCATAGATTAGAAAGACTGAGTGCAAGCCCAAAAGAACCAGTCAATCTTTTTCACAACTCTCCCCCCTTACCAATCTTATCATGGTAGAGGGAGAAGGTGATGGGAGGGGAGAGGCTCAGGAAGGGGCAAATCAAAAAGAATTTACAATTAACTTGTATTCCAACAGGAACTTCCAACGCTTCAAGAGATGACACCTGTTCAGTAACAGATGGGAAAGTTGTTTTGTACAAGGGGTTCAAAATTTTCAATTACAGTGACTTATATCACTGTTGATTATTTTTCACTTTTAAATAAAGATTTTAAGTCTGCTCCTAATTCTTCGCCTGATATTAAAGATGTTTTTCTAGAATTCAGACCGTTCACAAGAAAATGTAACCTGTTCAGTTACTTGAACAAATCAAATGTACTAGCACGTTCATCCCCACTACCCTAAGAAAGAGAAGTATTTACAACTCTCCCTTAAGTACTACTATTGTTAGTTTTTAAAAATGTTGTATCAAAGACCTTTATGACTTCCAAAAGGTAAAAAGGGTCTCTGTAAAAAAACTCTTTTTGGAGTAACAGTGTACACTTAATACATTGAGAAACAACCACTCTGTCAAGGTGATGAAACCAGATGGGGGTTGGGGTTGTTATAGCAGATAAAAATGACTATGTAAAGTGAGATTCATACCATGTTGCAAGAAATGACCAAATACAACATAGTTTCTAAAAATTAAATTAATATAGCCTACAGGAAAATTGATATGTTTTTTAGAAGATTGTTTGACTAAAGGTATAGTTACTTACGAAATCTACAATTTTCTTTTTATTAAGAACCCCCTTATACTGGCCATTTTTAGTATCCCAAAAGTGCATAAAATTGCTTATGACCCTCCTTATAGGTTGATAGTGTCTGCTAATGGTTCTGAAACTTACCTATTAGCAATATATGTTGATTGGACTCTCAAGAATGTGTTAGATGGCAGCCAAGACATTTTAAAGGATTCTTGGGACTTCCTTAGCAAGTTGAAACATGACTTATACAGTGAAGAAAATATGTTTTAACAGTGGATGTAGCTGATTTATTTTCATAGATTTCCCCATAAAATGGGATTGGATTTTTTTCCACTCATCACTTTTAGAGCTTACACAACTAGATTACCACTCTGTTAGGTTACTTATGGACCTCTTGGAACTTGTACTTACTAATAACTTTATCTTCTTTGAGGATGAATATTTTAAGCAGATGCAGGGGGTTGCTATGGGCGCTGCATGTGCCCCGATTTATCCAAATCTTTTGATGTACATGTGGGAGAAACATTATATTTTAGACTCCCTGTACTCAGGTTGTTGGACATGTTATTTTAGATACCTGGATGATTTGTTTTCTTTGGGTGGACAGTGAAGACAACATTCTTGGTTTTACTGAATTCTTAAACACTACCATAGTATTTTTAAAATGTACCCACCATTTTGACAAACACTTATATAACTGCCTGGTTGCTTCTATTTCAAAAAACAATTTGTTAAAAAAAGTTTGAGTCTACTATTTACAGGACAGAAACTTTTCTAACACTTATCTGCACTACAAAAGTTGTCACCCGTATAATAGTAAAAAAGTGTGTTCAAAGTACAACTTGTCAGGGCTGCTAGAATGTGTTCCACTTTTAATTCATTCTTGTTAGAATGTCATAAGATGACCAACATGTTTCTAGAAAGGGTGCACTCACATAACTTGCTTAACATTATATGATAAAAGATCACAAAAGGTGGGGGTACAAAATTCCTCAATATTTTAGGATCAGACTCTGTGAATAAACCATTGACAATTGCGAAGGAACAAATCTATAACAGTTTTACTAATGCTCTAGTTATAAAATGTGATGGTTTCTCTCAGAAAATGAAAAACATATTAAAAAAAATAACTGGAATTTATTTAAAATAGATCTTGACTTACATAGCTGGGTTGGTGATAAACCTAGTTTTGTTTACAAAACAGGAAAAAAATTAAAATGCTTATTTGGAAAACAACGACCTTTCTTTAGGCACACATACATGTGGAGCTTGTAATCAGTGCTCCTACATTTTCGAAGGAGGCACTCTCTCGGTTAATGAACAAAGAATGAAAGTAATCAAGGGTAACTGTTCCACTAAAGGAATAGCATATATTGCTATTTGTTCCAGCTGTAACCATTTTTATGTTGGAAGAACAGAGAGATGCTTTCATAAAAGTATTTACCATACTACTATGATATTTCCAAAGGAAATTTGAACAGCTCCCTGTTTAAACATACTTTGTCTTGTTCAAATTACAAAAAATTATTTTTTGGTATTTTAGAGGGTGTCAGCCCAAATGAAAGGGGAGGTGACTGGGAAACATTTTTAGTTAAATGCCTCTAACCCTCCTGGAATAAATAACCAGATCTCACGTCTACCTACTTTAAAGGTGAGAGCCAGGAGATTATAAAATATGTGTATAATTTTATGACAGTATAGATTCATAGAAATATTTTTTAATATTATGCTTTTATCTAACAAATGTTATAAATTTGATATGTTTTGTAAGTTTTTTATATTAGTTTATGTGCATAATAGATGTTTTTTAAACACTAGCTACATCTGACTGAAATTGAATATTCTTTGTGCCTATGTCTTTTAGGAACAATGAGATTCTCAAATTCAGTGAGACTTTCAATGAGATTTTCTGTAGTCACATGTTGTATCTTGTACTATCCACTGTTAGTCCCTTAGATGAGACCTGATTTTAGTAGCACTTAAAATGTCCTTAACATTGTCCTGCAGTTAGTACCTAGTGTGACACCCTTTGTTTAGGGTACCCTTAACAAGGTTTTATTAAGCACGCCAAAGTGCTGATAAGATCATGTCTCATGCTAGGGAAGTGATTAACAAGTTTATCTTTTCCCAATTTCAGAGTGTAATCTTGGTGCTGCATGCACTACATTATTATTTTCACCTGTGTTTCAGCTTCAAAAGAAGCCCGTTCCAAACAATATCTAGCATGGCATGCCCACTTCAGTAACAATCAGCTTATTTGATTATTGTCTCATTTCAGTCTTCTGCAAAAGCTTGAGAGAAACACATTTCTACACGAGTAACAACTTTGAGTAACTAAACATATCTGAAAAGCAACAGGTAATTCATACTGCAAATTTAACACCCCATAAAAGTTACACACAACTACAATGTGATATCTAAAGACTCTGTGTATTTTAACACCCATTAGAAGCATGTAAACAACCATAATATCATACATATTTTTGCCTGAATCCCTTCTGGTATATTATCTACATTCTTTTATACAGAAACATCAACATCCTTCCTCACAATGTGACTGTTAACCAAAAATCTTATATAATCATGTAAAGGACTTGTGAAGAATGCGGCTAACATCCATATGGTACTGTGTCCTTTACATGAAAAAAGACGCTAATACTGTTGAGTCTGTTTTTCTTGACTCAGTATTTTTAGATGGTGGGATATCCAAACTTAACATTGCCAGTCATCCCATCAGCTTCAGCTATGTCAGCTCCATGCATAAAACAGTTGTATCAGCTCATTTGTTCAGCTCTTGTTATTTAAACACATACAACAAAATAATCTTTTCTATTGCATAATACATTCTCTGATTCATTTACTGCATTATGAATGCGTTTGCATATCTTACTTAACAGGTTTTTCAGCTGTTGTAACACAAATCTCTATGCAAACTCAACCAGGCAAGAATTTTAGCTGTACCACAAGCTGGGGCACCACATTTCAATTCAGGGTTCATAAACACGACCCACTCTGTTGCTATTATAACAATGTTTCAGAACACTTGTGTATGGATGTGTGTGTGTGTGTGTGTGTGTGTGTGTGTGTGTGTGTATATATATATATATATATATATATATATATATATATATATATATATATATATATATATGGGTTCACTTTATAACATTGAAATACTGAAATGTCGAATTTCAGTATCTCGAAGCTATAAAGTCGAATGTTACAAATAGCGAACGTTCATAATCGCGAATTTGACATATCTCAAAAATATGTCGAATTCGCGGTTATGAAGTTGCGCTACATAATGTCCGGGTTTGTGTTTTGTTGGTGCGCGGTGCCGTGTTTGATGTAGGTGTTATGTCAGGTAAGTGAGTTTTTTGTAAGGATTTTGAGTGGGAGTTAGAGTGTGTGTGAGGGATTGGAGAATGTGCGTGTGTGAGTGAACTTTTGTGTTGTGTTTGTGTGATCTCGGAGTTAGTATATGTAAGTAAGGGGGGTGTGGGGGGCGCAGCCCCCCACATGGGGGGTTTAGGAGGGCTTGCCCCCCTGCTTATGTCTCTGTGAGTTGTGTATGTGTGTTGTTTTTTAGTTTATGTTGTGATGTGGGTGTTGTGTTGTATGTTTAGTGTAGTGTGTGCGGTGTTTTCGGTTATGTGGTTTCGCAGCTTTTGTTTGTCGGTGTTTTGTGGATTCGGTTTTATAGTCTCGAGATACTGAAATTCGATATTTCAGCATTTCGAGGTTATAAAGTGAATATATATATATATATATATATATATATATATATATATATATATATATATATATATATACACACACATACCTACACATATACGTATATGTGTATATATATATATATATATATATATATATATAGATATATATATATATAGGGTCTATATTACGTGATCGAATGATTAGGTGATCGAACACCTAAACATCGACCATGTAATATCGAACTGCAAAATAGTGTACACCACCGGGAAATGTTACTGTTGGCTACCCACATCCCCCGATGTGGGGCACTGTGCCCCCCACACCCCCCTAACTAAATATACCATCTTCAAGATGGCTCCACAGTGGAGAAAATGGCAAAATCCAACGAACGGCCAAGGGAAATCTTTCCCTGCTTTAAATTGGCCGTTCGCTGTTTTTTGCTTTCGATATTAAGTGGCCGATGTTTAGGTGTTCAATCACCTAATCATTCAAAAACATCTACATACATATATATTTTTAAACACATTTATATATTTTGACCATTATTAATAAACATATTTATCTAGCTGGTAGCTTTGTACTCAACTGGTCATACTGACTGTTAGTAATACCTTACACAGACATATACATACATATATACATATATATTGTTTTAAACACTTTTATATATTTTGACCGTTATTAATAAACATATTTATCTAGTTAGTAGCTTTGTACTCAACAGGCCCTTCTCAGTATGGAGAACATCGATGTCTGTGCTGTGACAGAAACCTGGTTCAAGATTCCTGAGAGCACCCCAGCGCTATCAGGTTTTACCTCATATCATGCGTTCCGGCCCCAAAATCCGGACAATACCAAGAAAGGAGGGGGGGTATCCATATTCATCAAGGACACCCACACCTCAAGACTGGTGGCAACGCACGATGCATCGGAGACCATCCAGGTGCAATTAACCATAGGCAAGACTGCTCTGCAAATTGTAGCATGTTACAGGCCACCCTCACAAACTCAGGAAACTCACATGGCCTTCCTGAAAACACTAGAGGGGATAAATGTATCACCAAACACCATCATACTAGGTGACTTCAATTACCCTAATATAGACTGGGAACACTACTCAAGCCCAAACACCCTAGCCCAAAAGTTCCTGGAATTCATAAACTCAAATGCCATGGAACAACTAGTCACCATCCCCACAAGAGGAGATAACATACTTGATCTCATCATCACGAACATGGGAGCACAATGTTCAACACCGGAAGTATACCCCTCACTGGTGAGATCAGATCACAAACTAATCTCGCTGGAGGTCCTCATCCCACCCCCACCTGAAATAAAAAAGACCACAGTAAAGAACTTCTCAAAAGCCGACTTCACACTTCTAAAGACTAGTGTGGTCTCCTTTCAGCCCCCCGAGCCGGCGGAAAACAATACTCAAGCCGCTGAATCACTTACAAACGCCTTCTACCAGCAGCTGCAGGACTGCATGGATAAGGCAATCCCAAGCAAAACAAAGACTCTTTGTACCAAAGGCAAGCGTCCAGTCTGGTGGACCCCAGCCATAAACAAACTCTACAACAAAAGGAGGAAGCTACTACAAGATAGAGCAAAATCCTTAAAAGGTAAGACACCCTTGATCACTATAAGTAAAAACTAAGAGCTCTCATAAAATCATCCAAAGCAAATTTCGAGAGAAAAATAGCTAAAGACTCAAAAGACAATCATAAGGCCTTCTTTAGCTATGTTAGAAACCTAGGAGGAAACTCCCAGATATGCTCAGAACTAGTTCAAAATGATGTGAAGATTACTGATCCTACAGACATTGCCAACATACTGGCTGACAGGTTCAGTGCAAACTTCTCCCCTCCCCCAAAAGGAGAGATATCTATACCAAATGAGTGCAGCCCCCAAACATCTCCAGCGCCAAGTGAGAACTGCTCTCTCCAAAGCAAAAACACAGCATCCATGGGACCCGATGGTGTCCCCGGCTGTGTGCTCCACGAACTCAATGAGGAATTAAACCCACAGCTAGGACAGCTGTTTAATCAAAGTCTTACCTCTGGATACGCACTCCAGGAGTGGCGCACTGCAACTGTGGTCCCACTTCACAAAGGCGGTGCCTCTACAGACCCTGGAAATTACCGCCCATTAGCTTGACAAGCCTTATCTGCAAAGCCATGGAGAGGATCATAATGGACCTCATAAATAAAGACATAGGAATTTGCAGACTTTGGATCCAACCCAGTTTGGCTTTGTCAAAGGCAGATCATGCCTTTTAAACTTGGTTGACTTTTTCAAACAGTCACCAAAGCCATTGATGAGGGAAAGGCAGTCCATACAGCCTACCTCGATCTGGCTAAGGCCTTCGATACAATACCCCACTCGGGTATCATTGAAAAACTCATCAGCTTAAATGTTAACCCATACATCACAAGATGGGTTGCAAACTGGCTGAGTGACAGAACCCACAGGGTCAGAGTTGCTGGTGCCATGTCAGACTCAAAGCCTGTCACAAGTGGTGTCCCACAGGGCTCAGTCCTGGGCCCACTCTTGTTTGGCATCTACTTTTCCAAGTACAAGTAAACACAGGAGGGTTATGGCTGACAAAGTTTGCAGATGACTGCAAACTGGGCGCCATAGTAGAAAACACATCTGACACAGATATCCTTCAGAAGGGTCTCACAGAAACGGATAACTGGTGCCAGAGCCACGGCCTAAAGTTAAATGCCAAAAATGCATAGTCATACCCTTCGGGAAAAACAAGGTTACCCCTAGCTACCAAATAGGTGGCAATCCACTGAGCACAGAAGAAGTTATCAGGGACCTGGGGACCCAGGTTGATAGTAGTCTGTCATTCGACACCCATGTAGCTAAAGTAGTTAGGAAGTCCTTCTACATTGCCCACCTTATCATGAAGGGATTCTCATCTAGATCAAGGGAGGTCATAGTCTCCCTTTACTCATCACTCATCAGACCAATGATTGAGTACAATGCCCCATTCGGAATGTATCTGACCCGACACTTGCAGCAGCTGGAGAGGCCACAAAAGTTCCTCACCAAAAGGATAAAGGGTCTCAAAATCTGTCCTATGCTGCCCGACTGAAAGAACTCCAGCTCTATTCAGTCGCCACCGCTTGCTCAGAGGTGACCTTTGCCTAACATACAAGGCCATGTCAAACCCAGATTTGATGAATATGCTTCACCTCAAAAATCTAGATCCATCAGAGCCACAAGGGCGGAGACTTAAACCTCGACACGGCTATTAATAGGACGTGCTGGAGGGATAGATTCATCACCCAAAGACTCCCTATGCTGTGGAACAAAATCCCGGTACATGTGAGGCAGAGCACCTCGCTGGCCTTGTTCAAGAGAAATCTTGACCAATGGATGGGAGATCGCAGATATACCCCAGGAATTACCTCAGTGTCACTGCTCGACAGAGGCACAGCAAAATAATGGGTATAGTTCCCCATACTAAAGGGGTGGCGTAAGCCACAAAACAATGGGCTAGGCTTATAAATGCCCTCGGGCAGATAGCCTAGTATGAACCTATGAACCTATGAACCTATGAACCTATATCTTACACAAATATTAACTATCCCTCTTAATCCATCACAGTTAACATTGGCACACACCTCATTGGCTGCCATTGGAATATATTTCAGTGTCATTGATGTGTTCATTTCTACCATAAATATTTACTTTAAGAATTTATTAATTTGTTATTAAAGATTTTCACATCTAACGCTACACATCTGCTGCAATTTAACATATAAAGCTTTGTCCAGGCACAGCCAGGTTTGGAATTTAATTTATGCCACAGACTGGGTACCATCTTGTGATTCAAAGATAAAGACAGAAAAACAAAAAAAGAAATGGATATACACATTCATTTATAGTAGTCATACATTTCAAGTTATGTTTTTATAGCTCATAAAAGTAACAGCAGTGTTTTGTGCATTTGCAAAACCAGTCACAATCTATCATGTTAATACCATAAACACCAGCATTTGATCCCTGTAAAGTCATGCTTAAAGTTAGGGGACACTTTTATAACATAACATCTAAAGCGATCCATACATTGGGTATGAAGGTAATCAGTCATATTATTTTCTCATAATATCCATTACATTCAAGTAGTGCATGGGTAGGAGTAATACTATTTAATTCACCTTGTCCACCAACATTTTCTGACTACACTAATCTTCTGTTATTACCCTGTGATACTCAAAAAATCATAAATATTTTTATTAGCACTCACAGTTATACATTTTTGGGAGGCTCATAAATATTAACAAACCACCATTATACCTGACATCTTATGTTTCTCATGTAATTTTCTCTTACCAATGTCCTCTCCATGAAGAGCATGCAGCCATAGTACCATTATAATATTGTTTGTCCTGTTCTTCCCATGCCTCTTCTGCTTCAGCAGTTTCTGTCCTCTGTTAAGTGTTCCTCAATCACACAGTCCAGCTTTGGAGGCAAGCCTTGTAGTACATCCATCACCGAATTAAATGATGATTTATCCCTGTGGGGAGAATATCTTGAAGATCAGTGGGAATGTTAACATATACCAGATTCTGCGCTGTTAATGTTCCTTCACTGTGGCCAGAGCCTATACTATTTTCTGCAGAGGAGACTCCAAGAAAGCATGATTCACCATTAAATCTGACCACAGCTCTGTCATTTTCTCTTTCAGGCCAAGTGGTACCACCCCACCACCAAAATAGACTGTCTTTAGGGACTTCTCTAAGGCAAACCTACTTCATCTCAGCAATCCCCTGCAAATGGAACCATGTGAGACGGCTACTGCATTTATTTCCAACTTTTACCAGCACCTAAGCAGCTGCATAAAACTAATGGTAAATTCAGGAATAAAATATTCTTATGGAACTCCTGCATTTATAAATTGTATCACAAAACAGGAAAAATAAGAAAAAGTCTTAAAATCCGTGTCAGAATGTAAAAATAATACTCCCACATACCAGGCTACATTATCATCAGTGCTAAGTATATACTGTCTGAGCCTCTTCTTGAATGGTTCAACATTCAACTATCCACAGGGGTTGTATTTGATTACTGGAGAACAGCCACTGTGACTCCCCTACATAATGGGCCCCTCCGCTTTACCAGACTTATATGAAAAGTCATGGAATGTATCCTAGCAGAACTCATTGATGTAGACACAGGCAACTTAACTGACTTAAACCCCAATCAATTTGGTTTTGTGAACCTAGAAAGCTTCTTTAAAAGTGTTACAGAGGCTGCGGCAGTGGTAACTCATGCTGGCCAGTGCATTTGACACTATCCCCCACACTATCCCTCATGCTAGTATTGTTAAAAAAATGAGACAAATTTAATGTAAATCCTTATGTTACTTGATGGAATTTAAACTGAATGTCCAACAGATCCCAAGTTGTGGAAGCTGATGCTAATCTCCGAATGTAAAATTTCATCTAATGGAATATCACAATGATCTTTGCTGGGCCCTGTCTTCTTTGGTATTTAGTTTGCTAGCATCCAATTTCCCATAAGTGTGGTTGACCAAGTTTGCTGATGACTGCAAGGTGGAAACTGTTATCTACTCATCTACTGATAATAACCATCTGAAGCAATGGCTGGAATATGTACATACCTGGTGTACTGAAAACAGTTTCAAGCTAAATGCAGAAATGTGCAGCTTAGTGACATTCAGTAAAAAAAGCTGTTCTCGCCACATATATTTTAAATGGTACTCCTCTTCATATAGACGTGGTCATATGAGACGTATGAGAGCAATTCTCTCTCTCATTCAATGATCATGGTTCCACCATAGTCAGAAAAGCTGTCTATTTGCTTAAGTTAATTTCCAAGGCAATGTCTTCATGATCCATACAAGTCATCCTGATGCTGTCATATTCCCATAGCAGACCCATCATTGAATACAGTGCCTCTTTCGGTATGTATAAATCGAAGTATATTGCTCAACTAGGCATTCCCCAAAGATACCTTACCAAGAAAATCAAAGCCCTTAAATCTTTCAACTAACCTGAAAGATTAGCACAACTATCATTATATTCAATAGACTACACGCTGCTTTGAGGTGACTTGTGTCTTGCTTTTCAAGCCATGAAAGTCTCAGTCCTATTTGACCTTTACTTTCTTTGCAAAACCAATGGCTCTACAAGTACCCACACTAGGGACCTAAATCTACACCAACAAATAAAAATGACTCACTAGACAGATAACTTCCTAACTCAGTGTATCTTCTGCCTATGGATTAAGTTACCACTACAAGTCAACGTACGGATTTGACTCCTTTAAAGCTAGTCTGGATGACTGGATGAGTAGACACAAATTTACACCAGGATTGTCATGTACAGGACTATTAAGTGCTTGAAAATGGAGGTATGAACCTTCATGTTTTCTTAAAGGTGTATTTGGCTAGGCATCTTATGGTCCTCATGATTGCCCACCTCGTACTGTTCCTATGTTCCTAGCAACAATGTTCAGCATTCACTGTTCTCCTGTTTTTTTTTCATACTTCTATTTTCATAATTGTAAGTATCTTACTTACAAGTCTTAAAATGACAATAGGGGAGCCATTTTCCAAATAAACCTTATACAGTGTAGTTATTAAGTGTTCACCAACAGTAACTCCTTTCATGTTTTTTGAGATATGCCTCCATCTTTGCACTGGAGTTGATAAATATAAATTGGGAGGGGTGTGTGTGTGAGCTTGCCCCCAAATGAGGGTGGCAGAGTGCTTGTCCTGCTAGCATGTAACGTTTATTTTTCGTTGGGTAGATGTCCAAACGAGTTGTGCTCGGTGAGCTGGTTCTTCTCCATATTGTAACTTGACAAATCATAGAGGAAGCAACAAGCAACAATGTGTTTGTATATATTTTAGTTTTTTTTTTTTTTTTACATTTCCATGAAGGCAATGTATACAACACCTTTAGTGTAACAATCGTAACTCCCTTTTACTGAAATTAATTTAGAATAACCAGGAACGGTGAAGTGTGTCCCACAAAAATAAATCTATATTGTTTGCATGCTCTGCATTCCTATATTTTTGTGTAAACATCACCCTTAGTATAATTCCTTTTCAAAATGATTTTCAAATTTTGACTGTTTTGAAACACATATCTAGGTTGTTGTCCTAGTTTGTCCAGTAAACCAAATGCACCAAAAACAGTGCCCCAATGAGTGTCAATCACTTTTTTCAATGAACAAACTTCCCTATTATATTCCAGAGCAAGTGCTTGAGATAGATTCTCATTGTTGTTAGGGATAACTTTAACTATTTTGTCCTTAGATTGATGTAAAAGTGGGTCATATCTTGTTCTCTTCGCTGTCCCCCCCAATCACTTAGTTCCCTCAACATAATGGATGGATAGCACTGATTTTGAAATAAATCACACAATTTAGTAGTCTCAGCTTCAAAGATGTAATTGTCTGATACAAACCTACTTTGCCTAATTAATTGCCTCTTCACTAAATTTCTTTTTTGCCAAAAAAGGTGTTGACTGTCAAAGTGCAAGTAGGCATTTAAAAATGTATCTTTTCTATAAATATTTGACTCATATCTGTCAGTAGCAAGCTTTTTAGTGACTGTAATATGCAAGAAATTAATGAAATTATCATTCCATTGATGTGAAAATTGCAACAGATTGGTAGAATGTTTGATAAAGTCCACAAGTGGCTGCAGATCCTCAGCACCGCCTTTCTACAAGATAAAAATATCATCCAGGTACATCACAAATGTCTCAATCATGGATAAAAATGGGGAGTTCAAAATTGTGGTAGTTTCCCAATACCACAAGATCATGTTAGCAAAAACAGGGGCTGATGCTGCCCCCATAGCTACACCCTTAAGATGTTTAAAATATTTACCTTCATAATAAACAAAGTTATTAGTAAGTACCATGTCCATGCATTGGAGTATGATGTTTACCTCAGAGCTGTCTAATTTGCTGTCTGTGACCATTGCTTTTAAAAACCATAGTAAGTGCTGCTTTTGTGGTATCACTAAAAATAAATCTTTAATATCAATAGTCATAAATAAACTACCAGGTAAAAAAGTGGTCTTGGCTAATATCTTCAAAATTGCCAAGAATCTTTTAAAAGATGTCTTTTCTCTGCCAAAAAAGTTTTAAGTTTAAAGTCAACATATTTGGCTAGTGGTTTGGTGTTAGAACCCGCTGGGGCTACTCTTAGTCTCAGAGGAGGGTCTGAGGCTGCATTATGTGTTTTTGGTATACCGAAAATCGCTGGAATTTTAAATTCCTTACTTTAAAAAAATCCCTTGCCTTAACTGATAAGTCATTGGTGATATATGCATCCTCCAAAACCAAATATATACCATGATAAACTGTTGATTTCATTACATGAAACCTTAGCAAAAAAATCTCAGTTAGTCAGATATTCTAACATTTGGAAGAATACATGTGACGATTCATGGTAAAACCTCCCATCCCTTATCAGGTTTCATTATTCTCAAATTTTTGTCATTAGTTAAAACATAAAATAAATCCTTGTCATCTTTTGTAAGGTTGTAAAACATAGTTTTTATCCTCTTACACCATTCCCTTATGTCATGTTCACATAACTTTTCAAATAAAGCAATAGGTGGGTTGAAAGTACTTCTAATACTCAGAGCAAAATCAGTTCCATTTTTTTGAAGCTAAAACACATTTAAAGTTCAATTCTCTTGTGACGGCTATGCACTAGCCCAGCAATCAAGGAAACTCAATCCTCACCACTAACACCAGTGAGGGGCGTCCATATAGGGAAAGGATAATAAATACACACACAGTAAAGCACTGTTTCCCTTAAGAGCACACAGAGATCACAGTCAGTCTGGGGATGGTTTCTCCCTTTCTCTCCAGGTCCCCAATAAGACTCCCCACTGGCACAGCTTTAGGGTCCAGATCTTAGCCTTGTGGGCAAACTAAAACCTCCAGCACTCTTTCTGTCCAACCAGTGCTTCGTGTCCCTGCCCAAGTAGCTGACACACATACACACACACACACACACACACACACACACACACACACACACACACACACACACACACACACACACACACACACACACACACACTTTGAGATGAGTTTATACAATCGCACAGACACTCCTGGGGAATGCTGGCACAGGTTTTCCAGCTGTGCCCCTTTTACCCACAGAATACGGTAGAAATCACTGCCACCACCCAGCTAATATTTATCAGCTACTCAAAGGCCCTTATGAAAGGGTGTCCAATTATAATGTGCAATATTATTATCCAAATAGTAAGTGCGACTGAACAGTCAAGACTTATTTGGAGCGACTTAGTACAGTATCACTATATACGTACAATTTATTCTTAGAGTTTAAATTATCTCTATACAAAACAGCCACAGTTGAAAGGTTTAAAAATATTTAATAATAAATAAAAAAATACAAGACAATACTTCTTACTACACAATGCTAGTCAATAGTTCAGAGATCACAGAGAAATACTTAAAATAATACAGTAGAAAAGTTCTGACATCACAGGAAAACAAACTAGTCTAATCTTCCTATTTCCTAACTATATCTAAGAGAAAACACAGTTCTAAAATCCTACTTACATATAGATACAGGCAGAGTGGTGAGTTGGATGTTCTCAAGACAAATGCTGAAATGCACTCATTCTTTCTGTCCTTAAATTGATAATACAGTACCACTGATTCATTTCAGATTACCTCATTTCTTTCTGGTTCCTAGGCTAACAGATTCTCAGAGGTTAATAGCCCTTGATCTTGCAGCTAGTCAGGAAGCCAGAACAATAAAAAGAAATTATATGTGCAAATTCTAGCTATTACTCTTCCATACAGATAAGGCTGAAGTTTCTGCAGTGTCCACACTATGGCTAGACATTCCTTTTCTACAGCTACATAGCATTCCTCCCTGGGTTGGAGCCTATGACTGAGATAAACCACTAAGTGCTCTTCTCCCTCTGAAGAAATATGGCTAAGTACAGCCCCCACCCCATGGTTCGAAGCATCCACCTGTACAACAAATTCTTTGCTGTAATCTGGACTGGCTAACATACAGGGTCCTCCCAAAGCTTCCTTAAGCTCATGGAATGCCTGCTCACATGCTAGGGTCCACACTACATTATCTGGCCTGTTCTTCTTTGTCAGGTCTGTGAGGGGAGCAGCTATGGTACTATAATTGGGGACAAACTTTCGGTAGTACCCGGCTGTGCCTAAGAATGCCCTCACCTGCTTTTTGGCAACAGGTGCAGGCCATGCCTGAATGGCGGTTCTGGCCTGATCATACTACTCCCTACTCTATGTTCCAGGTAGGAGACCTCTACCATACCCACCTGACATTTGCTGGGTTTAATGGTCAATCCTGCCCTCTGTAGTCTGCCCAGCACCTCCCTGACATGTTGAAGGTGCTCTTGCCAGGAATGGATGTAGATAGCAATATCATCTAGGTAAGCAAGGGCAAACCCTCCTGCTCCTGCTAGG
The DNA here is from genome assembly GCF_019279795.1 of Protopterus annectens. Classification (NCBI taxonomy): domain Eukaryota; kingdom Metazoa; phylum Chordata; order Ceratodontiformes; family Protopteridae; genus Protopterus; species Protopterus annectens. The sequence continues at coordinate 1,084,282,761 of NC_056739.1, read as the reverse complement.
ATATAATCTACCAGCCTCTGGAAAGTCGCTGGGGCATTTTTCATCCCAAAGGGCATATTTGTCAACTCATACACACCAAAAGGAGTCACAAAGCCTGACTTCTCTTTAGCACTGGGAGTCAAGGGCACCTGCCAGTAACCCTTGGCAAGATCAATGGTTGTAAGATACTTAGCCCCACACAGTTGTTCTAGGGCCTCATCTGTCCTAGGCAGAGGGTAAGCATCTGACTCTGTGTGACTATTTAATTTCCTGTAGTCCACACAGAACATGGTGCTGCCATCTTTCTTTGGCACCAGCAACACTGGGGAGGCGCAAGGACTGTTGGACTCTTGAATCACCCCTAGTTCCAACATCTCCTGTATCTCCTTCCTCAGAGTCTGTTTGACTCAGGCACCCTATAAGGGGGCTGCATAATAGGCCTTTGGGGTCCTGGTGCACCCTGGTTTCCCAGTGAACATGTCCCCATACTCCTGTAACGCTGCTCGGATTTCTTGAACTTGGGTAGGAGATAGCTGCTGGGACATTGCTACCCCTTCCAGTGAGGTGTCAGTCCGAGTCTCACTGAGGGGATCAGTCACCAGATCTCCCTCAGACTCCTCCTGCAATCCACTGCAAATACTCAGCACAAGGGTCTCCCTATCATGGTAAGGTTTCATCATGTTAACATGATAGAATTTTGTGCCCCTGCCTAGCAGTTCTACCATGTAGTTAACATCACTTACCTTTCTTACCACCTTGTAGGGTCCCTCCCAAGCTGCTTACAGCTTGTTGTGTCTGACAGGAATGAGAACCATTACCTGCTGCCCCAGAGCATACACTCTAGCTCGAGCATTCCTGTCATACCACACCTTTTTCTGTTATTGGGCTTCTGCCAGGTTCTCCTTGGCCAAGCCCATGAGTTCCCTGAGCCTTGCCCTGAGGTTTAGGACATATGCCAGAACAGACTTCTTATGAGGTTCCCACTCACCTTCCAACTCATCTTGAATTAAATCCCCTCACCCTATGCCCATACACCAACTCAGAGGATGAAAAACCTGTGGATTCCCGGGGAACCTCTCTGTAAGCAAACAACAGATGGGGCAAATATTTGTCCCACTCCCTCTTAAACTGGTCTGCAAATGCCTGTAGCATGGACTTGATCATAGAGTTTAACCTCTCAACCAGACCATTAGTCTGGGGATGGTAGGGGGTGGTCTTCATGTGCTTCACCCCACAGTAATTTCACATACAAGCCAGCAGATCTGATATGAAATTGGCACCTCTGTCAGTCAGTATTTCTTTTGGGAAACCTATCCTGCTGAAAATCTCTAACAAAACATTTGCTACTTTTTCTGCCTCAATGGAGGACAGAGCCACTGCCTCAGGGTATTGTGTGGTATAATCCACAACCACTAGGATATATTTTTCCCTGTGGAACTTTGGGTACTCAGAGGCCCCACAATATCCATAGCTACCCTCTGAAATGGCTCCACAATAACAGGTAAAGGCATCAAAGGAGCTTTCACCTTGACTCCTGCCCTGCCTACCTTTTGGCACTACTCACAGGTCCTGGAGTACCCTGTTACATCTCTGGAAATTCCAGGTCACTAAAAGTTCTGCATAATACATCTCTTTGTACATTTTATGCCCATATGACCTGCAAAGGGAATATCATGGGCTATGGCTAGAAGTGCCAGATGGTAGGCTCTAGGCACTACCAACTGCTGTACTCTCTCACCTTCTAGCCCTACCTCAGGGGTCCACTCTCTACACAATAACCCTTTGTCCCAGTATACAGATTCCCCCTTCCCTTGAGAATCAGGTGCCTCCCTAGCTACCTGCCTCAGTCCTTACAATGTAGGGTATGAAAGCTGAGCCTGTCCCAACTCTCTCTTTGTAACCCTTCCCAGCTCCCCTTCCACAGGAAGTCTGGCATCCTCTGACTACTACCTTTGCAGTCATCCTGTCCAAGGGAACATCAATACTCACAAGCAGCTGCGGCTCCTCTTCAGTCTCACTGCCACAACATAGCTTCTGCCCTGAAGTAACGACCGCACCAGTCCTTGCTGCAAGTATCCGGTCTGTCTAGGTCTCCCCCAGGCTACCAGACCCACATGCTTGTCTCGAAGCCTGACTGCATGTAACTGCATCAGCACATAGTACTGCCTCATCCAAATCCTTCCCTATCAGGACATCTGTAGGATGGTAGTTTGGTAACCTTATTGTCCCAAGACAACCTATTATTGGCATTTTGTCTTCCCCACTTACTGGCTCCTTCACCATTTGTTCCCCACCTTGCCTCCATGGACATCTGTATGCCACATGGCCCCACTGGTTGCATTCAAAAAATTTAACCCTAGGTCCTGGACATGTACTTGGACTAGTGGCTTCCCCTGCTACTGGCAGACTCTGTTTGGGTAGTCTGTGCTACCCACCATGGGTTCCTTTAGACCCATGAGCAGTACTGGGGGTCTCTTTCCTGTGCAGCAATGCCCTGCTTGCTAGGTATAGGTCTCCCTCCTTCCCCAACTCATCTGAAGTAGCACTTTGTCTATCAGCTAACCAGATCCTTATGTCCTCGGGCAAAGTGCTAAGGGCTTGTTCCCTCACCAAAAGGTCTGCCAGCCCTTCAGACGTGGTGACCTAACATCCACTCACCCACCTATGAAAATAAGTGCTTAGTTCAACAACATGTTCACACACACTTTCATCTGCCTTGTGTCTATGCTCACAAAACTTTTTCCTATACATTTCAGGTGTTAGCTTAAATAATTCTAACAAATAGTTCTTAACCATAGCATAATTAATACAGTCAACATCAGACATTTTAAACCACACAGCTACAGCTTTATTATACCATGGAGTAAGGGGGTCAGGAACCATAAACAGAGCCTTTGGTCAACATCATACTGTTTACATACCCTCGCAAACATATGAATGAAACTATCAAAATTATCCCTCTCTTTAAAATGTGGAAGAAATTTACAGAACTTTTGTGCTTCTGGGGTCCAGTTACTCCCTTCCCCATTACCTCCATGACTCTGGCAAAGAGTCAACATTTCTTTTGCATGCTTCCTCTGCCTCTCCTTTTCCTCAGCTTCCAGGTGTAGCAGTTTCTCATTCTCCTCAGACTGCAGATGTCTCAGTCTCTCAGCTACTTCTATTTTCGAATGCCTGGCCTTCAACTCAAGTCTCTTTAGCTCCAGATGGATTTTTAAGTCCTCTGCAGAAAGGTTGAGCTGTCCATTCTCTGAGGCTGGTACATCTCCACTGCCAGTCTGATCCTTCTTCTGGCTGCTGTTTTCTGATGCAGTTGTGAATAAAGCTGCAATCATGTCTGCCTTAGTCAGGTTTCCATGCACCAGTCCCCTTGCCTGGCATATCTCAGCCAGCTGGCTCCTTGTCACCTCTCCATACTCCTCTGCTGACATGCTGCCTGCTCTCCCTGACTAACTAAGCTAACAAAAGAAATAAAACAATTATGATCTGAACTCGGAGTATTCACTGCATGGCTGATTTAGAGTACAAAACACCTTCAGTGATCACTGTACACAAGATACAGGAATTCACTCTACCCACACCACTACGAGCCAATTAGTATTTGCCAACCAATTAATATGTGGTGTGGATATCCCACCACTGCCAAACAATTAATATGTGATGCCCATGCATTGGCCCAGCAATCAAGGAGCCTCAATCCCCACCACTAACACCAGTGAGAGGCATCCAAATAGGGAAAGCTATGCAGTTTTAAATCATCGACAAAGAGAAGACGAGACGTCTTTATACTGTGTTGTTTTCTAGGAGCCAAATTATACCCATGACCTAAGCTGTTATGTAGACAGCTTAATAGCATAAGGGCAAGGCAGAATAGCAGCAGTAACAGAGAGTCACCCTGGAATATCCCCCTTTGAATTTTTATCCCTGGAATAATAATATCTTTTATCATGGCTTAATTGCAATGTGGTCTGCTACTGTTTCATGGTCACTGTATTGTATTTGATCAGTGTAGGGTGTATCTTATACATTTTTAAGCACTCTTTTATCCATGAATGTGGGATAATATCAAATGCTTTTTGTAGTCAATCCATGCCATACTTAGATTATTCCCCTTTTTACAGTTCTCCACTATGGCTTTATTTAATAAATTTTTTTTTTTTTTTTATTTTTATTTTACATTTGTTAACAGGGAAAGTCCAACTTGGAACAAGCCAGTTTTCAGCGGAGGCCCCGGGAAAAATGCTTCAGATCAAAAAATGATCCTTTGTTCCATATAATTTTCTTTTATTGCCCTTTTGTTCTACTGCCTTAATTGAGTGTTTTTCTAAATGACTATAAACTCTATTGGCATCAATTCCTATGTATAGTTTATGGAAGGCAAGTTATTTGGTCTATAATTTTTAAGCTAGCTTGCAGGTTCACTCTTAAGTAGGAGCATTGTTTTTCCTGTTGTTAGCCAGGTTAGTGTCTATTTAGGGTGCTCATATAAATAGTTCTTACACATGGCTAAATCTCTGTGCAAAGATGTTAATACTTTTAACTAAAAAGTTAGGTACTGCATCTGGGCCTGGAGTTTTCCAGTTAGAAGCTTTTCTTAACTGTGTTTCAATCTCTCTGGTTCTTCTTTCATCCCATTTCATATCCTGTACCTTTAAACTTCTTATTCTTTCTTTTATTTCTTCTTTTATTTCTTCTATCCATTTAGCATCTTTGTTATGTTCCACAGGATCTTCATAGATACTTCTCCAAAATGTATCTATTTCTTCTTTTCTTGGCATTCTTTCACTTCCTTTTAACTTGTTTCCTAGTTCTCTATGAAACTTTTTTGGGTCATCAATAAACTGCGTATTAAGTATTTTTCCTTTATATTTATCTGTGTATCTTCTGAGTTTTTCTGGCTGTGCTGAGATTTTTAGTTTGTTATTTGCGATAGTGCATTATAGATCCTGGTCTGTTCTAATACTGTGCATTCTTTTATAAAATCTTTCTTTCTTTTCTGCTCTTTTTGTACTGATTAGTTTTGCTTTCCCCTTTGCATAAATATTACACCATATTAAATCTCTTTTTCTTTTCCATGTCCATATTTCCTCTTCAGATGTCTCCTGATCTTCCTGCTTCTCCTGGGGACTCATTCCATCATGCTGTGATGTAACCTGTGCTAGATCTTCTACACCAAATCCTTCACTTCGCAGGTACTACATCACTTTAACTTCAAATTTCTTAACTTCTACTTTACTAATCTTCTTTTCTACATTCCCTCTTTGTAATATTATTTTTATTGTGAAATTTTCCAGATCTGGATGCCTTCACCTGTATTTCTCTTTGAATATCTTTGGGACTGCTTTCTTTATATTGATGAATTTGGCTTTCTCCTTTGCATAAATATTGCACCATATCAAATTGCTCTTTCTTTCCCATGTCCATATTTCTTTTTTTATACTTTTCATATTTTTATATTTTTGCACTTCTTCAGATGCTTCTTTTTCCAAACATTTCAAAGTCACAAATCACAAATCTGTTGTATTAATGAATACAAATTGTTATTTGAAGCTTTTGACAGTTTTTCTTGTGGAAGTATTTTTGTTTCCTCTAATTTCTGTCTTAATCATTTTGTATATCTTGTGTGTGGAAATTCTGAGCTTTTTACATAATAGTAACAATACATATTTTCTTTCTTATCCTCAGTAGTCCACTTTATCATCTTTATGGCTCTTCTTTGGTCTATCAGTTTTTGTGATTTATATGGACTACTACTTCCTTCTACAACAGGGTGACCATCTGGACTACTACTTCCTTCTACAGTGGGGGGGGGGGGGCATCTCACAGGATTGTTTTCCTGAGATGTCTGCTAGATTCTGCTCTGGAAAGAGATTTTCTTCCTCCAGACAAAGTAGAGCTGTATCTAACGTTCTTCCTGCATTTTTTCAATCAAATTCTGGTATCTGTCATGGAATTGTCTCAGGATTTTTGAATACATGGCTTGCATGGTGACTACCCTTGGTCAGACCTCACATGAGAAATAAATCAGTGGTACCTCAAGTTTAGTCTCGGCTCAATATCTACATTCTTTATCTTTTCAGATCCCTGTTCTGGTGTTTGTAAGGAGGGATGTTCTATGGTAGGTAGACCAGTTCTCTCAGAATCCAGGTCTCCCATTCTCCCTCCCATCTCCTCTTCAGTCTGTCATGACAGATGCTTTAGACCTGACATGGGAAACAGTTTCAAACAGAGTGAAAGTGCAAGGTCTGCAGAACAGACAAGACAGACAAAAGCTCTTAAATATCAAAGACATGTTGGCAGTGTCAATCAGCTCTGGTCTTCAGGACTTCTACAGGTTTTTACAAATAACACCACAGTGATGTGGTACATAAACAGATAAGCAGTACCAGATATTACCTCCTTTGTAGACTTGCCATGATAACTTGGGAGGTAGCAGCTCAGCTCATTTTGATTCTTCAGGCTTCTTACATTCTGTCAGAGCAAAACATTGTAGCAGACAAGCTAAGTAAGACCAGGACAGGCACTCATGAATGGAAACTGCATCTACAGTACTCTGGGAATTGATCCAGCTTTGGGGAACACCTCAAGTACATCTATTTGCCTCCTTTCAAAACAGACAGCTAAAGAAATTCTGCTCCTGGATTCCTTGCAAATAGGCTTGGAAGACAAATGCATTCTCATTCCTATGGATGTGAATGTTTCTGCAGGCATTCCCTTTCCACTGATATCCAGGGTTCTTCTAAAGATTGATAAGGACTCCCCACATATAACAGTGGTGACCCCCTTTTAGCCCAAACAGTCTTTCTCCTTTCTTTTGAATCTGGCCAATGTTAATTACCGCAAGCTTCCCCACATACTAGATTTACTCTCACAAGACGGGTTGTTTCATACACTCCAACTTGAATACTGTTCACCTGACTGGCTGCATGACAGAATGGTACCTTTTTTTCTCAGGACATTTAATAGGTACTGAAGGAGGCCATAAAGCCTTCTGGTAGAAAATCATATATGTCTAAGTGGGAAAGATTTTCTAGCTGGTGCCATTCCAAGGACCGGGAGCATTTTAAGGTTGGTTGCCTGTGGTTCTTGATTATTTGTGTGAGTTATTGTCCTCTGGTCTTTATTATTGTTGTCAAGATTCATCTGTCAGCCATTAGGTTCACAGGTTAACACTAGGCTATCTAAACTTGTGAGCCATTTTAAGCCTAGCCAAATTTTACATCCCAAAGGTAAGAATGAAACCTTGTACCTAGTGTCTATGACATAAATATCTTAACAGTTGTGCTAACCCCGAACCCCCTTGAAGGTGTTTGAAGTGCACAGTAACACTACACAACTTAACTTACTATATGCATTAGAAGCCTTCTCTACACAGCACAACAGACAAACACACAAACACAGTAGTCCATCATTGCTGGATTCACACCTCCTACCTCTATACTTATGCAGTCTAGAGAGCACAGTATTAAAAGCCAGCACCACAGGATAACTCTGCTTGTCTGCCCTTGATTCCCCTTCTTTTTACATATTTGTCCACCTAGAAAACAGATGGCCCCTCCTTGAGATTACTCTTTTTCCATTTGAACCAGCTCATCAAGCTGATTTAAGATTCTAAAACACAGAAGAGTTTTTACTTGTTGAGCTTGACTTCTGCTAGAAGAATATCTGAGTTACAGGTTCTTATGGTAGGTAAACTAATTTTTCACAAAGGCAGGGTTTCTGTGAAAACATATCCTTCATTTATAAAAGAATAAACCTAGACATGAAGCAAATAGCTGACTATACTGAAAATAAGTAAACAAAATCAAACTAAAAAGTCAGCATGTACATTGAATTTTTAATTATAGCCTTCATTTATGTTTAAAGTGGTCTTGGACTTTATCTTATGCCAGTCCATTAATCTCACTGTCTTTTTTCCAGAACCCTAAAACAAGGGAGAAAGAACCCTGCCTACTCTGAATATCAACAGGCAGCACAGATACATTTACAAATCACTGCAAACTGGATTCCTGTTTCAGGTCCCAAACAGGCTTTGCTTGGACCATTCTCGAGGGGCTTCTGGATTCTTAAAAGCTATGTTAATAATGTAGTTGTGTAAGTAACCTTGTCATAACAGTAAATGTTCTAATAGATCACTATTAAAGTAGCCCTCCCCATCCAACATCCACCTTCTTTGGTTGTCTTGGTATTGCTGGGTTGTGGAATTATACACCCTTATATAGGTAGTTGTTCTTTTATTTTTTTCTAGCATATTTCCTTTGAAGTCTACAGCCTTCCATCTTGGGGCAAGAATTCTCTGAAGAGTTTTGGCACTTAACTGCCTTTCATGAAGCTCTGCTCAAGCTCATGTCAGTTAGAGTGCATGGAAGTTGTCCTTTAGCTTTAAAAAGCTGGTTGGTTGGTCATATCCTTGGCAGGGTATAACCCTAATAGCTAAGGCTTCTGTAACAGTGATGTATTATAACATCTATTATTATAACTTTACTTACACAACTGTATTTTTTTTGGGACAGAAAAACACAGCTTAGGTGTTCATCGGGTGTTTTTTTAAATAGTCTATGTCTCACCCCAAATTCAAAGTCTCACATATTTGGCTTATCCATTATGAGTGAGTCAAATGAAGTGACAGGTAGCTAGCTAGCTAGCTAAATGGATGGTTAGATGGACAGAGAGGCATGGGCATAGACTCATAAATGGATGAATAAGCAAACTTACAGATAGATATACTGACAAACATGTTGATAAGTGAATATGGATGAAAAGACTGACAGGCAGAGGCAGGCAGACATGCAGATGGAGGAATAGACATACTTAAAGAGTAATAGAGATTGAAAGAGATATGTAGAGAAACGTGCAACTAGGATGGTATAACAGTTAATAGCTGAATAATTACTTACCAGTGAACAAATACATAGACAAACAAGCAAGTCAATAGATAGAATGACAGACAAACATATGATAAAACTATATGTGTTTTTATGGAACTTGTCTGATGATGAATCACCAAGACTAAAAATGCAGTGAAAGAAGAAAAAAAAAACACTAGTTGAAAATTCTAAAATGATGGCAACTCTCAGAAAATTTTGAAATTAAGTAAGCTATCAGATATAACAGAAAAGCTAATTTCTGACACTTTTATAACACAGTAATCCTCAAATACTACTGAACTTTCCACCTGTCACTTTAAATAACTAGCAAAGACTGCAAAGGTGAAGATTGCTTAATTTGCTCTGTCTTCGATATGCTGGTTTTATGCTTGCTTCTTTTTTGACTCCAGTCTTCTTTGCTTTCAGTGTAGCTTGATAAATTAGATGTGATACATAACAGGTGCATAACCAGAGGGAGTGGATGAGGGTGCAGCTGTCCCTACTGACTCAAGGACATCCCCCCATCTGTCTCATCAGTGTAATTTAACATACCTTAAGTGAACAGACTCTGCTATGCCCAGGGGTTTGTACTGACTTTCCCATTCTAAAAGTCAGACTCAGCCAAGCTGAACCAGTCACACAAAACAAGTACAGTGCTTGGGGAGAAATCTTGATCTGTATCCCAAGATTCAAATGTTAAATTTCTGTTGATGTAAGCAAAACAAATCACTATAAATTATGCCAACATCTATAAATACAAAGTGCATATTGCATGCAGTATCCTGTTACTTAATTCTTATGATGCAGAGCTGCTGTATAAGTGCTGTTCTGTTTCTGTTTAACAGTGACTGATTATTACAGTTACTTTATTATGGCAATGAATTATAAAACTAGATCAAAAAAGATGAAATATTCCCTAATCACTCTATAATGACAGACAATGTACTGGTTTTCCTTCATGCTTGATTCTTGTTTATATAAGGCTGCCAAAATAATAGGAGGAATCCAGTGAGATATGCATGAGCACTGAAGAAGTCCACGTATCACTCCACATTGACAAACATACCGGAAAGACATGTGGTGAAAAGTGCTTCTTTGGAATGTAAAATAGCAGTGTACCCTCAGCCAGTATATTTTCAGATTTGGTACAAGTTCATATACTGACAATGTATGTGCTGGAGAAGTGGATCTGGGACAACTAGGAGTGCAGACTTGAGGAAAACTAGCTTTGTATTGTTAGATAAACTGCAGCACATGGTTCCCATACTGTATGTATCTTAAGGTACAGCTACCAGAAACCATAGCTTAAAACTAAAAGTGACACTGCTTAAGTAATTTAACATGCCATGTCTCCACGTGCAGCCTATACACTTAATCATTTTTGAAGACGTGGATTGTGTGACGTGTGATGAGAGCAACACAATCTACTCAGTATATGTGAGGATTTTTTGCGAAGCTACAGTAATAAAACAGCCTCCATACTCTGTGGAAACTCTTTGGCGTGAAGGGAAAAGAATGTACGATTATAAATAAAAAAGGCATCTTATTAGAGGGTGAGCCACTGCCACATACATGTATTAACCTAAAAGTCAACAAGCTGAGATATGATTTGTGTAGAATGTTCACAATGTATATCATGTGTGGAGTTGTATCAACACTACATCCGTCACTCCAGATACACAGTGAATAATTTCTTCATTCCATGTGTATTAATCCCATCTCTACCTCTCATCATTCATCCCTCACAGAAAGGGACATATGGCCTTGAGCTGGGAATCACATCTCAGCATACCACTGAGCCTGCTTCTACCATATAGCTAGCACTCTCTTAGTATCACTACACATCGACAATCATATGGGAAAACCATGTGGTGAAAAGTGCTTCTTTGGAATGTAAAGTAGCACTGTGCCCTCTATGATAACTTCTCTATATTATGCAGTTGATTGAAGTTGAAATAAGTTTATGCAGCATGGAGAAGTTATGAACAGTATATACAAGATGGTGAAATGCTAAGGTGTGATATACAGTTAGGAGGATATAGACAGTAAGAAAGTTATTAGGCAGTGAAAGAATATGGTGAGCTTAGATAATGTGGCAACTGGCAAGGGTTATAGCAGTGGCATTTAGCAAGTTTCAGAAGATGACTTTTTAGTTGTGTCCAGAAGAAGTTTAATAATATTTGTTTGAGATGGGAGAGAAGAGATTCTCAGAGTTTTGGGAGAATGTACATTTACAGGTCCACTAGTGTTGTCTGAATTCATATTCAGTAGAAAATATTCTGTGAATATCTTTGCTAAATCTTTCAGTGCTGAATGTGGTCTGAGTGTAGTAGCATCTGCTTTCCCATTGCAGAAGGTGACCCCCAACTAAATATAAGTAAATCAGTTGCCATACCATTTTGGGAAGGCTGTATTTTGTTGAAGTATACTGTTTAGCTGTCTAAAAAAATTCAAAAATGATATTCAGACTCACACTTTATCTTATCTCACAAGTGACAATCACGGTGCATCTTTTATGTATATATGTACATGCACATACACAAACACCCCCCCCCCCACACACACACACACATGCACGTGTGTGTGTATGTAATTACGAGTAGACATGTGATCTTACATAGATTCTAATAGAAAACTACATTACACGTACACATACACATAGGATTCCAATGAAGAAAGACCACCTTTGGTTTACCTAGTCTGTGCTGTACTTCGCATTGTATAATATTTTTCTGCTTATTGCAGACACCTCTGAGTCTGAATCTATCCATACTCCATCAGCCCTTCTGCACTGCAGTCATTCCAGTGCCCTCTACCCAGTATTTGAAGCAATATTTCCAGATGCCTGTCTTAAATCTCTTCCTCCCTTGCATTGCCAGCCTTCTTCTCATGTCTTTTTTCCCCTTGGTCTTCAGTTTTGCAGCAGCAGCAGTATATCACCTAATAATCCAGTGATTCAGCATTATATTTCTGTTTTCTTTCTGCTGCAAACATTTGTACATTTGAACTCTACCTTTCAGTTCACGTCTTTATTATATAAATAAACATTTGGTGTCCAATACGAACCAGTGCAAATGAATCTGATATCCCTCTCTCAGTATGTCCTGCAGAACTGAACATAGTATTTCAACTGTCATACAGAACATTGAACAACATGAATATGACATTTGAATGTTTACATTCCACACCCTAGGAATACATACAACTGTTTTCTTGGTTTTTGCCACTGCTCTCACACTAACTAGCATGATTTGACATTGCACTGGTCAGAATGCATGTATCATTGTTCTCCTCGCCCCCTCCCTAGCAGCATTACTACTAGCTTATATCACTTACTGATTTCCACATCACAAATTAATAGCCTTGCATATTTTTGTAGTTTAATGTGAGTTGTTACCTATGTATCCATTCTGCAGCCTGTATTAGATCATGCTGAAAGCACGATCCCCATGAGAGCAGTAGCTAGGCAAATTGGCACCCTGGGCAGTTCTTCTGATTGGTGCCTACTCTAACTAAAATTGTATAGCTGATACTCCTTTGGCTTGTTGATGCCTACAGAAAACCCATTCACTCATTTAGGTACACAGACTCTACTGTTTAATTAAATGAATACTAGCATGCAGAATTACAGTACTGAATGCATCCCCCAGTACTCCACATCTGCCCAATTAACATTGCCTATTGTGTCCCCTAATAGCTTATGCTCAAGGCAGCCACCCCCTTCACTCTGTCCCACCTACAGGTCTGCTCAATATCATTAACTACTGTTCTAGACATGCAGACATCAGTGGATAGAATTACTTTATTCTGTAACTACAATGTAAAGTGAGAACAAGTGTGCTGAAAAGAACTCATCCAGCATTGAACCCTCTGGTATACACTAGTCATGTGACACTTTACTCACCACGTTCCCATTAAGTTATACATTGCCTGCTATAAGATTACCAGTTCTCTGTGTACTTTACCAATATGGTTCCCCTTGCCATAGCCTATAGTATTTAATCTAATTATCGGCACCTACCTGCCTAGAGGCGCTTGTTAATCCAGAGGTACTGACTGCAGAATTGAATGCTGGAAGTCTTGGCTTCAAGTCTTAAATGTAAGCTATTACTTTGCTTTTGTATTTTTGGATTCAGAAACATTGCTTAAGAGGATGTTTTTCTCTGTATTTGTGTGAGTGTGTGTTGCTCTGTTTGCGCGTGCATGCATGTGTGTGTGTGTATGTGTGTGTGTGTAATTTGACCTTAATCACCATGCCAGGTGTTTCCTAGCTGAAAGGAAAAATGGGCTTTTAAGGGAAAATTCAGCACCTAGTTGCCTATATGCTGATGTTAGGCTAGAAGCAGTGACACTAGTGTGATATGCCAGGAAGTCTCCTTCAAGTTTCAAATGAGAGCTAATATTTGCCTTTTATATTTATATGATTCAAAATTAGTGCCTATGTAGAACAACCTGTCTGCATTTGTATGTTTCTATGTAATCTGATATTATTCTCTTGTGAGACATGGTGTGATATGCGTTTACGAAGTCCACATGCACTGTATATTATTTGCATATGTATTATATGTGTATGTATTTGCCTTATTAACTTAGTTTGTGATGTAGTCATACAAAGTGAAGGTAGAAGAATAAAAAGGCCTCTATTGCTTCAGCCCATGATGTTGCACATCCGATAGTCAGTCTGTACCCAGCATTTTACCAGTCTAACCTGCAGAATATATTCCATGGTCTTTATCGTGACTGTAGTAATGATGACTGGTTTACAGTTACTCCGCTCTTTCCTTACTACATTGTGCCTAGGGCAGACCTGTGCTAAACCTCTGATAACCCACTGAAATCTTTAGGTGTCACTATAATCCTGAAAGACTTACATTTTTCTAGTGCTTCAGTCAGCATATTAACCCATCCTTTCAGTGACCAGGTCAGAAACGCATGAGGCTGCAGTGACGTATTCCCCACAAAGTCTCCATCAAATTGTTCCCTAACTATATTCAGTGGTATTCAACTGTTTGTCACCTCATGCACCTTCACACTGTCTTTTCTTACTTATACCTCTTGCTTTAGTAAATACTGAGTCAAAGAACTCATCCATTATATCAACCAGCCTACTTCTCTGCATGTCTTCTTCTGTGTTAACCCAACATCACATATCTTTGCCTGTGTTACTCTTTCTTCTTGTGTTTGTTTTTCTGTGTGTGTGTGTGTGTGTGTGTGTGTGTGTGTGTGTGTGTGTGTGTGTGTGTGTGTGTGTGTGTGTGTGTGTGCATCTCTGTATATGTCTGTGTGTATTAATATCAAGGTATGAATGTATGCAATTTTGTTTATGCTACTCCTTTTTCTTCCAGGCAGATCCATGGTTCCATATGTAAGCCTGCCTTAGCCAGATCTGCTTTAACCCAACAGATGACATTAATTGCTTTCAGCCCAGTTCTTGCACATCTACATCATCTTGAGAACATGTTATTTCTTTGCAGGAATGTGCACTGAGTCCATTATCACTGGACCACTAACATTAAATATCGCTAGCAATAAGTACCACTGTTAATGTGACTTAGGCAGGTCTAATGTTTGAAGTGTGTGGTTTATCAAGGTTGACACTGATTTTATGAGCATTGGAGTGAATAAATGGGAACTTGTATTTCTGAACAGTGGATGGAGTTTGGTGTTGGGATGTATGTTGCAGATACTGAATGGAATTTTTTTTGGTAAAATGTTGGCTTGCCTTTTCTCTGCAGTTGGGCATGTATGGATACAGTATGTCTGAGTAAGAAGTGTGCAGCAATAAATGCTTGATATTTGTCTTATGTCTTACTTTTTGATGGAAATAGTTATCTTAATTTGTTTGATTTAGATAATTTTTGTTATGATGTGGATGGGTGTGATGTTATTGCCTTCATCAATTCATCATAGGTACTGTTTCTTATTCACTTCACCTCTGCATATCTACTACATTTTCAGCAATAGACTTTTTATGCAATTTTGGCCACATTACTGTCTTTCCTCATCATACTTTGTTCTTTTACTTATACCAAATGTTAACAAATGGTGAGTCCAGTCTCCCTCTGGAGGCCCATGAAGTCTGACACTGTTGTATATTTCACTTTATTTCACTTTAAAATACCCAGAATTATTTTACTTGTCGTGTCAAGGTAAATCCATAAGGATACCCAATCAATATGAGTATCTTACTATAAATCAATAGTAAAGGAATAATAATTTAAGCTAAGTTTTCATTATTTCAAATATGTGTATGTGGATGAGTTGTTTTCTTCTTTACAATGTGCCATGTGTTTCAAAAGGTTATTAATAGTAATTAAAGTTGAACCATATTAACACATCTGTATTTGTAATATACCCTATTATATACTTTTATTAGAAAGTTGATATAAACTATATTACTTGGCCAGAGCTATATTCTTTTGTTTTATCTTTGTACACAATGAATAAATTTTATAAATCATTTTATACAATTTATAGTTTTATAACTGTCATTAACCAATTGGTAGATATTATCAGAAAAAAAAAATCAAAGCTGTGCTTACCCATATACTTAGGGTGCATTGAATCTGCAGTTTCAGTCACACTTTGCTTGCTTAATTATACACAACCTCATTATGTGTCTCCCAAATGCCATATTGTCAGTTTTTGATGTAATTATTAGCAAATTATTCTTTCATGCCTAAAAGGTCAGTTTAGTTGTGATCTTTTTCAGTCATGCCCTATCAACGACAGATGTAAGCAGTTTTTCCATTTTCAAAGCATCTGAATACAGACTATAGAACATCTCAGATAAAAACCATAGATCCAAAAGATCTAAGCAAAGTATAGACCTAGGATAGTTCCACATTGGGCACGTTGACTGCATCCTAGAATTTCATCTGTCCTGTGTTACTCTTTCTTCTTGTGTTTGTTTATGATACTTGTCATATTTGTACATAATGCTTCCATCTTCTCAGGATTGCATTAATACCATGTTGGTCTAATTTATTGATCAGTGCATGAACAGTATTTTGTTTATGCCCCTATCAAAGATTGAAGACAGATCTTTATAAATTACATCACTGTACATGTTTTTATTAATAGCTGTTTCTGTATTATTTTAGACCATCATGTTGCAGGTAGTTATAGATATATTTTTAACATATGCATGCTGATGCATGGTTTCAAATCTCAACCTTTCCAATTCTGGCAATAATGTACCCTAAATAACCTTCTCCATTTTTTTTTCTAAAATTGGAAAGTAAACTTATGGGTCTATTTGACTCTGGATTTGCATATCTCGAATTGTGAGGAATGTTCCCATACTTAAATGACCTAGTGAATACCAATGTTAAAGTACAAATAGGTAAAGTAAAGAATTTTAAAGAAACAAAAGCATCAAACTCAGTAGCCCCAGAATTAAGAGAAATTAAAACAATCTGTAATTAAAAAATAAACTGTGTCAGGAAATAACACAAGCAATATCCATGTGAAGATTGGGTGAAGATAGATGAAGGCTGCCAGCCTAGAATTTTGGAGATAATTCTGTCATCTGTAAATATTAATGTAAACCACAGGCTTGTCTTAAATGGTAAAAATAGTGTTACATATGGAACTGGAAAAATGTAACAACAGTGTACTCTACTGACCAAGTAAAGCATGTTGTGACCCTTTGATGTAAAACTCGGAGCCAGTAAGTCTAAAGTGAGGCATCCTGCCTATTGTTTTAAGGCCAGAGTTAATGGCCAGAATTTGCATGCATAAATGTCCTTTATTGCTCTGGTTTCTGCCCAGAGGTGAAGGATGTAAATGTAGTTTATGTTATCCTGGGAATCCAGGGAAGTGTGAAGAATTAAAAACAAACTTCCAGAACTAGTAAAACAAAAAAGGTGAACCAGGAACAACTGCAGACCACCAATTTATTTATTTATTTAACCAAAATTGTACTAAGCACTTTCACCCACACACATCAGGGCATCTTCAGAGTACTGACAATCCTTGTGTTGAACCGCTTTTTAAATCCTTATGTAAATTAGATAAGTGTGAAGAATGATGTGACATAAAACCAGGAATGTGATTTTAAAAACAGAGAGAATCAGAGAGCATTAAGCATTTTTGTCTTGACCATCCAACTCACCAGCACTGTCTTGCTCTATATGTAAGTTTATCTTAGACTTGTGTTTTCTCTTAGAAATAGCTAGAAACTAGAATGATTAGACTGTGTTTTTCTGTGATGTCAGAACTGTACTACTGAATTATTTTAAGTATTTCTCTGTGATCTCTGAACTCTTGACTAGCACCGTGTAGTAAAATCATTGTCTTGTGTTGACTATTTGTTATTAAATATTTGTAAACCCTTTCAACTGTGGCTGTTTTGTAGGGATAATTTAAGCTCTTTAGAGTACTTGCATGCCTTTGGTAAAATTGTACAAAGCCACTCCAATAGCTTTAGCCCTGGGCTATACTACCAATTGGATAATAATATTGCAAAGTAATAATTGGACACCCTTTTAAGGGCCTTTGAGTAGCTGATAAATATTAGTGGGTGGCGGCAGCTGGTACTATCATATAGTCTGGGAAAAAGGGGCACAGCTGGAGAATCTGTGTAGGCTTTCCAAAGGAGTGTCTATGTGGTTGTATAAACTCTTCACAAAGTGTGTGTGTGTGTGTGTGTGTGTGTGTGTGTGTGTGTGTGTGTGTGTGTGTGTGTGTCAGCTACTTGGACAGGGACATGAAGCACTGGTCAGACAGAGAGGGTGCTGGAGGTTTTAGCTTGCCCACTAGGCTGAAATCTGGACCCTATAGCTGTGCCAGTAGGGAGTCTTATTGGGGACCTGGAGAGCAAGGGAGCAACCAGCCCCAGACTGACTGTGATCTCTGTGTGCTCTTAAGGGAAATTGTACTTTACTGTGTGTATTTGTTATCCTTTCCTTCTATATGAGACGCCCCTCACTGGTGTTAGTGGTGAGGATTGAAGCTCCTTGATTGCTGGACCAGGGCAAGGGCATCACATATTAATTGTTTGGCAGTGGTGGGATATCCATACCACATATTAATTAGTTGGCAGTGGTGGGATATCCACACCACATATTAATTGGTTGTCAAATACTAATTGGCTTGTAGTGATGTGGGTAGAGTGAATTCCTGTAGATTGTGTACAGTGAGCTCTGAAGGTGTTTTGTACTCTAAATCAGCCACGCAGTGAATACTCAGAGTTCAGATCACAATTGTTTTATTTCTTTTGTTAGCTTAGTTAATCAGGGTGAACAGGCAGGATGTCAGCAGAGGAGTATGGAAAGCTGACAAGGAGCCAGCTGGTGGAGATGTGCCAGGCTAGTGGACTGGTGCATGGAAACCTAAGGCAGACCTGATTGCAGCCTTGGTTACAGCTGCATCAGAAAACAGCAGCCAGCAGGACAATCAGACTGGCAGTGGAGATATGATACACTTGGAGAATGGACAGCTCAACCTTTCTGCAGAGGATGTAAAAATCCATCTGGAGCTAAAGAGACTTGAGTTGGAGGCCAGGCATTTGGAGATAGAATCAGTGGTAGAGCTGTAACTGTTTAGTTCAAAATGTCTGATGTTGCCTGTTTTGATTATACTGCTGTTAAAAATCATTTGTTAGAATTGTTTAAGCTAACACCAGAAACGTATAGGAAAAAGTTTTGTGAGCTTAGACACAAGGCAGATGAAAGGGTGTGTGAATATGTTGCTGAACTGAGCACTTATTTCCATAAGTGGGTGAGTGGATGTCAGGTCACCACTTTTGAAGGGCTGGCAGACCTTTTGGTGAGGGAACAAGCCCTTAGCACTTTGCCTGAGGACATAAGGATCTGGTTAGCTGATAGACAATGTGCTACTTCAGATGAGTTGGGGAAGAAGGGAGACCTATACTTGGCAAGCAGGGCAGCCCTGCACAGGAAAGGGACCACCAGTACTGCTCATGGGTCTAAAGGAACCCATGGTGGGCAGCACAGACTGCCCCAACAGAATCTCCTAGTAGCAGGGGAAGCCACTAGTCCAGGTACATGTCCAGGAGCTATGGTTTCAATGTTTTGAATGCAACCAGTGGGGCCATGTGGCATACAGGTGTCCACGAAGGCAAGGTGGGGAACAAAAGGTGAGGGAGCCAGTAAGTGGGAAAGACAAAATGCCAATAGTAGGTTGTCTTGAGACAACAAGGATACCAAACTACCATCCTGCAGATGTCCTGATAGGGAAGGATTTGGATGAGGCAGTACCATTTGTTTGTGCAGTTGCACGCAGACAGGCTAGGAGACAAGCATGTGGGTCTCATAGCCTGGGGGAGACCCAGACAGACTGCATACTTGCAGCCAGGACTGGTGAGGTGGTTACTTCACAGAGGGGGCAACCCTGTAGCAGTGAGACTGAAGGTGATCCATAGCTGCTTGGGGGTACTGATGGTCCCTTGGACAGAGTGGTTGCAAAGGTAGAGGTGAGTAGTAGTACCCAGGCTGACAGTGAGGCACCACTATCAGAAGATGCCAGACTTCCTGTGGAAGTGGAGCTGGGAAGGTTTACAAGGAGAGAGTTGAGACAGGCTCAGATCTCAGACCCTACATTGCAAGACCTGATGCAGCTAGCTAGGGAGGCACCTGATTCTCAAGGAAAGGGGGAATCTGTATACTAAGACAAAGGGTTACTGTACAGACAGTGGACCCCTGAGGGAGGGCTAGAAGGTGAGAGAGTACAGCAGTTGGTAGTGCCTAGAGCCTACCATCTGGTGCTTCTAACCATAGCCCATGATATTCCCTTTGCAGGTCATATGGGCATAAAATGTACAAAGAGGCATATTATGCAGAACTTCTATTGGCCTGGAATTTCCAGAGATGTAACAGGGTACTGCAGGACCTCTGAGCAGTGCCAAAAGGTAGGCAAGGCAGGAGACAAAGTGAGAGCTCCTTCGATGCCTTTGCATGTGATTGAGGAGCCATTTCAGAGGATTGCTATGGATATTGTGGGTCCTCTGAGTACCCCAAGTTCCACAGGGAAAAAGTATATCCTAGTGGCAGTGGATTATGCTACACAATACCCTGAGGTGGTAACTTTGTCCTCCATTGAGGCAGAGAAGGTGGCAAATGTGTTGTTATAGATTTTCAGTAGGGTAGGTTTCCCAAAAGAAATACTGACTGACAGAAGTGCCAATTTCATGTCAGACCTGCTGGCTTGTCTGTGGAAGTCTGTGGGGTGAAGCACATAATGACCACCCCCTACCATTCCAAGACTAATGGTCTTGTCGAGAGGTTAAACTCTACAATCAAGTTTATGCTACGGGCATTTGCAGATCTGTTTAAGAGGGAGTATATTTGCCGCATCTGTTGTTTTCTTACAGAGAGGTTCCCCAGAAATCCACAGATTTTTCACCCTTTGAGTTGCTGTATGGGCATAGGGTGAGGGGACCTCTAGATTTAATTTGGGATGAGTGGGAAGGTGACTGCGAGTCTCACAAGGAGTCTGTTGTGGCATATGTCCTAAACCTCAGGACAAGGCTGAGGGAACTCATGGGCTTAGCCCAGGAGAACCTGGCAGAAGCCCAACAACAGAAAAAGGTGTGGTATGACAGGAATGCTCGAGCTAGAAAGTATGCTGTGGGGCAGCAGGTAATGGTTCTCATTCCTGTCAGACAACAACAAGCTGCAAGCAGCTTTGGTGGGACCCTACAAGGTGGTAAGAAATGTAAGTGATGTTAACTACATGGTGGAACTGCTAGGCAGAAGGCAGGGGCACAAATTGTACCATGTTAACATGATGAAACCTTACCATGATTGGGAGGCCCTTGTGCTGAGCATTTGCAGTGGATTGCAGGAGGAGTCTAAGGGAGATCTGGTGACTGATCTCCTCAGTGAGGCTCGGTCTGACACCTTAGTGGAAGGGGTAGCAATGTCCCAGCAGCTATCTCCTACCCAGGTCCGAGAAATCCAAGCAGTGCTAAAGGAATTTGGGGACATGTTCACTGGGAAACCAGGATACACCCTCCTGGGGCAGCACCAGGTGGATACAGGACCACAAAGGCCTATTAGGCAGGCTCCTTATAGAGTTCCTGACAGAGTCAAACAGACTCTGAGGGAGGAGATACAGGATATGTTGGAACTAGGGGTGATTAAAGAGTCCAACAGTCCCTGGGCCTCCCCAGTGGTGCTGGTGCAAAAGATGGATGGCAGCACCAGGTTCTGTCTGAACTACAAGAAATTAAATAGTCACACAGAGTCAGATGCTTACCCCATGCCTAGGACAGATGAGGCCCTAGAGCAGCTGGGTGGGGCTAAGTATCTTACAACCATCTAACTTACCAAGGGTTACTGGCAGGTGCTCTTGACTCCCAGTGCTAGAGAGAAGTCAGCCTTTGTGACTCCTTTTGGCTTGTATGAGTTCACAAAAATGCCCTTTGGGATGAAGAATGCCCCAGCAACTTTCCAGAGGCTGGTAGATCATATCCTAGCAGGAGGGTTTCTTCTTGCTTACCTAGATGATATTGCCATCTACAGCCATTCCTGGCAAGAGCACCTTCAACATGTCAGGGAGGTGCTGTGCAGACTACAGAGGGCAGGGTTGACCATTAAGCCGAGCAAATATCAGGTGGGTATGGCAGAGGTCTCCTACCTAGGACATAGAGTTGGGAGTGGTAAGATAAGGCCAGAACCTGCCAAAGTGGAAGCCATTCAGGCATGGCCAGCACCTATTACTAAAAAGCAGGTAAGGGCATTTTTAGGGACAGCAGGGTACTGCAGAAAGTTTGTCCCCAGTTATAGTACCATAGCTGCTCCCCTCACAGACCTGACAAGGAAGAACAGGCTAGATAAGGTAGTGTGGACCCCAGCATGTGAGCAGGCATTCCAGAAGCTTAAAGAACCTTTGGGAGGACCCCCCGTGTTAGCCAGTCCAGATTACAGCAAAGAATTTGTTGTGCAGGTGGATGCTTTGAACCATGGGGTGGGCTATACTTAGCCAAATTTCTTCAGAGGGGGAAGAGCACCCAGTGGTTTATCTCAGTCATAGGCTCCAACCCAGGGAGGAAGGTTATGCAGCTGTAGAAAAGGAATGTCTAGCCATAGTGTTGGCACTGCAGAAACTTCAGCCTTATCTGTATGGAAGGAAATTCACTGTTATGGCAGATCACAGCTCCCTAACATGGTTAAACAGAGCCAGCCAGCAAAATGCCAAGTTGCTAAGATTGAGCCTGAGGTTGCAAGCATATGATATGTCCATGCAGCAACGCAGTGGGATTAGCAATGCCAATGCAGATGGGCTCTCAAGACAGGGAATGGGATAGACCTAACTCCCTCAAGCAGCGTTTCTCAAGGGTCACTTGAAAAACTAGCTTGAGTTCTCCAGGGGGGAGATATGTGAAGATTGGGTGAAGATATGAAGGTTGCCAGCCTAGCCAGATATGATTTTGGAGATAATTCTGTCATCTGTAAATATTAATGTAAACCACAGGCTTGTTGTCTTAAATGGTAAAAATTGTTTTACATGTGGAACTGGAAAAAATGTAACAGCAGCTACTGACCAAGTAAAGCATGTTGTCACCCTTTGATGTAAAACTCGGAGCCAGTAAGTCTAGAGTGAGGTATCCTGCCTATTGTTTTAAGGCCAGAGTTAATGGCCAGAATTTGCATGCATAAATGTCCTTTATTGCTCTGATTTCTGCCCAGAAGTGAAGAATGTAAATGTAGTTTCTGTTAGCCTAGGAACCCAGGAACGTGTGAAGAATGATGTAATGTGAACCAGGAATGTGATTTTAAAAACAGAGAGAATCAGAGAGCATTAAGCATTTTTGTCTTCACCATCCAACTCACCAGCACTGTCTTGCTCTATATGTAAGTTTACCTTAGGCTTGTGTTTTCTCATAGAAATAGCTAGAAACTAGAAAGATTAGACTGTTTTTTTTCTGTGATGTCAGAACTGTACTAATGAATTATTTTATGTATTTCTCAGTGATCTCTGAACTCTTGACTAGCACTGTGTAGTAAAAGTATTGTCTTGTGTTTTGACTATTTGCTATTAAATATTTTAAACCCTTTCAACTGTGGCCGTTTTTGTAGAGATAATTTAAGCTCTTTAGAGTACTTGCATGCCTTAGGTAAAATTGTACAAAGCCACTCCAATAGCTTTAGCCCTGGGCTATACTACCAAGTGGATAATAATATTGCACAGTAATAATTGGGCACCCTTTTAAGGGCCTTTGATTAGCTGATAAATATTAGTGGGTGGTGACAGCTAGTACTACTGTATAGTCTTGGAAAAAGGGGCACAGCTGGAGAACCTGTGCCAGCCTTCCCAGGGAGTGTTTGTGTGGTTGTATAAACTCTTCTCAAAGTGTGTAGTGTGTGTGTGTGTGTGTGTGTGTGTGTGTGTGTGTGTGTGTGTGTGTGTGTGTGTGTGTGTGTGTGTGTGTGTGCGTGTGTGTTTGTGTGAGCTACTTGGGCAGGGACACAAAGCACTGGTTGGACAGAGAGGGTGCTGGAGATTTTAGCTTGTCCACTAAGCTAAGATTTGGACCCTATAGCTGTGCCAGTGGGGAGTCTTTTTGGGGACCTGGAGAGCAAGGGAGTGACCATCCCCAGACTGACTGTGATCTCTGTGTGCTCTTAAGGGAAATTGGACTTTACTGTGTGTATTTGTTATCTGTTTCTCCTATATGAAACGCCCCTCACTGGTGTTAGTGGTGAGGATTGAGGCTCCTTGATTGCTGTGCCAGGGCATAGGTGTCACAAGCCACATAATATTATATCAAGTACACCTATCTAATCTTGTACAAAGGAAAGTAATTCATAATGTAGTTATTCTGATCTGTCATGCTAGTTGTGCCAATTGAAGTAAAACACAGCTTGTTATAAGTGGTTAGTCTCCTTGAGAAGGCTAGAGTGTGCTTGCCTACAATCCACCCACCCCCTTCTTCCTACAAACAGTAAAAAATACAGGTAAAAAATAAAATATAAATCAAATAAAGTTTCTCCTACCAAGCAGTTATACAATGAATCACAAAACAACACTCTTTAAATGTACAGCTAGCTAGGCCCTTGGGAAGGCTAGAGTGCCTACAATCTATCCCTTTCTTTCAAAAACAGTAAAAATCAGAGATAAAAATAAAATGTAATGAAAATAAAGCTTCTTCTACTTACCCAGATTGTAAGAACTGCCAATAGAAGGAATCCTCAAAGTTGGTAGAGTGGGAGGTGCAAAAGGAGGACAGCAGAGACACATATTAGCATGGCTGTACAGCTGTAATTTATGAGACAAGCCAGAACACTTTGATATATTTAATGGCATGTTTGTAAAACTGGTGGAGGATTGTTACAAATCACTGCATAAACTAAGGAAAGATATGGTTGACTAGTTGGGGACACTGAAAGTCTGAGAAATTACTGCATGGATTAACTACCTTACTATCTTAACAGTGATATGAAAGGGAAGCAGACACAGGTTTACAGAGAGAGAGAGAGGCACACACTTTTATTATAGATAAAATAGATTGTGCAAAGTTGAAAATGGAGCAACAGGCATAACAAAATAAATTCAAATATGTCACCATAAATGCACTGAGCCAGAAAAGAGGCAGAATTACAAGCATCAAAAAGAACATCTGATGTAGCTGTACCCGTGTGAAAAAGAACTAAATGGAAAGTAAACAAAGGCACACAGAGTGCATAGTACACCACAGAAATGGAGGAAAGAACAGGGGAAACAGGAAATATGAGGGGAGTGTATAAAAAAGAAACAGTAAGAAAAACGGGAAGCTGTTCAAAGCAGAAAAGCCATCAGAGAAGGAGAGTAATTTCAGCAGAAGCAGGGACAGAGCAACTAGAAGCAGAAGAAAAAGAAGAAAATGTCATCAATGAAGCTTCAGAGTATTCAGATGCCCAGTGCTGGACCCCATGGGATCTGAGCAGGCTGGACATGGTCAAAGAAAGAGAGAGAAGAAAGCAAAATGTAAAAGTGCAGGAAAATCAGGCCAGAGGAAAGGGGGGCCAAGAGGAAGGAAGCCAGCAAGAGCTGGGCAGCCTAGTCATACAGGGAGAGTTCAGAGAAGAAATGAGAGGTAGTGCAAGACAAGAAAATAATGGCTGTAGTACAACTCCATCATATGTAGGCACTGGATCATGACTACATGTCATGAGAGAATAAAGTTATGAAAGTGACGGGACAGCAGGAGTTATGATATTGAAAAAGACTTGAGGGATCTGTGAAGTGTACTGTGCTGTGAAAGTAACAAAAGGCTACTAGCTAAAGAGAGGGTACACAAATAGGAAGATTGGTCTTTCTTACTAAATACCATATTTTATAATATTTCATATAAAAGTAAATTTTCTCTTTGAAGCAGTGGGCAAACATATTGTGATATACCTGAATGAAAATGGGGAAGCAGAGAAAGAAATAATTATGGAAACACGAGTCTTAGGTCCATCTGCAGTATATTAGAGCAGAGTGAAATGGAACACATGAAACTGTCACAAAAACTGGATAAAATGTAAAGAAAATAAGTAGTGACAATGGGGATAGGGTGCAACAAATTGGAATGAACAACATATAGGAGCCAGTCATGGAAATGTGAAAGCAAGAAGGACATTGCAAAATAGAAATTGGAAAAAATGATAAGGTAAATGACCCAAGTCCAGAGGCACTCAAATCACAGGATGGAGGGTGACAAAACAACTGCATGGGGAAGAGAGGGCCCAGTGTAGGCAAATTCCAAAGGACAGAATGTCCAGCTTTGCAGGGAAAGGGAGGAGAAGAGAGCAATTTAAAGGCAGTGATGAGGGGGGAAGAGGGAATACAAAAGCAAGGAGAGCAGAAATGAATTAACACAGACTAAAAAGGCTAACCTTGAAAATTATGTGTGGGGGGGCCCTCACACTTGACAAAATGAAAAAAATTACACAGCAGAATGAGTGGGATAAAAGGGGAAATAGTACTGTTACAGGAGACTAAATTAATGGCAAAAGTGGGAGGTAAGATCATGAGTCCTACAGTACCCCAAAGAAGAAGCATACAATAAAGCAGGGTGTGACCACCCTTTTCAGAAAGGAATTGCATAAAGTGACTGAAAGGGTGCAGAAAAGTGGGTATGGATAATGGGTAATTTGGCAAGGAACAATAAATGGAAGGATATGGACAGTAGGGTGCCTGTGTGCCCCAAACAAGGATATAGTGTAACTTTACAGCAGGTTATTTGAAGAATGGGAGCATACAAAAAGGGATGGATAGGAAACTGTTGAGGAGGAGGCCTTCAGTGTCACACTAGATCCACAAGAAAGACATGCTGTTTAGCAAAGGAGATTAAAGTATAAAGATGAAAAAAGGCTTAGAAAGGAACATGAAATAAGGAGAGTGGAAGCATATATGAAGGGGAAAGGCACCTTGAAAAGAGATGGTGCACATTTTCTAGAAATTGCTCTACTCAAGCCAGTAGACTGGGCAAGATACTAGGGAAAGAGGACCTATAAAATGTTGGAGGATGGAAAGGTACTGGAACCATGCAGCAGTAGGAATTGCATTAGGGATGCAGAGCGAACAGGGGGAAGGGTTTGCATGGAAATGGGTGAGGTACAAGTGGAAAGATTGAGAAAGGAAACAACAGTTACCAAAGCTGATAGAAGAGACTATGGAGGTGAATGCTATAGACAAAACAGAACTGGGGAGACAGGGTCTATATTAGATTAGTGAACGCTTAAAAAAGCGAATGCTGATTGATCGAACTTATGTAAGCGAATGTTTAAAATACTGAGGCAACAGAAACTCAAATTTTTTCCTAGGGAAAGAATTTGGTTGTCCGTTTCTGTTGCTTCGGTATTTTCAGTGCTGTGGTGGAAAGTTATGGGTCAGATTCGGGTAAGTGTGCGATTGTGTGGATGTGAGTGTTAGGGCGGATTAGGTGAGTTAGGGTTAGGGCACGGGTTAGGTATGTGTGCAATTGTGTGAACGTGAGGGTTAGGGCAGGTTAGGTGAGTTAGGGTTAGGGAGCGGGTGGGGTGAGTGTGTGACAGTGACGGACCTTAGGGTTAGGGTTTGGGTTAAGGTAAGTGGATAGTTAGTGGTGTGTGTATAGTTTAGTGTAGGGTTAGGTGTCAGATTTTAGGTGTATGTGTGTGGATTGCTGTTTGTTTGGTGTGCTTGTGTTGTGTGTATGTGTTTTGGATCAGCAATTTTTTTCCCTAGGAAAAAAATCGCTGTTCTGACAGTTCGAGATTGTAAGCTTTTGCTTATATAAGTTTGATCAATCAGCATTCACCGTTTTAAGCATTCGCTGATCTAATATAGACCCGGGGAAACACTGGTGAGATAGAATCCATGCAGCAGTTAGTCGGAAAAATGGTGAGAAAGGCTGGGTGGAAAGGAGGTAAAATGGGGAAGAGGTAAAACTGGAATGAGGAATAAACAGGATACAAAGACAAATGTGCAAAAATAGTAAAGACAGAGAAGCGCTTAAGACAAGGGAAGCGGTAATAAAAAAATGAACAAGAAGGAAAGATAATAACTGCAGTGGAATTAAAGAAATGGTACTAGAAGGACTACTGGTGTATAACTGGGGACAAAGAGGGGAAGCATCTAGCAGGGGAGTATAAAAAGAAAAAAGGTGAGAGGGTGCTACCAAGCATTAGTGGAGAAGTAGCAGAGATCATAGAGGAAGGACAGCAGGGTTAGAGAAGCTTTTAGGGAATACTGTCAACAAAAATACCAGGAACAAGAAAAGGGAAAGGAAGTCACAGACATTGTAGAGGGGTACCAAGTAATAGGAATACAGATAGAAAAACTAAAGGCAAACATCATGATGGAGAGAATAAAAGAGGCACTGATAGCAATGAAAGACAGAAAGCTAGGGGACACAGATGGATACTCAGTAGAATTGTATGAATGGGATGGAGAGACAACATTGACAGTTATGAATAAAAGGTATTGAAGGATAAGTAAGAAAGAAAATAACAGATAAAATAAAAAGAGCCAGGGTGGCAGTGATCCAAAAAGAAGAAGGTGACAGGATAAAAGTTAGGAATTACATACTAATCCCCTTAATAAACATAGACATCAACGTGATGACAAAAGTGCTAGCAACAGGATTGGTTAAGATTCTGTCAGGAATAATACAGGAAGTGCAAAATTGTTTTGTGAAAGAAAGAAGAGCAGAAATGAGTTGTTGGGCCTTAACAAAGTTTATAGACAGATAACAGAAGGGGGGGGGGGGGCAAGGAAAGATGGTCTTTTTTGACCTACAAAATGCCTTTGACACAAACAGATGTGAATTCCTCTGGGAGATACTAGAAAAAAACAAATGGGGGAAATTTATACGACTAATAAAGGCAGCTTACAGTCATCCAGGACTAGAGGTAATGATAAATGGAGGAGATTCCAAAGCACTAAAAGTAAGGAGGGGACCAAACAGGGGTGCACACTCGGCCCAGGCCTCTTTGCTCTTGTCATAGAAGAATTGACAATTAGATTATAAGCTCATAGGTATGCACTAGGCTAGCTGTCCTTGTAACAATTCAATTCTTTCACATTTAAAGTGAGGAAAAAAGCCCAACTGGAGGGAAGAACAGCATTATAGCTAGGGTTTCTAACACACACAGATTACTTAATGCTTTATGTTGGAGAATGAAGAAATGGCCATAAAGGAAACAATGACAGTTTTTTGCAAGATTTGAAATAGTCTCAGGGCTTAGATAGAGCTAGAAAGAGACAGTGGTAGTCTGGATAATTGAATAAAAAGGAAGGAGAGAATTGTGGGACATATTCAGGAGAGGGAATACTTCAAATATCTGCAAGTATATGTAGGATGCACATGATACAATACAAATGAATTTAGATAAGATAAGAGAGAATACACAAGGGATACTCGTGAAGGGAAGACATAAAGCATACTCACAATCAGGTAAAATTAATGTGATTAGAAGGATGATTCTCCCAGTTCTGGAGCATGTACTAAGAAATCTGCTAGTGGGCCCAACAAAGTCCAAATAACTAAAAATTACAAAGGAACTTGGAAAGGTAGAACAAGAAAGGGAAGGGGAGAACAGTCTCAAAAACAAGCTAGGACTGAGTGGGAAAAAAGGAACTGAGGACTTCTACACATACTCATGCAGGCCTAGGTATACAACCTACTTAGGAGGATAGAGAGTAAGGGGAGACCAGAAGTCAAGAGGAGACATGGCATATAAAATGGTGGGAAAAATATAAAAATTTAATTTGAAGGCACTAAAGAGGTGGCGTGACATGACACATGGGTGAGGAAAAATAAAGGGACATGATGGAGTGAAGGAGGATGATGGAGGAAGGAGGATGGGACACTTTCATAGGAAAGAAAAGAGTAGAAAATGGAAGAAAAATGGATAAGAGGAGAGCAGGAGTTAACAAAGGAAAGGGCAGGAGGACAGATGGCATTAAAACCCTATAGTAATTAATGCAAGAATTTGGGTTAACTCAAAATGAATGGTGGATATACATCAGACTAAAAGAAAAAGGACTGGTGAATATGGAGGAAGCAGAAACCAGGAAAGGAAAGGAGAGAAGAAAAGGAGAATGCCACGTGGGAAAAGGAAAAAATCAGTGGAGTGGTAAAAGGAGAATAGTTTATGAAGACCTGAAGGAGGAGTGGATGAAGCCACAAAGAACAATCTACTGAAATGATGGGGAATGAAAAGGAGTGGTATATGGGAAACATGAATGGTGTAAAGTCTCAAAACAACATCAGATATAGCAAACACCGCATGGTGTGGGAGGTCAGCTATTAACAGGCATTGCACAGATGGTATCTCACACCAACATGTTATATAAACGGACTCAAGATACTGGAGATGCATGACAGAAGTGGCAAGCATGAAACATATGCTCCAGGAGTATACATGGGCAAAAAGATCTGGACAGAGGCTGTGGAAATCTAAAAGAGGACATATGGAAAAGAGGGCCAAAACTCCTGGGAATTTTTAATGTGGGTTATAGGAATGAAGAGGGGTTTGTCAGGAAAAAGAAATGCCGGCAATAAGACCAATAGCAATAGTGATGAAGTGTATAATAGCAAGAACCTGGAAAATGAGGGGCAGGTGCCAGAAAGGGGAGCTGGGCAGGAGATTTCTAACACACTGTCCATAAACTGGGATGACAGACCCTGCTGGGACTGGGTGGAGATCCAGGGAGATAAGTGCATGGCCTTAAGTGCCTACCATCTCTTGAGAATGGATGAGTTATAGACCACTACCACCTCTCAGGCCAAGCAGTCTTGAGATCTGCTTGATCATCAAGAGGTGGGCAGTGTCTACATCACCAGAGTTCTCCTTCATCTAGGCCTCCCAATGTCTGCTAAAGTTCCATACCACTGGTTTAAACCTTTTCTAGTCAAGGACTGGCTCATTGCGGGCAGGAGCCAGAAGGGATCTATATTATAACAGCGAATGCTTAAAAAAGCGAAAGCTGTATAATCGACCCAAAAAAATTTAAAACACAAAATTCCGAACAAATGGAACAGTGATTTTTTCCCCCCAGGGAAAAAAAATCACTGGTCCGCAAAAAAAAAAAAAAAAAAAAAAAAAAAAAAAAAAAAAAACACCCACAAAATAAAATGGGGAGTTTTGCCCCCCACACACCCCCTATTTAAATATACCGAGTCAGAGATCACACCACAGTGTAGGAAACAGCAAAGTCCCGAAAACGGGCCAGTGATTTTTTTCCCTGGGAAAAAAAAATCACTCTTCCGTGGCTTCAGTATTTTGCTGTTTCGACATTTAACTATCGATTAAATAGCGTTCGCAATATTAAGCAACATTAAGCAATAGGGAACCAGCCAGATGTCTGTCTATTCTATCAGAGTTACTTCTAAAAGGGCTTTGGCTGTGGCATACTGGGTGAGCTTCAGTCCTTAAAAACTTAGAACCAAATCGGACCATAGCAGCATATGAGTCCTTCTCAGTGATTGCCACATGAGAACATTTCCTCCATCACTATCTAACTTGCAGCAATGTAGGCAAAGAATTCCTCCTGCCAATATCTTTGGGTGGTGGGGTTAAACCACTGGCAGTTACTGCAGTGCTTTATGTCCTGTTCTCCAAAGGCAATAAAGAAAGTGTCATTGTAGATATTCATCACTCTCACTGCTGCAGCACCTTTTGGTTATACGGGTTATATCCTATACAGGGTACAGCAACCATTCAGCTTCACAAAGCTCTGTCTCCCTCCTACACCTACATTCTGACTACTGGAGTGAAATCAGCACTCATTGTATTGATAACTTCAGTACTGTCTTGCCACCTCAAGAAGAAGCAGCTCTTTGGCTTCACAGGAGAAGGAATCTGCTTCAAGCTTCATTTCTGGCAGATAAATCCCCTTAGGGGAATCCTTCCACACATTTATTATTACCCATTTAAGAAAATATTACTTTATTTTTACATTCTGACTAAAATAACTATTTCCCCTTTAAGAACCGGGAACTAAACACTTTCTGCACCAGGACTCCTTGCAGGTAAGCCAGGAAAACACATGCATTCTCATTTCTGTGGTTAGGATGCCCCTTTATGTATTTCCACCCTTTCCTGTGATATCCACAGTAATTCTGAAGGTTCAGAAGGGCTCTCTAAAAATCACTGTGGTGACTTCCTTTTGGCCCAGGCATCATTGTGTCTCACTTCTTATGGAGTTAGCCAAGGGAAATTACCATAAGTTTCCTCATAGACTTGTTGTATTCACACAAGACAAAGGGAGTTTAACATAACTCTGACCCAAACAACTTCAACTAACTGCCTGCCTCAATTTTGATACCTTTTAGACACCTCTCTCATGAGGGCATGCAAAAGATACTAATGGAGGCAAGAAAGCCTACTACTAGAAAATGTTATGCTGGCAAATGGAAAAGATTTTTTTAGTTGGTGCCTACCCAATAACCAGGACCCCATCAGGGACTATGTACCATTGG
The DNA here is from genome assembly GCF_019279795.1 of Protopterus annectens. NCBI lineage: Eukaryota > Metazoa > Chordata > Ceratodontiformes > Protopteridae > Protopterus > Protopterus annectens. Next base: position 1,084,251,015 of record NC_056739.1, on the reverse strand, counting down.
TTCTTAAAAATTTGTGTGAGTTACTTTCCACTTGCCTTTCTTATTCATCTATCAAGGTTCATCTGGCAGCCATCTAAGTATGTCTGCTCATGTGCCCTCCCCTTTCTTCTCTGTTTTTGGTAAAAGTTTCAGAATGGAGTTCTTCATGTTAGGCCTCCCATAAAGCAGGTGGCCCCTTCTTGGGATCTTAACTTTGTGCTGGAAAAGTTAACCATGTCTCCCATTGAACCAGCTTATCAGGTATGCTTTGAGGTTCATCACATGGAAGACTGTACTCTTCATTGCTCTGGCATCTGCACAAAGAATATCTGAGATGCAAACTCTAATGGTAGACAAACCTTATCTGGTCTTCCACAGAGACAGGGTCTCATTAAGAGATCCTTCTTCTATGCCCAAATTTGTTTGAGTTTACTTTGAGTAAAGCATTCAATCTCCCAATGTTCTATCCAGACCCTCAAAACCAGGGAGAAGAAATTCTGCATATTCTGGATATGCATTGGCAGCTCAGGTACTATCTTGACAGATCTAAGTCCTTTAGAAAAGCAGATAAAAAAAAGCTGTTTATTTCTTATGATGAGGGAAAGAAAGGACAGCCATTGTCAAAACAGAATATTTCAAGATGTTTACCCACAGCTATTGGTTTTTTTTGTTATTCCTGCCATAGAAAATCTATTCCAGGCAGTATCAAGGTACATGCTCCTACAGCACTGGCTTCTGCAATGGCATACTTGGAAGGGTAGACTCTAGAAGCATCCTAGAGGCAGCAACATGGTTCTATGTGCACACATTTCCAAAGCATTTCAAACTGGATTCCTTTTCCAGGTCCAGGACTGGCTTTGCTAGGACCATTCTCCAAGTGCTTCTGGATCCCTATCATTTCCTCCTCCCAGGTTGGCTAGGCTTTGTTAATCAACCCATATAGCCAAAAGGCTACTGAAGCAGTGGGAATGATGAACATGGTACAGTTGTTCATGCTGCACTTATCCTCTCTCTAGATACCTCTCAACCTCTTACCCAAGAAATCTGGACAGAGCCTAAAATAACGAGGATACAAAGGCCCAGAAATAGGGACAGGTTTTAAATATTAACTAAAAAACACTGGAAAAGCCCAAGGCACAGTCCAAATTGAAGTTTTAGCATAGTTAAATCTTTAATAGTCGCTATTCATCACAAAGACTTCATCAGAAACACTGTTACACAAACCCGCATAATTTAATTAATCAGTTCAATTAACAATGAACCAATCAGAAACTTACAATAATGAAAAAACTAAGTTGCCAATAAAAACCTTAAAAAACTCATTAAACCATTTAGCAACTACATAAACTCATTCTAGATTATAATAGTCACCCTCCTATCCAGTAAAAAACATATAATATTGATGTTGTCATTTAAACCTGGAGAAATATAGGAACCCAAACATATCTGCCAGTCAGCTTCCCTTTTTTCACTAAATTTTTATAATTGTCACCCCATGGATACTGACTCACTACTTCAAAAATCGTAAAATTAAACTTTTTCCAACTGGTACAATTGATAGAATACTTGTTGTTGTTTGTCTTTCAGCTTTTCCTGGTTAGGGGTCACCACAGCGGAACTCCGGTCCGCTAATTATTGGCAGTAGATTTTCATGAAGGCCGAGGTGCCAGCTCGATGTCCAACGTTCAACGGATAGAATGCTTGTACAATGCATTATTAAGATTTTTACTTTTAATGGCATATAAATGTTCACTAATTCTTTTTCTCAAACTCCTTGTAGTCATTCCTATGTAAAATGCAGGACAAGCTGAACATAATGCTATGTAAACAACCCCAGAAGTGCCACAATTTAACCTTCCTGGAACTAGGATATTATAATCTATTTGTGTCAAGGAAATGTGTTGCCCTTCATGTATAAATCTACAAGCCTTACAACCAAAACATTTGTACATACCTAACGTCCTCTGTGTAGAGTCAAGCCCCAACTTACTATTACTCTGTTGCAACAATTGTTTGATACTACGATGTTTCTTGTAAATAGTAAGTTGGGGCTTGACTCTGCACAGAGGACGTTTGGTATGTACAAATGTTTTGGTTGCAAGGCTTGTAGATTTATAGATTTTGTATACTTTTTTCAAGACAATATGCGATTGAAATTTTCACAGATATGGATCAGAATCAGGAAATGAACTTTGCTGGTAGTAGAAAGTAACTGATAGGCTCTGAGACTATGTCCTGTTGTGCAGTCAGAGTATGATATCATGGTTTGTGTTAGTACCAGGAGCATGCACACATGAATGTGAGAGGCTCTGAGACTAGGTCCTGTTGTGCAGTTAGAGTATGATATCATGGTTTGTGTTAGCACCAGGTGCATGCACACATGAATGTGAGAGGCTCTGAGACTAGGTCCTGTTGTGCAGTCAGTGTATGATATCATGGTTTGTGTTGGCACCAGGTGCATGCAAACATGAATGTGAGAGGCTCTGAGACTAGGTCCTGTTGTGCAGTCAAGAGTATGATATCATGGTTTGTGTTAGCACCAAGTGCATGCACACATGAATGTGAGAGGGTCTGAGAGATAAAAAAAAAATCCAAACTCTGAGTGGTGGAGGTGGATGAACCAAGTCTTTCAGCTATCAAAGATGGACCTGATATTAGAAAAAGTAATTATAAGTCCATTCATCCTAAGGTTATCAGATTTAGAATGTGTAAACTGTACTAGACACCTGCTACAGTCACTTGTCTTCAGATTACGAATGCATCAGAATGCTACAAAAAAAGGGGGGGGCGTGGCCAAGGATGAACACAGGATAGCAGCAGATTTCTTCAGCTCCACCAATTTCATTACATTGACAGGAATTAATTACTTAAAAATTTAATTCTTGAAGTAATTTTCTTTCTAAATATGTTTGTTTTATATAGTTCTTGAACTATATCTAAAAAAGAAAGGAAATCTTAATAATATTCCTGTCAGAAATTACTTTGGAAATTTTCCTGTCAGTTTATCAGTCTGAAATGAGTTCCAGTAAGACAAATTCTCAAGACTCCAGCATCAAGAAAGAACTTCAGTCTCTGATAATTATAGTCCAGCAACTTACTGCTAAGATGGATAAAATGGATACTAAAATAGACACTTTCATAGAAAAACTACAAAACAAATAGACTTGTTACATATGGACCTGCAACAACAGAAGATCCAGATGACAGGCATAGAAGAAGCTGTGAATGACATGGAAAATAAAATACAAGAACAGGAAATCAACATTGAGTTTCTGCTGAAACAAAATACACATTTACAAACAAAGCTGGATGACCTGGAAAATAGATCTAGGCGCAATAACATTAGGATTTTTGGACTGCCAGAAAATATTGAAGGTAACAATATTACTTCTTTTTTAACAACATGGCTCCCTAAAACTTTAGATTTACCAGAAACATTCTCTTTTGGTATCGAAAGAGCACATAGATCTATAGCTAATACTAACTCTAACAAAAACTATCCTAGATCAGTTATAGTTAGATTTCTATCATCTTTTGATAAAGAGATGGTTCTTAAATCTGCTTGGGCTAAAGCTCCTGTTAATTTTAATGAGACAACTGTGCGTTTTGACAATGACTATTCTTCCATGGTAATTGCTAAAAGAAAAGTTTTTCTGCCACTAATAAGGGAGCTTAAAAAAGCACAGTTTAAAACATACCTTCTGTTTCCTGCCAAGCTTAAAATCTTCCTTCCTGATGGTCCTAAGGTCTTCGATGATTTAGACTCTGCTTTACTGTTTGTCAAAGAAAAAGGATTTTGGATAAAATAGAAGAAATGGAATGGGCTAGTTCTTCATTAAAGAGATTGGCAACTGAAGCTTCCTGGAAGACTTCAGAGAAGAAGAAGAGACTAAAAACAAATGATTTGTTATATGTTTTTTTCTCTCTCATCATTTTAGTTCATTATTAATCTTTTGAATAAAGTTCCTGCATTTCCAGAAAGCCACAAATATTTTGGAAAAGATTTAATCAAAGTTATTCTCTATGTGCAAAGAAATGTTTTGTTTCATAACCAGTCAAAATGCCTGAGGATTTAATGGCAGGCTGTGACTCGATTTGTTTTTCTTTCTGAAAAAGTAAGGTTAGTAATTTGATACATTTTTTATCTTTACCTTTTTTTTCCTTCTTCTTTATTATTTTCTTTGTTTAAACAATGACATTCTATTTAGATTATGTAGTGGGTAAAGGGTGGGGAGGGCAGGGAGAGAACAGTAATGAAAATATCATTAATAGAATAATAACATATTTATTTCTTGTAAAAGTTTATAAGTTCTTCAAATGCTATTTCTAATTATACTTTCTTGATTATACTGCTTATGCTTGTTTGTAAATAATCTGTCATGCTTTAACTAATAATAATCAGAACTAAATAAGAGTAAATAATATGTTTTATTTTTAACTCTATTAATATAAACAGTAAGTAACATTCCATTGTATATACTTCTTACAGCTTTCTCTTACATTTTTTATGTCTGCCTCACTCCCTTTTATTTTCTACTCTCTTTTCTTTTCTTTATTAATATATAGAAATGCTTTAGACTGTGTGGGCACAGTGAATAATAGGATTTGTATGAAAATTGAGTTGGGAGAAGAATGCTGAGTTTTATTGCTTGTTGGTAATTTTGAGTTTAATTTCACTTGCATAGAGGCTGTGATGATCTGTGGAATACATTGTGGAGGTTCTGTCATGTTTAGATGCATTTACACTGCTAAATGAATGTTTGTCACTAGTTTTTAATAAGTTTCCGCCAAAATGTTAAGAGAGACAATCTGGGATGTGGGCTGTCTTATGCACAATGTCCTTGAGTTACCTCAGAATCTTCAAATCACAGAATTCTCACAGAGAAACTGAAAGCAGTTAGTATAAACATTGACAAGGTTATCACACTGACACACCACAGATTCAGGAAAAATACTCTGTTCATAAAATATGTCAGTTATAATGAGTTTAAATTATGTAGTTTCTTGTAGTAAGTAAATGTCTTATTTTAGAAGGCATAAAAATGAAACATTTATTTAAATGTTTTTGAAAATCTACTTAACAGCAGCATAATAATCTGTGTTAAAATTTGTGTTCCAAACATATACTTTACTATAACTCATTTAATTCATCTGATTGACAAACATAAATAATCTTATAACTCTATTCTGGAAGAAATGTCATGTGATATATTTTAAAGCAGTAGGTTAGCATGATTGTAAAATCTGGTTACCAATATGTGTTTGCTGTGCATTATTTTGTATAAAGCAGACAGATTTATTCTAGGGACAGCAAGTAGGATAGTGCTCTACTAACACACAACTCAGTGAGATCAGATATATATATATATATATATATGTGTGTGTGTGTGTGTGTGTGTGTGTGTGTGTGTGTGTGTGTGTGTGTGTGTATGTATGTGTGTGTGTGTGTGAGTGTGATGGCTTTTTTTCTGAGAATCTGCATAACTATCCAATATGATTTATAATAATTTCTATGAATACAATATTTTACTCTATTGACAAAATGAATGTTTGCCACAAGTTTTAATAAGTTTCCCGCCAAAATGTTAAGGGAGACAATCTGGGATGTGGGCTGTCTCATGCATAGTGTCCATGAGTTTCCTCAGAAGTTTCACTCACAGAATTTTCACAGAGAATCTGAAAGCAGTTAGTATAAACATTGACAAGGTTATCACACTGACACACCACAGATTCAGGAAAAATATTCTATTCATAAAATATGTCAGTTATGATGAGTTTGGATGATGTAGTTTCTTGTAGCAAGTAAATATCTTATTTTAGAAGGCATAGAAAATGAAACATTTATTTAAATGTTTTTTGAAAATCTACTTAACAGTAGCATAATAATCTGTGTTAAAAACTTGTGTCCCAAACATATACTTTACTATAACTCATTTAATTCATCTGATTGGCAAGCATAAATAATCTTATAACTCTATTCTGGAAGAAATGTCATGTGATATATTTTAAAGCAGTAGGTTAGCATGATTGTAAAATCTGGTTACTAATATGTGTTTGCTGTGCATTATTTTGTATAAAGCAGACAGATTTATTCTAGGGACAGCAAGTAGGATAGTGCTCTACTAACACACAACTCAGTGAGATCATATATATATATATGTGTGTGTGTGTGTGTGTGTGTGTGTGTGTGTGTGTGTGTGTGTGTGTGTGTGTGTGTGTGTATGTATATATGTGTATATGTATGTGTGTGTGTGTGTGTGTGTGTGTGTGTGTGTGTGTGTGTGTGTATATGTATGTGTGTGTGTCTGTGTTTATGTGTGTGATGGCTTTTTTTTTTTAGGTAATAACGCAGGTGTTTCTGAGAATATGCATAACTATGCAATATGATTTATAATAATTTTTATGAATACAATATTTTACTCTATTGACAATAATGAGTTTAAGTAAATGCTCATATACAAACAATTCAAGATTTTTTTGGAAGCTGTTGATAGAATTCACATGACAGAAAATAGATGCATCTTAATGCATGTAATGTCTGAATCATATTAGCCAAAGTTTTTGATTTAAATGAATGTTAGAACATAATTTTCTCTCCTCTTGATTTCTAACATTAAGATTATTTGAATGCTATTAGAATACAAGTGTTTTATATTACATAGATCTATATAATAGTATGAACAGTTTTTTAAAAAAAAAAAAGTTTATTTTAGTTTATATGATGCTGTTTTACCAAATGTGTAGTTTTGTCTTGATAGATAATTGAATTGAAAACTGTTAACCTCAGTTAAATATAACTAGTATTAAATTGATAAGGTGGTAGCTGAGGTACTGCTGCTTAGGGTAGGGGGTTAACTTGAATAGTAAATACTGCTCTAAGTTGGAGTTTTCAACTCCAGGCGGGATGCAAGGTTTAATCCTTACATTATTTTCACTTGTTCATTGTTATATGTATATAGTTTTGACATCCACAATATATTTTGTACACTCATTGTCACTACAAACAAAATTGAATCCTATACAAAATCCCATAAGAGATTTAATAAATACAGCTATATTTAAAGGTACACCTAAAAGAGGAGATGTAACATTATTTATCTTGTTATTTGTTATTTCGATCATAAGATTCTTGAGTTTTAAAAATGCCAAATGACATCTTTAAAAGGAATTTCTTTAAACATTAATGGATTGAATAATCCGTGTAAAAGGGCAAGCCTAATAAGATACATTAATCTACACAAGGCCAATCTAGTCTTCCTGCAAGAAACCCATCTCTTGAAAAAAGATATTGATAAACTAGCGACTAATAAGTATACAGTATTGGTTAGTTCAGAGCACACTCAGAAAAAGAGGAGTGGCTATTTTATGGAATAAAAGTATGCCCATTCCTAAAATCATTAAGTCTTATCAGGATGACAAAGGAATGTTTTGTATGGTTACAATACAAATTAATGGGAAGACTTACACTTTAATTAATGTATATTGGATACCTGGAATTGGTATTAATACAGTGAAACATCATATTGATAAGATCATATCATTCTCTGTAGGGGATATTATTTTAGCTGGTGATTTTAATTGTATACTACATGAAAGTGATACTACCACTATAAAGAAAAGAAGAATTACATCTAATGCAAAACATTTAAATGATTTTGCTAATTCTTATCATTTGAATGATATTAATAATCAGATAGAGTCAAAATCATTACCATACACCTTTTTTTCTAACAGATACAAAACTTATTCAAAAATAGATAGGGTCTTTATTTCTAACCAGATGGTAACAGATTTAATTAATTCCAAAATCATTTCATGTCCTATATCTGATCATAACTCAGTTGTTTTTGAATTCATGATAAAAAATACTCATAATGTTCAGATCAAAAGGATACCAGCATACTTAACTCAGCTAAAAGACTATAAAGAATATATACTTTCAGAAGTACAACATTTTCTAGACATAAATAATACTCCTGAAGTCTCCATTGTCTATGTTTGGGATGCCTTAAAATCATATCTATATGGACAAAGTATCAGATGGTATAATAACAAAAGGAAATCTTGGGATAAGGAATTGTTAGATATTCAAAGTAAACTAGACTCTTATAAACATAATAATAAAGAAAATATTATGGACAAGAAAGTTATTGAAGAAATAAACAAACTAAATGAGAAATACAAAGAAATTTTGACTCATAAAGTTAAAATAACTTTAGAGAAATACAAGTTTTGTCTTATTCAATAAGCCCCAAATACTTACATAGACTTAAAAATAAAACAAAAGATTGAATAAACAAAACCATATCAAAGAAATCTTTTCTCTAAGGAAAAGAAGAATGTTTCTAGTATACCAGAAATACTGGATGAATTTAGAAATCACTTTCACAAGATTAACCATAACAACATTAACATGGAACCTAAAGATAAAATAAAGGAGTTTATAACCACAAACATGAATAAAAGCTTAATAAACAACAGATTAAACTATTGGACAAGAGTATTTCATATACAGAAGTTATTACACAAATAAATAAGCTTAAATCAAACAAAGCACCGGGTAATGATGGTATTATACCAGAGATATATAAAATCCTTTCTAAAACTACATATCCATTAATACATAAGGTTTTTATTCTGGCCCAAACTGAGTTAATAACCCCCCCCATCTTGGCAATATACATTTATTTCACCAATTTTAAAACCTAATAAAGATCCAACTAGATGTTCTTCATATCGACCCATCTCATTACTTAATGTTGATTATAAAATGTTTATGAGTATTTTTGCTGATAGATTGAAGACAATTATCCGGGGCATTATAGACATAGATCAGACGGGCTTCATTGTAAATAGAAATACTTTTGATAATATAAGAAGAACTTTAACATTAATTGATTTTGCAAATAGGAAAAAGAAAGATTTAACACTTATTAGTCTTGATATAGGTTCAGCATTTGATTCAGTAAGTTGGGACTATCTGTTTACCTTACTGAAATGCACAAATTTCTCTGATGCATTTGTAAATTTAATTGAGCATTTATACAAAGGAACGCTGGCTTATATTAAGGTAGGAACATATGTTTCACAAAAATACCCATTCTTAAAGGTACAAAGCAAGGATGTCCACTTTCTCCACTATTATTCACTTTAGTAATGGAGCCTTGGGCTAATTTGATTAGAAACAGTACTGACATAGAGGGTTTTGAAATAGAAGAAAATACAACATCAAAAATTCAACTTTTGCAGATGATGTTCTAATTACATCAGCAGGATCTAATTCTTCTATGCAGTCTTTATTTGATAAAATGATGAATTTTAAAAGTATTTCTGGTTTAATATTCAATGAAGAAAAACTAAAATACTACCTATATATACACGAAAAAATACTCTCATTAGTGATTTTACTAAATATGTACCCAACTCAGGTCAGATAACTTATTTAGGTATAATACTATCTAAAGATATTAAATCTATTATATATAATAACTATAATACCTGTTTTCTTAATATACAAAATCTTTTAATACCTGGAATAATATGTTTTTACTATGGAGGAGAGACTTACAATTATTAAAATGATAATATTCCCCAAGATTTTATACTTAATACAATCAATAATACTTTCACCTACAAAAATAACTATCAAGAAACTGAATACACTAATGTTAAATTTCTTATGGGCACCTAATAGACCTAGGATTGCATTAAAGAAACATACTAATAGCTGGTCTCAAGGGGTATTTCTTTTCCAGACTTTAATTTATATATTATCTCTTCTATTATAAAAGTTATTACTTTATTAATAGATCGGTCATATGTCGCAAAATGGAAAGATTATTGGGAGCTAATTAGTATGCACTTCATGAAAATCTCCTTAACACATAAAAATATGATTATAAATAACTCCATGTTGTGGTTGCTAAAGGAATTTTGTACTTCACCTATTACACCTAAACATATGGTCTGTTACCCATTAAATATTATTATTAGTTATCGTAACTTTATATTCATGCACCCTAAGTATAGGGAATGGAATTTTATTGTATTCCCTATAATTTATACTCAGGGTATGCTTATGTCATCTACTTCTGAAGGAGCTCATTTAGCTATAGATAATAATCTAAAGTACTGGTATCAGCTGATATCTGATAATAAAGTTAAAAGTCTAGATTTCTTAAAACAAGAATTTGATCTAAGAGAAACTTGCTGGTTAGAGGTTCAGATATTTAGACAACATCTCATTGATAGAATAGATCTAATGTCTATAACAGTTAAAGAATCTATTCCAAAACTGATTGATTACTTGATAATAAATTTACAGCATAACGTTTCTGATAAAGGTAAACTTTCATATATACATAAAATTATCAGACAAGAAACTTTTTACAATGTAGATTCATACTGGAATTATTTCACCTCTATTAATGGGGACCCACCAACTCAACAAGATAAACAATATATATTGGAATCTGCTTATAGAACTACATCTTCCATTGTCTGGAGACTTTATACATGGAAATTTTTACATAGATCTTTTATACACCTTTGATGATGAATAAAATTAATAATAAAGATAATCTATGTAAGAGATGTAATGTAGAAATTAATGCTGACTGGGCTCATATGTTTTATGACTGTATGAAGTTGAAAGAATACTGGAAGTCAATTAATGAATTTTGCAGGCTCTTTTTACAGATAATTTCATTATTTCTAAGTCTCTTATATTATTCAACACATCTGTACCTCAATGTGTTAAAAAGATTAAGCTTCCCTTGTTATGGTCTATCCTAGCAGTGGCTAGGAAAATAATAACTAGAAATTGGATTTCAGATACACCTCCTTCGTTCAATGAATTTAAAAATGTTATGAATATAATGTGTCATATGGAAATAAGCACAATTAGAATGAGAACAACTAGAAAAACATCACATTTTATTGTATGGGATAATTTACGAAATTTGTTAAAAAAAATCTAATTTCAATAGCACAGTATTTTAGTTTAATTAATTGATCTGATTGTAGTGGATGTCTTTGTAAATACTTTAGTTGTTTTGTTGAATATTATAATAATACCTATTTTTAATTATTTGTATAAAATTGTTATGATATTTCTCTTATATGTTAAAACAATAAATTTGTTATAAAAAAAAAGAATGCTACAAAACAACTGTTATAATGGCATCATCATCAGTCTTGTTAGGGTACCATTATTTATTTTATTTACTGCATTTGATAACTGAGTAGGGCTGGTCCTCAGAGCCTTTACAGATGTGACCTGGGCCCATAGACCAACAGTAGTAACAGTGAAAAACAGCAGTGGGACAAATAGCAACATATTCAAAAATGTCTAAGATGATAAGCATATGGCAACTAAAACATGTCACAAACATATATCTGTTAAAACAAGTTACAAAACATGTACAAATACGTAGACATTCACATTCTCAGAATTTGGTATACAAGATTACAATTGCAACACAGACTATACAGAAAGAACATGAAACCATTTTGGGGGTGATATTTATAATATGTACATGTAGGAAGCAATTCTTGTTGCTTTTCTAATTTCTCCAAGACTTTTGGGTTTCTAATATGATGATGAGAATGGACCCCATTCCCAAGTCAAAGAATGATTAAAGTTCATGAAATTAGTATTGTTTCATTGTTTGATGTTAGCCAAAAGTACTCTCTGCAGCACCCGCAATATGCCCAGAACTGACTCCTTCTGCAATTTATATGGATTTACATATATTGGTCACATATGCTTGTAAATCCTTTTTGATAAGACTTATTGTTCCTACTACTATTGGAGTTGTCTGGGTATCCTTCTTCCACATTACCCTTGTTTCTGCTTCCAAATGCTGGTATTTTATGAGTTTGTGTATCTCTTTATGTTAGACATGGCAATCACTGGATGTAGCAGTTTCAGTGATCAATGCTACTTTTCTCTTCTTTTCGTGGACAACTATATCTGTTTTTCTCTCATCTTTTTTTGAACTGTTGGCAATGGGTGATCCCATGTGATATAAACTTCATTTTCTATAATGCTTTGTGGCTCATGTTTCCAATGCTTCTCACCTACTTCAGTATTATAATGTTTACACAATCCCCAATGAAACAGTCTTGCCACATTATTATGCCTTTCAGTATACAGGCCTTCTGCCATTAATGTATCACACTCAGCAACAGCATGTGTGACAGTTTCCAATTCTGTTTTACAAAACCTGCATTTGTCTGTTTCTCTGACATGTTCAATGGATTTTGTAACCAACTTGTATGTAGTCCACTATCCTGTGCCCCCATTGTTAGCCTTTTGTCTTTTGGTTTAAATTCAGCTCTACTTAGCCATTCCTGAGTTAAATCCTGATTGACATGAAAGTTCCAGGAATTTTCTATACTTCCAATTATATTTAGGCATTTTCCAAATTTCTTGCCTTCTCATCTGATTCTTCATTTTATATTCTTTCTTTTGTGTTTTTTGGCACATTCAGCTGCTGCCTGATTTTTATTTACTTCCAGTTTGATTTCCTTTCCTGCTTGACACCGATATGCTTCTGCTAAACTACGTAGGGAAGCCATCTTAGACTTGTTCATCTCATGTTTTAAAACTTTCACCATGTTTGGATCTTGTGAGGTCAGTATGCAGTCCTACATCTACAGATCTATACATGCAATCAATTTCAAGAAGGGCCACACATCCTTCAGAATGGGGATTATATAATCTTGGTATACTCTGATTTTTTATAAATCATTTGATAAGCATGAAGCATTTTTTTTTAATTTCCTGTCCAACAGATCCAATACATTTTGGGGCTAGTCAACCAACCCAAAAATGTAACTTAGAACAGGAAGAGCAAATTGTATTATAGCTTGGACTTTGTTCCAAGATGTCAGTGCTGTTTTCAGTATTAATTTTAGTCTTCTAAAATATTCCTTAATAAGTTTTATTTGCATTTGTTCATGTTTTATTGTTGATCCTTCATCTGTTCCCAAATATTTATACAGCCCCTCTTGCTCAAGTTCATTAATATCACATTCATGTTCAAAACTGATATTTTCCTGGTGCTGCAACATTTCTGCTTTAAAGGTTGCTTTTGCACATTTATCAAGAGCAAATGACATTCTTATATCATCTGAGAAAATTTTGATTACTTGCAGTTGTGCTTTCAGTTCCTCATCTGATGAACTATACAGTTTTATATCACCACAAAGAGAAGATGAGAAGTCTTTACACTTGTTTTCTGGGAACCAAAATGTAGCCATGACCTAATCTATTAGGTGGACTATTTGTCACTGTTGCTCTTTTGTCTTGCCCTTAGTGGGTTAAGATCAACACAAAAAAAACAGTAATAACAAAGAGTCACCCTGGAATATCCCCCTTTGAATTTTTATCTCTGAGATAACAATCTGTCTTTTGTCACGGCTTAGCTGCAAAGTGGTTTGCCACTCTTTCATGTTCACTGTAATGTAATCGATCAATGTAGGGTATATTTTCTGCGTTTGCAGGCACTCTTTTATCAATGAATGTGGGATGCAGTCACATTTTTTTTGTAGTCTGTCCACGCCATACTTAGATTCTTCCTCTTTTAACAATTCTCCACTATGACTTCATCTAAGGAAAAATTATCCTTTGTTCCATATGACTTTCATCTGTTCCTCTTTTCCTTTTACTGCAATAATTGAGTTTTCTTCAAAATAATTATAAACTCTGTCAGCATCAGTTCCAGTGTATAGTTTATACATCATTGAAAGGCAGGTTACTGGTCTATAGTTTTTAAGATATCTTGCAGGTTCACTGTTAAGAAGGAGTATCATTTTTCTTGCTGTTAACCAGGTTGGCATCTATTCAGGGTGTGCATATGAATAGTTCTTACTCATGGCTAAATCTTCATGTAAAGATGTTACTACTTTAAGCCAGAAGTTAGGTACTACATCTGGCCTGGAGTTTTCAAATTATAAGCTTTTCTAAATTTTATTTCAATTTCTCTGGCCGTTACTTCATCCCATTTCATGTCTTGTACTTTTGATCTTCTTATTCTTTCTTTTACTTCTTCTATCCAGTCAGCATATTTATGTTCCACATGATCTTCATAGATATGTCTGCAAATAATGTCTATTTTTTCTCTTTTTGGTGGTGTTTGTATTCCTTTTGCCTTGTTTCCCAATTCTCTATAAAAATTTTTTGGGTCATCAAGACATTTCTTATTTTGTACTTTTCCTATCTAGATATATTGATCTACATATCTTCAAAGTTTTTCTATCTGTGCTGATATCTTTAGTTTAATATTTGCAATAGTGTATGATACTGATCCTGGTCTGGTCTGATGGTGCACATTGCTTTTATGTCTGTCTTTTTGAGTATTTTTGTTGATCTGTTCCCTCTTTGGTATTCTTCTAACGGTGGCACTTCTTGTCTTAATTGCTTTATAGTTTTCCTTATTCAATACCTCCATGATGCCATTTGATTTCTCCACTTCCTTTCCCTTACTGCCCTGTGTTTATGTGTTAAGACTTTATCTGTTATTAATTTAGCTGCACAGTAATATATCCTATTTACTTCTGTTATATCACATGAATTTCTATGAACAGGCTTGATTACTGTGTTCATTTGTTTTGGCAAACTTCTAACATTTTGGGTTGTATTGACTTTCTGTAGTCTGTTTCTTTCATTGATCATAATATGTCTATCCATCTCTATTAAATCCAACAATTCTTCCCTTAGATCATTTTCTAAGGGCACATTCTTTGTTCTCCATTTCCTGCAGGCATTCTACAGAAAGTTCTAGAAATTCTTCCTGTGCCATATTCTCTTCACCTTCACCCTGTGTCATCCATTGATCCTTCATATGGGAACTCACTGGCCTATCACTCCACAACATTGACTGCTTCAGCGTTGCCAAAGTTTCCTGTTCCTTCCCTTGCTGTGCAACTCCAACTGAACTTTTGTACTGGTTTCCTACGAAGGCTCCAAAGTATCTTCATATGGCAACTGATCAGACACTTCCTGCTCCAATGGTTTCTCCTCAGTTTGGGGATTTATTATTCTGTCATGTTGTGATGTTATCAGAGATAGATTTTCTACACTAAATCCTTCACTTCACAGGTAATCCATAACTTCAGTTTGTTTTCTGTAACCTCCATTAATGAAACTTTTTTCTACTTCCCCCTTTATTTTCTTATTTTCTGTATTGTAAAGTTTTCCATATCTGGATGCCTTTGCCTGTATTTTTCTTCAAATATCTTTGGTACAACTTTTTTCTATTGATTAATTTTTCTTTTTCCTTTGCATAAATATTGCACCACATTAAACCTCTTTTTCTTTCCCATGTCTATATTTCTTCTTCAGATGTCTCGCGCTCCAACTGTTTCTCTTTACTTTGGGGACTCATTGTTCCTTCATGTTTTGACATAAGCTGTGGTAGACATTCTACATTAAATCTTTCATTTTGCAGGTATTCCATAACTTCAACTTCTATTTTTTTGACTCCTACTTTACTAATCTTCTGTTCTACATTTCCCCTTTGTGATCTTATTTTTTGTATTCTGCCTATGCATATATTTCTCTTTGAATATCTTTGGAGCTGCCTTTTGTATTACTTAATTTGGCTTTCTCCTTTGCATAAATATTATTACACCATATCAGATTGTTTCTCACTTCCGTATTTCTTTTTATACATTTCACAAATCTCTAGATTTTGTAAATTATATTTTTGTACTTCCTCATTTGCTTCTTTTTCCAAGTAGCCCAAGGCTTCTTGCTCTATAATAATGTTTTTCATGAATCTGTTGTATTAATGAATACTAATTTAGATTTGAAGATTTTGGCAGTTTTTCTTGTGCAAGTATTTTTGTTTCCTCTGTTTTCTCTTTTAATCTTTCTGTATATCTTCTTTCTGGAAATTCTGGGTTTCTTGCATAATAGCAACAATACATCTTTATGGCTCTTTTTTTGGCCTATTAGTTTCTGTGATTTTTGTGAATTACTACTTCCTTCTATAACAGGGTGGCCATCCTCCCCCTGAGTGTGGCCTAACCCCATTCTAGGAATGTTTCCATGTCTTGAAGATTGGGCACATTTTTATCCTGGGACTTGTGCATCCAGTTATCTTTTTTGTTTTTTAACCTACATCTGTTCATGATATATGCTATATAAAATGTAATATATATATTAGTATCATAGTGGTGAGATTATGTAAAAACAGGGTCCACCTGGTGAAGGTACTCACCAAGACTTGAGGATGAATTCAATTCCAGCAATATTACTCTCCTTTGCTTGCCAATTTTTATCATCTCTCCATTGAAACCCCTGTCATCTCTCCATTCAGACCCCTTTTGCAGTATAAGATAGCTGACAGAGAGAGAATAGTATTTTTTTATTTATATAACACACCCTGATGTGAACAGTGCTTTAGGACAAACTTTATTTACTATGATAGCTGCTACCCCTTGGCTTAGTTTCCTACCGGTTTGATGTGATATATGTTTAGACTATACATTTTTTCTTTGTAACAGGAGAATGATGCTTCTTTGAACAAACTCAATTTCAGCATTTTTTTGAAATTCTCTAACATATCTTCTTGTCTGGTTTCAGATGGCAGATGATTTCATACTGCTAATTAAGATAAGGCTCTTTCACCAGTAGTGGTTTTGAATCTGTGTTTGACTAAGGATATGGCATTATTGGCATCATCTCTTAGGGAGTAACACTGGCATTGTATTTGTAGTTTGGACCTCTGTGGTGGGCAGTGTCTGTGACTGAAAATTTTGAAAAATTAGAAAAAAAAAAAAAAGAAAGATTACCTTTTAACTGACTAGTAACTATTTACAGTGCTCCAAGAGGAGGCAGTGGTGGCTTCTTTGGTCAGTAAAGAGAAGAAAATCTGCATATTTTCTTTTAGAAACAGAAGAACATATAAGTAATGTGAAGATAAATCTAGCAATCCATCTAATTCTGGCTGTGTTGAACATGAACAACTCTAAATCAGGTAACAGATCTTTGTTATGCCCTGTTAACCCTGTCTGTAGCTGGTGATTTCTTGCATCCAACATGAATCACTCTCCAAGTCCACTGCTTGCCATTTCTGAAGTCTCACATTATTATTGGCTGTTTGACAGTCAGCTGACAATATTGGGACATGTTTAAGCAAGGTAACTGTAGACAATGGGCTATATGTGTATAGTAGAAAAAATAAAACAAAAGAGTACACCACAACACTACGAGGATAAGGTTTAAGTGCTTTAGTCTTCTTTAATTAAGACCTTTTAGAACAGTTCTAAGAAAAATCAATAACGGTTAAATACTTCTTTAACCCCGTCATGCAATCTGCTAAACAATTGACAAGATAAACAAATGACTTAATGCTTGTAAGAGCTAACATTCTACCCACATTAAGAGCATGCTTAATCAACATAGCTAAGAGATTAGGGGTACCATTAGGAAGCTCAAAGCCAAATATTAATTTAAAATAGTCACTGAAGCCAAAAATAACTATGTCAGGAAGTTAAGAACTAATAACCTGTGATGTTCAAATGTAGTCTATAATACGTATCCTGGGAATAAGGAAATAAGTTAGATCCTAGCTGGCAAATTTAGTGCAAATTTTATCCCACCTGCAGTTATAACTGTTCCACAGATTTCAGTGTTCTAACCATCATTGTAGAGAACTGCTTTACTTTGTGGTATATTGTAATCCTTCCTTCCAAAAAAACACTTTAATGGTGTAGTTATAGATGGAATTTCTTCATGTGTGCAAAAACTAAAGAAAGAAAGAAAAAGAAAAGAAATAGAAAAATCGCTGATAGAGTTAATAAATTAGTACTAGGCTAACTGCACTTGTGGATCATTTTAAACCTAGACAATTACACCATGTGAGAATCAAATGCTGTACCTTATGCTGTAAGATAAACACCTTAACTATTATGTCAACCTTCCACAAACTTATTTGTTAAAAGTGGGATTCAAACCTACACCTCCAAAGGAAACCATGCTCTAAACAAAGTACTTTAGACCACTCAGCCATCCTAACAATGATCTGTCACAGCCATAAAATGATGCTCACAGAATTTCTTCACACTTCAGACAAAAAACAAGGCCTTCTTTGCCTGCTTGGAAGTACTCTTTTCTATTTTATAGATTTCATACTTATTCCAAGACCACTAAATCTTACGACCATTCATGCCTTGCTAGTACCCTCCCTCATGTTGTAACTCCTTTCTCCAGGAGAGCATACTAGTCAATCCTGGAGTAAATTTGTGGCTTCATATCCAGTCACAAAGGAAGATAGTTTCACTGCTTAATATATAGGGGAAGTTTATTCCAAAGGTTAGGTTGACATTAGTTTATAAACCTGCCCTCCACAATGTTTTATTTATCTGTTGATGAAGATGCAGTTCCCTGAATCATGTATCAGTAGCAATATCAGACATATGTAGATCCAGGAGGTCCAGAACAACTGGGTCTCTAATGGTGTGGCAATATAATTAATGATAACAGGACCCCTTACAATTGCTAAACTAAAAGTCCTGAACTAAAAGTAACAGGTCATTATTTTGTACTGCTTTTTGTTTTGTAGGAAAAGGGTATATTAAACAATTTAGTACAGTATCCTAGCATAGTTTTATTCGTAGCTCAGGATAAAAATGATCCCATGCTTATTCTGAAGGAATCTGTTATTTTGTTTTGTAAGATCCAGCTTCACATTATTGTGTCTATCATCCCTCTTTGCCATTGTAGCATACGCGGTAAGTAGATGAGTTACTGGATGGAATTCATAGACATTTAGCACACTGAATAGTGTAAATTAGCATGGGTAGTGACAATATATAAGGTGCAGATAACTCCATGGCAAACATGGTGTGGCCATACAACGAGCAAAATAGCACAATATGCAATGCATGTTGAGTGCATAATGACAAGGAAATGAGGAACTCGTGCAAATAAGCCACGCAGTGTATTCCAGTGACATCCAAAATGGTGGACTGATTCAGAAACAAATCAGCTGAGAGCAGTGGACTGCAACATAAACTCATTTTTTATAGTGAGTATCATGACGTATATGAGGATTTGATAACTGAATTAGCAGCAGTAGATCAGCACCATGCATTACCAGCTGCCTGTAATGTTCCATGTCACAGCCATTTGCTCCAATGTTGGAATTACAGACAGAATGTAACATGCTACCAGCTCACTGAGCAGCAGATCATGAACCATTTTCATGTGGACAGGGAGAAGTTAAGGGACCTCATCAAACTATCATCCACAAGCAAAACTGTGAAGGGTGCATACTATGACCAGTCCTTTGTGTACTAAGGTATGTATAGCTTTAACATGTTAACTACAGGGATCTTTCAGCAACCTACTGAGCACAATGGGGGTGTCGCATGCTTCAGCTTCATGAATCTTGAACCATTTCCTTGATTCATTATGTTGCAGCATGTGGAGGATATATGCAGTTTCCTGGAATACAGAGGAGAGAACCAGCAAACTATGGGCATTTTACAATGCTGCCCACTTTCTAAAGTCCCAGGAACCATATATTGCATGTACATTGTCACCAAAGCTCCATCTAGTCCAGCAGGACTTTAGTACATCAGCAGGAATGTCTACAACTCCCTTAACTGTCAGTTGGCCTGTAATGCTCAGGGCATTATTTACATTATGTCTGTGTAATACCCAGGCATTTCCCATGGTTCATGCATCTGGCACACATCCAACCTACAAAGAGGTTCACTGTGAGAGGTTTTTCCCACTGGTTCCTCTACCTTGTAGAATCACACATATGCTAGAAACACAAGTCTACACACACACACACACACACACACACACACACACACACACACACAGGTATTATGAAAGTACGGAGCAGGCCACATGTAATCCGTTTGCTGTGTGCTGCAGGTGATGCATGATATGCCCTTGATTGATGACTCCAACTTCAACCCCAGGCCAGGCAAGAAATGATCTATATCTCATTACATGCTGAAACATGTACTATATAGGAGTCAGTGTTTGATATACTTAAGGGATGTTTCTGTTGCCTAGCTACATTGGGAGTGGCACAGCAATACAGTCTGGAAATCTGCAACAAGATTTTTGTTGCATGTGCCATACTGTATAATATGACACTGTACACACAGTTGGAGCAGTAGGTGAACATCTTGGCAGGACCTTCCATGCCAACTTTAACAGCAGTGGAAGTGGAGGAAAGAGAGTCATATGAGTAACATGCAGCAGTGGTACCACAGCCAAGGCAGAGGTGGGTGCAATATAGTGCAGCACTGGCAAAGAAGTGGCATCTAATCCACAACTATGGACCATGACACAAACAGCATGGAATAAAGTGATGCATACATGATCATATCCAGGCTATGCAGATGAGTGCATAAACTTGCCATGCTGTACCTCTAATATCAACATACCGATACATGTTATGATTCGTCGGGGCATAAACATAACCATTTGTACAAGTAAGGGAGGCACAGTGACAGGAGACTGTGACACTGTGAGATGGGATAGGGTCATGATTGATGAACACAGCAGTGATTTACTATAGGAGGCTGTGAGGAGTCAGAGATCACATCCTCCCGAAGACAGGTAAGGCTGATATGCTATGACTGTTGGTGTTGTCCACTGTATTAGCTGGTGGTGTTGGGCTATGAAGTGACCCATGTCAGGGAAGGGGTAGAACTCTGGAACTGTGAACATTCATCTTGAGAGGGTATACTGGCTTTTGATCCTAATAAACACAATTATCACAATTTTTTTTGCAGAAAAGCAGGAGTAGCAGGCTGCATGCCAACAGAATAAAGGGAAGGAATAGAACTAAGTTAATGTGCATTTACAGTCTGTTGAGGTATCCCTGGTGTAGAGTCAGATGTACACAGTTGCTCATGACTGGATGACAGTTTATTAACCACAGGTGGTAGTCTGTGACCAACCTCTCCACATTTGGACCCTTCCAAGACCATAGAAGGCATAGCCTCTGGAAGCAGACTGGATGGTGTCTGCAACGTGTCTCACAGAGTATTTTTTGGAGACCACATTTTTCATCAATAACCACAGCAGCATTGTCTGTTCCCTGTCCCTATATTTCATGTCTCCATGCAATTGTTGCATTTCATCCTAAAATCAACAGATAACAGTGTAGCGTGGAGTAAACGCTCCTCCTAATGCAACCAACGAAAATAATAATGAAATGTCCAAGCAAGGAGGAGAGAAACACAGCTAAGAGCTATATAAAAATATCCCAAAAGCACAAATGGAATCCAACAAACTTCAGATAAAGACTGCGTATATTTCTGCACACCACTATTCATTCCCATGTTCCTCTCTATTCTGCATGATCATCTTTTGTTGCACATTCATGTATTACACAGTCCGAAGGCATTGTCATACATTATTCAATACCATATAGTATCTATAAGCTGTTCTCCATTTCATGTTAGTATCTTTTGAGATGCATTATGCATTTTCCATCCTTTATGCTGATGTTTTGTTTATGCACAGTGTTGAAAGAGTTTTTAATAGTTTTAACACAATAGTTTTAACACAGTCTTATATTGTATATAATTTTTAGATTTGATTTATTCTTTGATGTCTCATGTTTTTATTAACTTCACTGATTGTTAGTGGTAATTGTTCAGGTGGAGTCACTAGATTTCCCGCCTAATAAGTTATTTAAATTAGATGTAGGAATGTATTGTGTGAGTCTGAAGAAGCCTAACAGGTGAAAGCGCTTACTCTAAACAATAAATATACGCAGTCTTTATCTGAAGTTTGTTGGATTCCATTTGTGCTTTTGGGATATTTTTATATAGCTCTTAGCTGTGTTTCTCTCCTCCTTGCTTGGACATTTCATTACTAAAATCAACAGAGCATACTGTCCATCTCTGCAATACAGCGGCTAACATTTGATTCTATCTTGATCACCTGCATGTGTGTTGGTTAATGCTAAGTGCTGAAACCATGTTAGGATGGTTTTGGAGTCATAGCAGTATCTACCCCCCGCATCTATTCCCTATACTGGGTATCTGCACTTCAGAGGCAGTGCACATTTCAGATGCTGTGTGTGTTGGCAATACAGGTGACCACAGGAGGGACTTTCAGACAGAAAATTTCTGTCATGCACTGATGCCTCTGTACGCTCACATGGTAGATGTGCATGACCCCTCTCCCTGTAGTGTTGTAGACAGTGCTTCTTATGGTGGATCAACCTTATCTTATTTTCCGCCAAGGATAGGGGTTCCTTAAGAACTAATCATTTATAAGAACAGCACTTCCCTCATTGTCCACACTTCAGGCAACAAAATAATCAACCACTTTGGTCAAGTTTCAGAATGAATCCACACCACATTTATTGATTTTGTACTTTGGTGTGGATTCAGTCTGCAACTTGACCAAAGTAGATGTTTATTTTGTTGCCCGAAGTGTGAACTATGAAAGAAGTGTTGTTTTTAGTTTGTTGGTCATCCCTGGTTCCAGTGTCCATTTTTAGCTAATCATTTATGCCTAAAGTGGTATCTGAGTTTACATTAAACCAAGCTGTCCATCTCCCTGTCTTCTTTCGATAACATAAAAATGATGGAAAAAGGATACTCCTTACCTTGGATGTTCACGGACAACTCAGATACTGTCTTAACCAACAAAATCTTTCAGGAACTCTGATTAGCTGTTCATTGTTTATGAAGGTAAGAAAAAAGGACAACCTGTGCCAAGGCAGACTATTTCCAAGTGGTTGCTTCATGCTATTACCTTTTGTTATGCTCACCACAACCAGACAATTCCAGGCACGGTCAAGGCTCATTCTGCCAGAGATTTGGCTTAGTCTGTGGCTTTTGGGAAAGTATTGGATTCTAGAAACATTCAAGGAGCACCAACTTTGTCCTCTGTACATACTTTTACAAAGCCCTGTAAACTGTACTTCTTCTCCAGGTCTAGGAAAGGCTTTGCATGGAGCATTCTCTGGGGGCTCCAGGACCCTCATCATTCTTCCACTCACTCAGTTTAAGCTATTGTTATATACCCATATAGCTAAGACGACTTGAGCAGAAATCCATATGGTGAACACATTACACTTACCATAGTAGATTTTCAAATGATCACTGCTGCAGTAGCCACTTCCTCCTTCTATTTCCCTTATTATTTTATTTATTGTCAGGATGAGGACCTTTTATTTTTGTTTTCTTGGCATGGTACTTGTCAAGGACTTTAGCCTCTGACTGTTGACATGAATATTCTGAAGGGCTTTTTGCCAAACCTGACTTTTTAGTTAGCTCAGCTCAAGCTAACTAATGGTTTGGTTGCATGGAAGGAGTCCTGAAAGCTTTGAAAGTAAGATATAATCCACACCGCTAAAGCTACTGCAGCATTGATCATTCAAACTTACACTGTTATCATAAGTTTACTTACAAAACTGTAATGTCTTCATTAACTTGCCTTTAAAAACTGAGTGTCTCAATTTCCTCCAGCACAAAACATGTAAAATATTTCACTTTGCCTTTACTTTCTAAAAATACATTCTTTATTGTTGCTAGGCTCTGTGTTACAACTACAATTAATATGTTAAAATTCCACCTGAATGTGAAAAATTAATTTGCCTCCTTTTGATGGTCCATTTCAAGTGCGTTTTCACATGCCCCATAGAATTTCCCAGGGTCCACAGCCTACTGTTCTTGTCTCGTTGTGGGACAGCCAGTTTACAGAAGTATTGAGTTAGCTCCTAAGTCCTCTCCTAAACACAAACAGTAAAAATGTGCTTAGTCCCTTTAGTTTTATATACAGGTCATCTGTATTTTTATCAACCAAAGGAGAAGTTGTGGGCAATAAATAATAAAGAGTTGAAGGAATTTATCTGGAATGGAAAGAAGGCAAGAACTTTGTGGGATAAGTTAAACTTTCCAGTAGAACAAGGGGGTTTAAGATGACCTGATTTGAAGGGATAGTTTAGAGCTACACAGCTCAAATATATAACACAAGCAGATAATTATCATAGAAAATGGAAAGGGATGGTAATGAACCATGGGAAAGTTCAAAGAATAAGGGGAGAGTCAAATTTTGTATGCAGATCCTTAAGGAAAATAATAACCATGCGGAATATTATAGAAAGTAGCAGAAAGTGTTCTAAGAGCTAAGCCAAAATGAGAATGGAGAAAGGAGATTTTGCAGATAGGGATGACTGCAAGTAGGAATATAGAAAATAGGCAAGAGTGGGGGGGCTAGAATTTACTGGAGAAAACTGGAACCAAGGTATTGGGAGAAAATAACTTGAGATGGAAAGATAATATATATGGATTAGGCCAAACAGACGTTTGGACTACATGCTAGTGACTGCCTCCCTACCATGGATTGATATCAGAGTATATGCAAAGAGAAAGGGATAAGGGAATCTTAAGTAAAACACTTGCTCTGGTGGTGTTTTTGGTTGAACCTAGAACAGAAGCTGCTGTTAAAAGGGATAACTACTAGGGCATATAAAATATTACATAACTATAAGAATCAATTAGAAGTGGTTAGAAGAGGTTGGAAAAAAGTTATGTACGAGAGAACAATGGGAGTACATATGTATGGCTCCCAAGTATGCAACAAAGTCCATAAGATTTAGAATCGTTACTCTGACATGTTAACATAGGGATTTTTATACCCCAAGGAGACTTTAAAGTATTTTTACTCGGGTAGATAGCAAATGTTGGAGGTGAGATGGGAAAGAAAGAGGTAACCTGAAATGTGTGTTTTGGGAGTGTAATGATTTGGCAGATTTTAAGAATTCCCTACAGAGTACTCTGGTCAGAAATACTGGGTGAGGAAATGGTTGTAACTAAGGAAACTACTTTTTTGAGCTGGGACAAAGGATCTGAATTGCCTAGACATAATAAGGCCTTATTAAGTTTAAATCTGATGTCTGCCAAATAAAGCAGTTACTAGAAGTTGGAAATCAAAGTCTAAACCAACTCTATTTGAAGTACTGAGTATTATAAAAGAGATAAAATAATTGGAAGAGGGTTCTTTAGAAAAGGTAAGGAGCAAATTACATAAAAATAAATGGAAATTGTGGGAACAAAACATACAGAATAATGTTCAGGAGGAAAAGGAGTGAAACTTAAAGGAAGGCAAGAATTGAGCAAATTATATGATGTTGGGCTGGTGATAGTTATAAAGAAAAGATATGCATTATATAATATATGCAAACAGACAAATATTAATATGTTAATGTATGTTTGCCTATGTCTTAAATGATAATTTAATAAAGGTGTGGAATATCTAAGATGCAGAATTTTGTAAATAAGAGAATTGAGAAAAGCTGCTCTGTAATTAGTTGTGAGCCTTTTCATATAAGATGCACTGGTTACAGTTTGTATCAGTGGGCATAGTAAATCTGTTATATTTTCAGTCACTTGAATTTTTGTGTTTTTGTTGAATGAAGGACAATAAAGGAAGGATATATTCAGTCTTAGGTATTAAAACATTTTGACTAAAGCCATCCTTGCCAACTGGGAGAGAAGATGTGAGAGTCAATGACATCATTTTACTTGAGTCAGTACCGTGGTGGTAATATTACCTGTGTGTATATTGAAGTTTAGTTAGGGGTTCCAGTGTTACACCAAACTATTTTTTGCTGCTTAACATTTGGTATAATGTTCCCATTTAAATATGTTAAATATGTTAAGACTAAGGGAGGTAGTGATGTCCCTTCCTTTGCTGTAGGAAACAGCCTGACATCTGTTTGCGGTACTGTTAATTTGAAGTTTATTGTAGTGGAGTCAGTTACAAAGGTTGGTGAATTGAGACCAAGTTACTTATTGCAGTGTTTGGTATGTTCTGTGAGCTTCAAACAGAAGAATATAAACAGCATACATAACTGAAATACAGAGAGTAGTAGAGATCCTAGGATTGAGCCTCATGGAATTCTTATGTTTAAAGTTGCTTTTTCAGATACTAAGTTGTTAGCAAAGTAAAATGGTCTATCTTACAAGAATTTTTTAAACTAGATTATGACCTTTTAACCAAAGTTTAGTTTTGGATTTTTTTTCTGTAATGCTTTATGGTTTACTGTTTGGAAGGCACATCTCACATCTACAAAGACACCTGCAGTAATGAGGCAACCATTAGTGATACTGTAAAATATATCTAAGGCTGACAGTAATGCAACTTGAGTACTAAAGCCATGTTGTTGATTACAAAGCAGTATCCATGTATTTAAACAACTGTTGATAGATTAGTTTTTCAAAGGTTTTAGTAATGGGGCAGAGGTTAAAGATTGGTCTGTAATTCTTACGTTGTGAGGGTGAGTGAACTCTGGATAGAGGAATAATGACTTGAGTGCTTGAATGTAGGTGGAGCTGTTTGTTAGTGAGAGGTGAACCTTTTGTGGTTCAAAGTTTGTCTGTTCTTTTGTGTTATTGGTGGTTAATTTGTCAGTGGTTCTGCCTCGTGTTTCCACCTTTTGTGGTTCTCTCTCTCTCTCTCTCTCTATATATATATATATATATATATATATATATATATATATTATGCATGTGCACACATATATGTGTATACATAGATCAGAGCACTAATGAATGATTTCCAGCTAGGAAGGAAACATGATTGTATTCATTACATTAATTGATTAAAGACTGACAAATTCAAAAGAAGAGTATCTAATAAGGAAGGGAAAAGAAGAAACTGTAAAAGCAGAAGGTTGTTTCTGCCCTGAGATGAGAGGAAAATGATGAAGGAAAAATGGATACAGATAGTAGAGATAACAGAAGTGTAGATGAGGTACACAACCTGATGCTTGTGTTAGAAAACGGTGTAGAGAAGAAACAGGAAATAGTTAACTTTCATGATCTGTTTACAGTCCAGAAAGACAGAGTGAAAAGAGTAGATTAAGAATGACACTTTGCACATCAAACGTGAGATATTAGACTTCTTATCCAAACAGGATTCTGTAATGTGTTGAAATCAATAGTTGGACTAATACATTGGGACTTTATGTTTGCGTCCCACTGGCTAGTAGAACAAAGGTCCACCCTAATAACCTGCAATGAATTGTAGAGTTTTTTTTTTTCAGCCTGAAGAGATGATAGTCGTCTGTCTTCCAGTGCTTTTACTTCAGGGTGACTCTGTGGTACCCTAACAGAGATCAAAGCCCTTTCCTCATAGCGAGCACCAGAATGCCACCAGCGGCTCATCTGGATATGTACGCATCTACTTGACAAGAGGGGGTAACTGGAGATAACGGCAGGCTACAAAAGTTGTCCAGCAAAACTCTATCTCAGTTATAACTATAATGAGCTGAAGGGAAGAAACTGAATTAGACCTAATTAATCAAGCAACTATAAAACAATTGAAATGCCCACAAAGATACCTTAACAAAAGGATACAAGGCCTAAACAACACACCCTACATGGACCAACTCAAAGCCCTGTCACTGTACTCTGAATCCTATAGACTGTTAAGACGTGACCTGTGTCTGGCATACAAGGTATCCTTCAACCCAGTACTGATGGATTTACTGCACATCAGCAAATCACATGCCATTCTAGACATCTAAACCTCTTCTACAACAACAGAATGGTTTGGAGTGGTGGGTATATTTTGCAGAGAATGTCACTGCTCTGGAATAGACTCCGCATCCACATAAAACAAAGTTCATTCCTGTCCGTAATTGACAGCAACTTGGAGCTATGGATGGGAAACAGAAAATTTACCGCAAGACTGCCTCCTGTACTAATAATGGATGGAAGCAGCTTCTAAATGCTTTATTCCATGCCTGAGTCCCCTCAAATGATCTATGTTCTGATCCTAGTTATTGTCATTGGGTGTAATATATAATTATCAACCATAGGATGGGCAAGGCCAGTCTGTAAGCAAATGGGGTAGGTTAATTTGAGCACAAAAAGGGAAATTGGCTAGGGTTAAAATGGCCCACAAGGGCAGCTAGCCTAATACTTACCTATGAATATATAAAAGATAGAAGCAGCAGAAGAAATATATAAAATGTATATAATTCATAAAAGGTATTGATATATAAACAGATATGTAAAACTGCTACTGACATTTGATTTCAGATTTATAAGCAAATAAGCACACTAGTATAAACAATCAATTCAAGTCCTGCAGTAAAGAGAACCAGGCAAAGCCATTAGCATCTTATAAAAAAATACTAATACAGCAATTTAAATAAAATGTATTGAAAATAATAAACTATAATAGTTTAAACAAACTTATTACATTTGCAGCTGTCCCGATCCTCACTCTCTTATGTGATTTGTAAGCAGCTCCGAAGACAGAAACAAATGGACATGGATCTTTATGGCCCCAATATGAACTAGGACTGAATATTTTAAGAATGATGTGCGATCTAAGAAGCTAAAAAAAATCTCTGATGGAAAATGATCTTAGCCAGAAATAAAGAAGAATATCCAAAGTATATAATTACTATTCATGAAAAATGTATGCATTCCAAGCTAGCTGGCTATGAAATAAATGCAAGAGTGTAATAATAAAGTTACAATTACATTACCAAAAGCAGACAAGGTAGAGAACAAACCTGCAGTGAGAAAGTCATTGAAGTAGGGAAGCCAAGTTAATGTTAAAACTTCTAAAAATAATTGGAAAGAATCTATCAGCAAAAGATATTTACCTGAACACACGGTTAGCTATCTCCCAAAAGTAAAATTCACTGAAAAAAATGCAGGAGAATTAAAAACTTGATGTTTCACATCCAAATCTTGTATATATATTAACTATAACTGAAAGAAATACCCAAACAAATGTGCCGAAGCAAGCCAAGCCACTCTACTAGAAAAAAAAATTGAGAGGCATCACCGGTAGTTAAAAATGTCAGAAAGCAAAAAGACAAGATAACCATAAAAAATAAGAGCAACCTAGCAAATAGATGAACAAAGTACCACATTGCCAGCCTATCAGACCACAAGCCCCATAGTTAGCTCAGTACATAGTCACAAGTGACAACTCAGAATACAGTATGATACATGCCTCCAAGTCACAGCATAGCTGGCAGGGAGGCTTAGGCAAACACATACCTCTCAAGGGTACCTCATTACGAGGAACACACCTCATTTGGGAGTCTTAAAAAGTTCATGTTCCTCAAAGTTCCTCAACATTTTTTAAGTGAAATCCATGGTAAATAGAAATAAATCATATTAATTCATTAAAAGATCTTCTTTATAAGTAAAACCAGGACATTTTAGCCATCCTATGGCCTTCCTAATTGAAGTTGTTAGTAAGCCATTAATATGTGTTCCACATTTTGCCCATTTGTTCCACATTATGAGGGCTAGTGTTCCTTCTTTTGGAGATGGAAGGTTGAGAGCTATGGGCAAACAGTACCATAAGAAGCCAGCCAATTTGTTCATACACATAGCAGCTTCATTGTGCAAGAATCAGATTTCCATTAGCTCCAATAGTTTTAGTCATACCAGCAGTAAAACAAGCAAAAAAACAGGATCCCAAAAAATAAGAAAACACCACAAAGACACTCTAACCACTAGCAACCAACTGCAGTCATCCTGCCCTAGTCCACTGTTTCTATAAAGCTGTCCATCCACCCATAATTACCTTTTTCCCATTTTTGTACATTGAGTTGGGGTGTCACATCAACAGTGACCATCATCTAGGGATAATGTTCTCACTGCCAGGTAGCTATAAAACTGTGTAATGCTGAATACAGTGCAATAGTTGGCAGTGAGATTTGAATCTAGTCATGCAAGCATGCATGCATCCATTCATCCCTCCATTTTGTAAACCATTTGTCTTGATGAGAGACATGGTGATAAGCTGATCAGGGCAGAACAGACTTCACTATCACTAGCAACACACCCTAGTTCTTCCTCCAGGATCTCCAGGTACACCGAGGCAAGATATAATCATTTGAGCTTGTTCTGTGTCTGTCCTGGGTCCACCTGCTGATGGACTTTGCCTGGTACACTTCCCACTGCAGACACCTAAGATGTATCCTCTCTGCTCTGACTTATGACAAAGACCACAATATACTTAGATACCTCATCTTCAGCAGTTGTTCCTTTCTTATCCACAGGCACTAGTTCAGTATTTTCCAGAAGAGAGGATACAGATCACTCTCATCCTATCTCACAGATCCCTCCAACTCCGCCCATATTGTTTTTTTTTTTTTTTTTATATAACACTGTTTTATTGATTTTCATAGATCAAGAAATGATTACATTATACAGATAATTATTCCTTAGCATGACATTAAATACTCAACTATGTACAATTATATACAAAATGATCATAACTAAAACTGCTTTGTTCAACATATTACATTTTGTCTAATATTTTTTTTTAATTACAACCAATATAACTTTCTGTGGGTCATTCTTGTTGTTCTATAGTTAAGAGTTTCAAGTTCTCTGTTACATACTGTCTTGGCCAATCGTATAAACTCAGTAAAAATACAGTCACTTTACTTTTCCAATTTGAAGTAATAACTTTCCTTGCTATTGCCAAGATGGACCATAAAAGATGTATTTTTGACTTTGGTATACAATCTGGTATTGGGGCATTGAGTAATAAAAGTGTATCTGTAATTATGCATTTGTCTGTCCACAATGCCTTTGTAAAATCTCTAAATTTCAGCCAAAAAGGAACAATCATTTTACATTCAAGGCACATATGTATCCAATCTGCTCTCTCATCACATCTCCAACAATTATGACTAGTTTTATTCAATATTGTTGCAATTTTCTGCGGAGTAAAATAACTCCTGTGTATAAATTTCCATGTAAATATATTCCATTATAAAGATGATGTTGTATGATTTATCGACCTGAGTGTTAATAATTTGTCATTATCAGAGAAGCTAAATTTGTTAGTATTTTCTATAAAACTCCATAGAGAACCATCATGCTGTTTTAAGTCAGCCCTCAATGTCTTATAGATCTTAGATAAAGAAAACCCCATGCTAAATTGTAAAGAATTTAATTCACACAAAAGTAAAATTATTTTAGGCTGAGGTGAAGTATATGACACTTGACTTGATTTTAATTCCTTTATTAGATATTCTCTGAAGATTTGAATATTTAACCAATTATCTTGATTTACGTTGTATCTTGCTAAGAGACTTGTAGTGTCAAGAATATTATTTATACTAAGGAATTGGTGCCAGTAATTTAACCCATTGCCTTTCATTTCTATTATTTTGTTTATATTGAAAGAATCTAAGCAATTGTTTGTGAATGCTATTGGGAACATTAATATTGAGAAATGTCTTGTTGTGCAATGTGTGTTTATAATTTTCTTAAAATTGTTTAGTATATAACTAATGCAATATGGTAGCTTCTCATTTTTGCTTTCTTTATATACTGAATCTTTCACTGTTAAAAACAGTTTATTATTTTCAGTAAAAAAAGTCATTGTTTATTTTTTCATCTATATTAGATAATAAAATGTTTGTATGCAAATCTTTCCAATTTGATGTATACTTATTACTTAACCACTTACTTATTATATGAATTGTAACTGAATCAGCATATAGTTCTAAATTCGGGAATATGATTCCACCTTTTTCCCAATCTCTATTGTGCCAATCATATTTTATTCTGGGTTTTTGTGGGTAGCATAAAAACTTAATTAAAAGTGAATTTAATTGTTTTATTTTTTTTTTTTTTTGGAGGGCTAATAATTATAGATTGAAACAAATACAAAACTTTAGGAAGAATACACATCTTTATTAGTATTAGTTTTTCTTCAAAAGAAACGAGCATTTTATTCTACTTGTCTATATATTCTTTGACTTTATCCAATAAATTTCTATAGTTAACTTGTATCATTTCTTTCCAACTAGGTTTTATATGCACACCTAGATATTTAATAGACTCATTTCCCCAGTTAAAGTTATTATATTTTCTCCATTCTGAACTTACTTTACTATTTATTAATAATGTTTCAGATTTCACTAAAGAAAAATGAAAAAAACCACAGTGGAAATCACAAATAACGCTGAGTAGCCCCAAGTAGTATAAAAACGGATTTAATGTGACAATTAATAAAGGTTAAGCGCTTTCATCTATATGCTAGACTTCTTCAGAACATTGAAAGTATGAATAAAAACATTTAAATACACTGTTACAACCAATGGCAATTGAATATTCAAATGCAGACATATCTCATTATGTCATCACTTCATGAATATTAAAAAATTTTTTTACGCAAAATTATTATAAAAAGTTAAAAAGCTTCACAACTGATATATTCTACATCCTAACTTCTAAAATAGGTTTGACTGGTATATTATCATTAATTCCTGGCATGGCAGTGGCATTTAATAGTATTTGCCATCTCACCTCCTTTTCACTTAATAATGCCTTCAGAGTTTCACCCCTTAAATTGGGGAATAATACTTCCAATAAGGCAAACTTAAATGTTTCACATCCAGGACTATCTCTAATGTGTCTATATAAGGCGTTATTGACATCACCTTTTTTGATAGCATAAAGGTGGTCATATATCCTGTCCCTCAAACGTCGACCAGTTTTACCCACATAAAAAGTGTTTCAGATTTATTATTATTGAACTTTAGGCCAGAACATTTCTCAAAAAGTTCTATAGCATCTGCAATATGCCTTATTGAAGAGCTTAAATTACCTATGGTTAGTATTATATCGTCAGCAAATAATTGTACTTTTGAAGAATAATTTGAATTAAGAGTGAAACTGTTTATGTTATCATTTTTTCTTATGTAGTTTGCAAATGGCTCTACTAATAATGCAAATAACAGAGGCGATAATGGGCAGCCTTGTTTAGTTCCTTTTAGTATTTGAATTTTGTTAGATAAGAATGCCCCGATTTTAATATATGACACAGAATTTTTGTATAAGGTATTTATTAGTTCTATGAAATCATTGGAGAAATTAAAAGTTTCTAATATGTTAAATAAATAAGTCCAAGATAGAGAGTCGAATGCTTTTTCAATATCTAAACTAATTATTGATAGTTCTTTTTTTTTCTTATTTGCAACATCTATCAGGGTTAAAAGCCTAATGACATTGTCTTGAACTTTTCTATTCAAAATAAAACTGCTTGATCATTTTCTATTATACTCGGAATTAATTGATTTAATCTTTTAGTAAGTATTGAGGTGTAGATTTTATAATCTACATTTAGAAGAGATATAGGTCGATATGATGTCATTAGCTTCAGATCTTTGTCTTGTTTTAGAATGGGAGATATAATAGCATATTTCCATGATGGAAAAATGCTTTTATTGTTTCTAAATTCTTCATAAGCTACCTGCAAAATTTTTAAAGTATCTTCTGGGAACAACTTGTATATCTCTCCAATAATTCCATCTAATCCAGGTGCCTTATTGCTTTTAAGGTTTAGAATACATTCTTTAATTTCTTTTAATGTTATTGGCTTAAGCAAATTAGTATTTTGTTCTTTTGTTACTTTTTTGTTAATATTTTCTTTCAGGAAATTATTTGTAAGTACACTGTTTACCGAATCAACATTTGTATTGTTTAACCTCTCATAATGTACTCTAAAGACCTCCAAAATTTCTTTGTGCTCTGTAACATGTTTTGCTTTAATTCCTTTATTGTCAATTATTTCTTTTATATGGTTAAGGCCAGCTAGATGTTTTGCTTTGACTGCCAATCTGTGTATGTGCTTGGGATTCACTGAATAGGATTGAATTCTTAATTTTTCTAGATTTATTGTCACTTTGTGATTTAGAATTTCTGTGTATCTATTGTTTAATGTTTTTAGCTCAGAATTTGTTCTTATGTCTTTGGTACTTAAACTTTTCCTTATTTTATCTATATTTATTTGTA
The DNA here is from genome assembly GCF_019279795.1 of Protopterus annectens. Taxonomy (NCBI): domain Eukaryota; kingdom Metazoa; phylum Chordata; order Ceratodontiformes; family Protopteridae; genus Protopterus; species Protopterus annectens. The sequence continues at coordinate 1,084,217,241 of NC_056739.1, read as the reverse complement.
GTTGCGTTAGTTCATTTTCCCATTGTTTTCTTTTGATTAGATACCAATTTTTGATCTTACCATATAAGTAAGATTTTAGTGACTCCCAAAGTATGACCTTTGAAGTCTCATTATTAATATTAATATCTAGAAAAAGTTTTATTTCATTAAGGAGCCACTCTTTAAATCCTTTTAATGTAGTTATATAGACAGGTAATCTTTGCCAAGTTATTAAGTCTTTAGGTGTGATATTAAGCTTAAAAAATAAGGCATTATGGTCTGACAATGGGCACAAGCTAATTAAGACTTCTTGAATCCTGTGAAATATATTATTTGTAACTAGTACTTTATCAATTGTTGTTTGTGTACCATACCTATATGAATAGTGAGTGTATTCTAATGAGTGAGCTTCTTTTAGAGCATAAATATCTCTAAGATCTAATATATTAATGAAATTCTTTAACTTTTTGGCTGCAGAAGATGCTTTAAAATTATCTTTTTTGTAGTATCTTTATCAGAAAGGAGACAATTAAAGTCTCCAGCATGTATTATTTCACCTTTGGATTTGGAAATTATTAACTCCAGCTGTTTATTTGCTGTAATTGCTCCAAAACCAGGTATCCAGTAAGAGTTTACTAATGTTACATATCTTTTGTTTATCTCTAAAACTACTAAGCATAGCATGCCATTCTTATCTGCATAGGTATCAATGATTTTAGGTATCGGTAATGTTTTTGTCCATAGTATCATCGTGTCTCTTCTCTTAGTTTGATAACGAGACTCTGCAAGAATCATATAACCATTAAAAGATAATCTGTCTAAGTCCTTATTAACAATGTGTGTTTCCTGTAAAAACCCTACATCTACTTTATTCAGTTTCAAGTATTTAACTATACTTCCTCTTTTGAAAGGATTATTAAGGCCATTGACATTTAAAGACATACACTTATAAGAGAACATTCAAAATAGTAGAAATACTTCCATTGAATTTAGTTATGAGCAGATAAATGGAATTGAATAACAAAATTTTAACATATATAACTATATACAAAACAAAACATGGAAATCTAAATTCCTGGCGTGATGATAACATCATCTTAGCCACCACCACAAACATCCCTACAACCGGTCAACCTTTACATTGTTGCTTCTGCACTTAATAATTAAGTATACAGATATTCATGTTCAATATTAACAATACCCTATATTGGCATTTAAAGTGCTAAAATATCTTAAAACACATAACAAATTATAAAATGTTTATAAGTTGCAAATAATGGCTAGTTATGTAGTAAATATTTATGTTTAACATTTGTTCCTGCATTATATTAATAAGGTTCTGCTCTCATAAATCAACCTACATAGATATAACTTCATAAGCAGTGTAAAGGCTCAAAATTCTCATTAAGCTGAAGGAAATAAAGCTATTATTTTATTTAGCTAATGTTTTGTGTTAATATGTTCCTAAATTTGAGGTTTAGTAACCTTTATTTTTATTTTCTTTCTTACTCACCATCCTCTCAACTATTGTCTTTATACATGTTATTTATATTCCATATGTAAGTTGTTTAAGCAAATGTAATGAGCATTCCATGTTATGTTGTTATGATATTTGAAATTTCAAATATATTTAGTGTAATAAGCATATTTTACAATCATCTTTTATCTTATTTATTCCCTGCTGTTTCATTAGTCTACTACTACTATTGCTTTCAAACCTTAATACTTCAGAGGTGCATTCGTTCCAAATTTACATTAGAATTACTATCTATTCAATTTAGCAAGTACGTAAAACAACATTACTTATGAAAGCTGTTAATTATATGATGACATCTATGCATGACATCTCGACAAAACAAGTTTTTACTTGTTTATATATCAACATATAACATAAAAGTAACTGTATGCTCATCCTGTCCGCGTTTCCATATTTTCCCCATCCCATTCTCTTTTTAACTGACTATAATTTGTGGATGACTCTTTATGCTGTTATGATGTTTGGTGTTTCAAGTATATCGAATGTAATTTGCAATCATTATTTTATCTCATTTATTTCATTATTGCTCTATCAGTGTAATATTACTATTGCTTTTAAGCTTTAGTATTTCAGAAATGCATTCATTCCAAGCTTACACTGTTATTAATATCCCTTCTGTTTAACAAGTACATAAACATACAGCACTTATGTTAGCTATTGACTATATGCTGATATCTAATATGATATTTTGGCAATAAGCATGTTTACTTGTTTGCATGTCAAAACATCAAAGAGTAGTATGTTCACCCACTTCTCTTTTATTATATTATCTCACTCACATTACCCTTTGGTTAGCTGTCTATAGCTTGTAAAAATTCTTTATGCCAGCACTTTCCAATCTCTCTTAAGTAGATACATTTGGGTTAGTTTGAATAATTAACACAATTATTTAATTATTGTATCAATATTATAATTAGGAATTTGTTAGTTTCTATTGTGCACATTTAGTTACTTATTTGTAAATTATTTATTTTTCCCCAAATTGTTTATCTATAGATTCCATTACCACAGAGCATGCTTATCACAATATCAGTGAAATTTGAATTCAAATCAGCCAAAAATAAAACATTCTGAAGCCATCTGTAATGATTGTACTTTGCAAATTAACTAGACTGTAACTATAACAGTTCACTACATGTATAAAACAAGATCTTGTTTCTGAGATAAGAAGCATGTAATATTTTATTATTTTACTGCAAGGAGCAAACCTATAGTCCAAAGAATGCTTTGAAAGTATTCAAAACCTTCAGTCAGTAATAACTTCCTTGTTACATTTTTTTTCCCTCTGTCGCCGCTTTACTTATGTGCGACCGGACTCAGATGACATTACATCATCCTTGTTTTTGAGCATGGCGCTCACTACAGAAGCATTTAATGATGATGTAATGTCATCTGAGTCTGGTCGCACATAACTCGTGACTTGCTTCTCATGAAGCTTGACAAACAAAATATTGCATTCGTGCGGTGAACATAACGCTTTTCGGGTATTTTCAAGCTTTTCTTAACTGTCATATGCTCGAGAAGCGTTAAAAGCATGTAAAAAACAAAAAACAAGTTAAGCAGGGTAGCACAATGCTATTTACACTATAACATTAAAATTACACTTCGCAAGTGACTACAAAGTGCTGGCATTGCTCAAACATGTCTACACAGGATATTTATAATAAAAACATGTTATGCTTGTTGATTAAACAAGCCAAGGGCAACAAAAGTCACTAATAAGCAAAGTAAAGCTGGCAGTACCTCTTTCAACATCTAGGAACATCGCAATTCCATTTTAAATGGCAGGCAATGCAATAAAGACACACAAGCTTTTCCAAATACTAATCCAACCCCAAACGAGCAATGCTCAACACATTATTAATTGAAATTAGATATAAGTCGCAATCTTATAAAGCTCTGTCAATATTTATAATTTATGAGCCCTTCAATTATTGTTTATACTATAATCTATAAAGGAAATAGTGTTACATAACAAAGAGGAAAGAAGAAGTCAGAAAGCTATCACAAGTAACTAGTGAGAATTGTTATTAGAAATAAGAAAGAAGTATTAAATATTTTTAGTTATGAATATGTTAATGTAAAATCTTACCTAATAGCTTGTAGTATTGGACATATTACCATGGGAAAACACCGCTGGAAATTAGAAGTTAGTATTTTATTTCCCTTTAAGTTTTTTTGTTGATTTATCATTTGCTGTTGTTTTGCTATTTGTAGCTTGTCTCTTTAGGCTTGGGGTAGAGAGTTCCATATCTTCAATTTTGTCTAGTAGGTTATGTTTTTTGACAAATTCTGTTGCCTCTTCGATGTTATTAAATATTTTCTGACCATCTGGAAGTGTGATTTTCAATCTAGCAGGGAAGAGTATTTGAGCTTTTATTTCCGCTTTTTTTAGATCTTTAATGAGAGGAACACAGGCTTTTCTCTTTGCTATTGTCACAGATGTATAATCATTATCAAATCTAATGACTTTTCCATTTTCCTGAATAGGACCCATCGACCAGGCAGCCTTTAACATGAAATCTTTATCCTGTGTTGATAAAAACTTAACTATGATAGATCTTGTTGAAGTTAAGTTTTTAGATATAGAAGGGCTTGACAAAGATCTATGCGCCCTTTCAATTCCATAAGAAAATGTCTCTGGCAGGTTAAGTATTTTAGGTAACCAGTTATTCTGGAAAAGAATCGTGTTATTTCCTTCTGTCTTTTCAGGAACTCCATAAATTCTAATATTATTTCTTCTTGACCTTGATTCTAGATCATCCACCTTTTCTAATAGTGAATTATTTTGCTTCAAAAGGAAATTTATTTGATTGTCATTCTCCATCTGTTTCCCGCTATTTCATTTAGAGATTCTTCTATACTGGTTATTTGATCTGAGTGCTTTGAAATAATTTCCTTTAATTCTTGAATTTGTTTTTTACTTTCTTTTTTCATGTTTTCCATGATGTTTTCTAGGTTATCCATTTTTGTAGAGAGATCTTGTATACTTGTAATTATAGTCTGTAGTTCTTTCTTCATAGAACTATCTGGAGCAGATGACTTTGAATGACTCATATTTCAAGTATCTGTATACAGCAATTGATGTTCTGATAGGATTTTTGCGAAAAATTTCACTGAAGATTATTATTTTTTCTTCTTCTGATAATCCACAATAGTGAAAGGAATATTTATAGGCAGTTTTTCCAAGATATTTAAAAAAAATTTTAATTAATTCCTGTCAGAAATAAATCTCATGAACAGAGCAACAAAAAACTACTGCACTCACTCTGACATCTTGACCATGCCCCCATATTGTTTTTTGATCTGAGGTTGCCAGGTTTGCAGTCAGTATTTCCTCTTTCCATGTCAGTGAGCTAACACACAAGTATCATAGGTGATATATATTTAAATGTTTCATTTTCGAGCATTTATATTACTGAAACAAAGGTATGACAGCATTTTAGCTTTTCTTCCAGAATATCATATTTGTTAGTGAAGTAAACTCCACCTGTGAGACAAAAAGAACAGCAACAGTTAATAGAACAGCAGGTCAAGTTTATACATATATAAAGAATGGGGGAAAGGGGAAAATAATAGAGAATTTGGATGGCAAAGTGTACCAACTGTATTCTGAGTAAGTGGCTTTGAAGCAACAAGGTTTTGACAGCATGCTACACAAAGTAAACATGGTACACAGAAAACTGTAACTGAAATGTAAATGTAATAGCATGCATAGTACAGCTGAGGAGCAGACAGGAAAAGCTAAGGAGATACAGTGTAGTATGTAACTAAGAAATCAAAGCATCAGAGCAAATAAAAATGCAGGGGGGAGAGACTGATGGGACAAAGCAGCCTGTTTGGAAGTATCAGTTACAAAGAGGCTGTATGCAGATCTTCATTTAAGATGCAGGAACAAATGTATAGAAGGCAACCTTGGGCTATTAGAAAATGGAACTGCGCTGCTGACAGGGCACTTACTTATGCCACATGGCACTTCACTATTGTGGCTTCATCGATATATAAGAGCAAGATTATTCTTAACACCTTAAAATGTATGTGTCTAAGACATAGCTCTTAACTGTCCAGAATTTGGCAGAATGCCCAAATGTTTGCTTCATATTTTTGACTATTCCTCATAATGTGTGGTTTTCTGGCAAATCAATGAGGATTGAAATCATTAGATAATGGCAAACATTTAAGTTTCAGACTTCATATCCTTCAGAAAATGCATGCTAATGCAAAGTCTGTCATTCTCTAAGTTTATAAGAGTATTTTTTTAAATCTGGCCTTATTTTTGGGCCTTTCTTTCCCACCTCCAACTATTCTTGGCTTTTTCACTGATTCTTGCACTAAGAGATTGAGAGGTATGGTCTCAGACTGCAATATTTAGCAACTATATCTCTCTTTTTTCCCTCTGTCTCCTCTTTTGAGGACAGTCTTGGCTCTAGTCATCTTAAAATGAGTTCAAGAGATATTAATTCCAGAAATGGAGTGCAGTAGCTATTTTGGAGAAACTGGTCATCAAACACTACAGCTTTTCAGTCAGTTAGCCAATAAAAGATAATGCCTGTGGGAATAAAGAGGACAGACATTGGTGAAATTATATGGTACCTGAAGCCAGTTCTATCAATCAGGCGTGAAATATGCATAGAAGTAAAATAGGGATACATCAGAACTACTGTCATAGAAGTAGCAAGTATTTGTCTGAAATGTGTAAGTGTGTAAATTAAAAAAAAAGCTCATAATTGTGGTGATATCAAAGGTTTGGAAGAAACATATAGCTTTCAGAAAATGTAAAGAAACACAGAAGGAGCATGAAGGAGAAGAATGTAGAAACTAGTTATACTCCACAACCAAAAAGAAAATGAACCATTATTACCAGACATGCAGTGTCCTTGATGTCTGTAGATTCATCACGTGTTAATATGAAACTCTGCATCTTCCATCATTTTGGGTACCATCTTTCATAGTCTTAGCATACATACATTAAATCTTGAATTGGTTAACAATGTTTATTTTTCTTGGAATTCCACAAACAAATGAAGAGCCATTCCTAGAGCTGTGCCTTTTAAAAACTATTAACCAAGTAAAACACTTTCCATCATGACTTATTTATTTATTTAATTAATTAGTTGGCATTTGTTTACCAGGAAAGTCCGACTGGGCATGAATCCCATTTTCAGTGGAGGCCTGGGGAGAACAGCTCCATCAAACGTAGTTCAATTAGTAAACTACATAATATTATCACATACTGAATCCGCAAATGATGTGGATATTCTACAAAAGAGACTTACAGAAACAGATGCTTGGTGCCAGAGCCATGGGCTCAAGCTCAATGCCAAGAAATGTATAGTTATCCTCTTTGGGAAAAAAACATGTACCTGTGAATTATCACATAGGTGGCAGTACACTAAACACCGAAAGTGTGATAAGAGACTTAGGGACACAGGTGGACAGTGGTCTCACTTTCGATAACCACATCACCACAACAGTCAGAAAATACTTCCATGTGGCACACCTCATCACTAAGGGCTTTTCATCCAGAAAAAAGGAGGTCATTGTCCCACTGTACTGATCCCTCATTAGACCCATTATAGAATACAACGCCCCATTTGGTATGTACCTCTCAAGACATCTACAACAACTGGAAAGGCTGCAGAAATACCTCACTAAAAGATTCAAAGGCCTGAAGCAGATGCCCTATGCAGACCATCTAAAAAAACTCCACCTATACTCTGTCGCATATTGTCTACTCAGAGCTGATCTCTGCTTAACATACAAGGCCATGTAAAACCCAGAGCTGTTGGACATGCTACACTTAAAGAAATCCCAATCCCTCAGAGAGACACATGCTCCAGGGATCTAAACCTTGTCATCACAATGAACAAAACATGCTGGAGGAATAGGTTCCTGACCCAGAGACTCCCCAGACTCTGGAATAGACTGCCCATACATGTCAAGCAGATAGCCTCTTTGGCCCTCTACAAAAGGAACCTTGATGATTGGATGGGAGATAGGAAATTCACCCTGGGATCACATCAGTCACCCTGCTAGACAGGAGTCCAGGGAATTAAATACTGTGGGAAGAAATAGCCAGGGAATTGTTATGGCTAGGCTTGTATAGGCCCTAGGGCTGATAGCCTAGTACCATCCTATTAACCTATGAAGTGCAGAAACAAATAGTAAAAATTGACATACAGGATCAATAAAAGGCACATCGGAAAATCATACAGTGAATATTAAACAATAATCATAGAATACCGATCACCTAGTAAAGTACAATCAATAGTGATAACCGATGGTAAAGATGTTAAGCATTTTAAATATGGGTAAAAGACTAAGAGAAAGGAAAGAGATTTTTCAGTTGGGGGGAGATTAGGAAAGTAGGGAGTGATAGTAGAAGTAATTGATGCTTTGCCTAATAACAGAAGGGAGGAAATGAAGGGGGGAAGAAGAGCAAGGGAAAGAGAAGTGAGAAGGAAGAGAGATGAGAGAAAGGAAGAGAAGAAAGGAATAATGGGTAGTGCCAGCCTGGTTGCAGAGTTAGGAGTTAAGGAGAAATTTCTTTAGAAATTGTCTAAATATGTGGCTATATGGCATTGCTCTAATATCTGTAGGAATATTGTTCCAGACCTTGGCTACTCAGTAGGAATATAGGCAGTGACCAACAGAATTTTTTGGTTTATGGATTTCAAGGAAGAGTTTCTCGGATCAACGAAGAGGATGATTAGGGAGGTAATTGTTAAGAATGGTGCTGATTGCTAGGTAGGATGTGGATTTGTGTACCATTTTATGAGCAAGGGAGAGTTGGTGAACTTGAGGTAGTGAGGTAACTCAAGCCAGTTTAATATCTGAGGTCAGAGTAGTGATGGGAATTGTATGACTGACTGCAAATCTCGCTACTTTATTATAGCAAAGCTCAAGTTTTGATTTTTAGGGTGATCTGAATGTTGGTGAAAATGGATAAGGCATATAGTAGTGAAGGTAGAAGGTATGTATTGGCTAGAGTAACTCTTGAGTGATTGCTAAGGAATCTTTTTGATTTATAGAGGATGTCCAGTTTTTGGTGTGCTGTTATTATGCCCTTTTGAATATGAAGATCAAATTTCAGTTGATCATTTATTATGACACCAACTAACTTTATGTGAAGTACAACTCCAATTTCAGTATTGTTGAGAGAGGATATTTTGAAGGTATCTTTTATGTGTCTTTGGGATTTGGGGAGAAATAACAGAAATTTTGTTTTATTTGGATTTAGGAAAAGCTGATTGTCACTGAGACAGTTTTCAAAAGAGTTGAAAGCCTGCTGAGTGATTGAAGTGATTGATTGCTGAGTGAAGGATTATCAGATAAGCCAATGACAGTGGAGTCATCTGCATATTGTATAAGTGTAGCTTGTTGGGAGGATGTAAGCACATTATTTATAAATATGTTAAGAAAGGAGAGGGCCAAGTACAGAGGCTGGTTGGACACCTATATTAACTGGGATAAAAAGATTGATAAGTAGAAAGCCATTTAACTGACTGTAGCCAGTTAGACAGGTAGCTAGAGAACCAAGTGACTGTTGTACTGGAAAAGCCTAAAGCAGACATTTTTGAAAGTAGTTTGGTATGTGAGACTGTATCAAAAGCTTTAGAGAGATCTAAAAAGAGAGTAGAAACTAAATTGTTGTTATCTTTGGCTTTAATGACATGGTCCAAAAAAGGCAACAAGGGCAGTTGCTGTGCTATGATCTGAGCAAAAGCAGTATTGGGTAGAGGTTAATAGATTTTCTTGGAGTAAATACTGTAAATGTTGTTTATGAATACATTTTTATAAGATTTTGGAAAGAGGGGACAAGATTGCAATTGGTCTGAAGTTTATTTCAGGGGAGCCCCCACCCCCCTTTATGAAGAGGAATAATGCAAATTTTTTTCCAGAAATATGGGACATATGACTCATGAATAGCTCAACTGATCCAGATAGAGAATGGGCAGGCAATAGAGGGGCAGCAATATCTAGATATGCAAACAGGAGATTGTCTACGGAGCGTAAGTAGGACTTAACTCTGTGTAATAAATTTTTTATATAAAAAGTAGAAACATATGTTAAGTTGAAAATGGCATTGTTAGAGCTTTGAAGTTTGCCAGGGCTGGCAGGATTCTGTAGTGTTTTGTGTGAGGGTAGCTATTGAGTGTATAAAGTTGGAGTTAAATTTAGAAGCAGTTTCTAAAGGTGAGATGCTGGGACAAGGGTTAGGGGTACTAGGGGTCCCAGAATGTAATATTTTCTTGATAGAGGATTTTTGGTTTGAAGTAATAATATGTCTTATTAGCGGTAACTTGTTTTTTTGTCATGTTTTGAAGTTGTTTGTAGGTCTGTAGGTGAGCTTGGGATTTGTTTTTTGTGACTTTCTCCAAGCTATGTCACTCTTAATTGTCTGCTAGAAGGGGATAGCCAGGGTGAGTGGCTGAATTTAACTCACTTTTTTCCTTATAGGAGTGAGGCTATTGAGAATGTCAACAAATATTGTATTAAATTTTAGAACAGCATTATCCAGTGGTAGGGAATAGAGGATGGACCAATTAATGTTATTAAGGATGTTGTTAAAGATCTTGGAATTGAAATTTGAGAGGTTACGTCAGTCTTTATAAAGGCACTGTTTGATGTGGTGAGTTGCTAGTCTCTGAACATAGGTGGGATGGTGATCACTGAGGGAGTCTGGGAGGGTTTATGGAGAGTCATAAAGGTTTGGATTTGAGACTATGATCCAGTCTAGAGTAGTCCCAGTGTTATTAGCTTTGTTGAAGTGAGTATGTGAAGTTATGAGTTGTTTAAATCCATACAGATTGATACTAGTGGAAGGGTAGTCTGAGGTGAAGGTTAATCAGTTAATATTGACATCTGCAAGAATTATTATTTTATGAGAAATGGAACTACATACCCAGTGTAGGCTGTCTTCCAGAATATGGATTTTATTTCCTTTGGGAATATATAAGGGAATTATACATAGTGTTTTATGCTCATTTAATTTACAGTGAGAGACAAGGATCTCAGCAGAGAGGAATTTAGGTAAAGAAGCAGAAGGAGACACAGAAAAATGGTTTAGAAAATATGATTGCTACACCACCACCTTTTTTATTTAATCTGTCAGAGCTGATGATAGTAAAGCCAGGGGGAGAATTTCAAAGTATTTTATATGTGGTTTGAGTCATGTTTCTATAAGAATAATAATGTCTGGGGAATAATGAGTGATCCAGGAATGAAATTCAGAGACTTTGTTTACTATGCTTTGAATATTCATAGATATGATTTTTAGATTTTTTTGTAGACATTGTTACAGTAGTGGGTGGAGAAGAGAGGCAGTCAGGACCTGGGTTTAGGCGGACATCTCCGCATAACGTGATCTTTTTACAGTATGCATGCACTAGTGAGGGTTTAGGTATTTTAGTATTAAATTTAAATTTTACCTTATATCTGTTGGGACAAGGGTTAAGAATTTTTTATCTGAAAAGAAGATAGAGGTAAGTCAAGTAAGCTAGAAACAAAAGTGATAGTGAACGGCTGACAAGTGACATAGGCAGTGTGATTAAAGGTGGGGGATTGAAAAACAGGTGTGATAACTATCATATAGCATGTAAGGTATGATAGGGGTAGATGTGTGAATAGAAAGATAAGGAGCATGTTTGGTGTGTATTAGAAACAAAAGTCTTGAAGACAATGATGGAGAATAGATTGTGCATGTAGATATAATTATGTTATAGATGGAAATAAGAATAATTAGTTAGGACTTTGAATAGGTATGTAGAATATGCAATGCTAAGAATGTGGCGTAGAAGGCTGAATGCAGAGGAAAGAGGACAGCTGCAGAGATATAACATATATAAAGGAGAAAAAGAAAAAATGCTGATGAGAAAGAGTGTAATTGGTGGTAACAGTGGGTGTAAATAATTAGATTGAGACTGAGGAGTGCTGTGGAAGAGAGGTATAACTGGATAGGTGGAGCCTCAAAGGTGGAGATATTGATAGTATAATTTGAGTAATGGGTGGTATTGACACATGAGAGATAGCAGACTGGTAGGTTGCTTGGATAGGAAGAGGAGGAGTTATGCACAGGAAGAGGAGGGTTTTCTGTAGGTATAAAACTAGGGATAGTGGGGGTGGGTGGGATTTTTGTGTAGTGTAGGGGAGCGGATTGAACCCATGTGAGGTGAGGGCAAATAGAGTGGGCTGCACCAGATGAAATGGCAAAGAAGTATGGAAGGAGAGAAAAAAATATCTGCAGACTTAGAGGTGAGCAAGGTAAGAAGTCTTATGTGGTAGAAAGAGTAAAAATGTGATATCACTAAAAAAGCTGTTAGGAGAAAGTGAAAATCAACAAATAATAGAAGGTGCAATGTTACAGATTTGTAGGAATTATATGGTGGTTATCAGAAAGAGCTTCAAAGCAGGGGGTTAATCAGGTACAAGTGTAGTTAGTAGAAATGCTTGCCTAAAGTGATGCTAAGTACTGCAGTTCAGATCACGATTTACATGCTACATATAGTGAATGCATTGAAATTTATACAGGAAGACATACAGACAGATTTATACTGCAGCAAAGAACAAGTAAGGTAAAGTATGGTAAGGTAGGTAAAGTGAGGGAGGTCTTTTGCATTGGCTGTATAGTATAGAATAGACGAGAAGAATAGAGTTCAAGAGAAGGCCACATCTTCCAGTACAAAGAAAATTACCGAGGAGCTTGGTAGCTCTAGTGGGTGTGTATGTTCTCTACAGAAGACCATGCCCTATTTATTACAGAGAAATAGGATAGCTATGTGAACATGACAGTAAATAGCATACATTATTAATATGCCCCTGTCTCTCTCTCTCTATCTCATGATCCTTATTAGAGTCCTTATTAAGGTATACCTCAGTCTTGGATGTTGTTTACTGGACAATGATGTTTTGATTGATGCCAGTTCAGTGTAATAGTTGACAGAAAGAGATAGTCAAAGTAAGACAGAGAGAGTTTGGCTAAAAATAAGAACATAGGAAAAAAATACAAATTAGATAAAGGCAAGGGTGATATGAGAGTAAAACTAAGTTATAGTTGATATTCAATTAGTTGAGAAACAAAGGGTAAAAAAGCATTAACAGTCTGTATTAGGTGACTCAAAACTCTGAAATACCATCTGCAGGACTTAAAGCACAACTGCCAGAAGGTAAACACTTAAGTGCCAAGTTCCATTACTTTAATTAAGTTAGCTGTTGTGAGATAATTAACTGAAGTTGGCCATGTTGTTAGTACAGTTTGATTTTTCTCATGTGTTGTTGCCATTTCCTTACACAACTTTTGTCAGGCATGAATATCAGGATATTTACTGCAATGCAAACAGCAGCACGTCTTGTTATGAGGTGATATATCACATTGCATTTCTTATTCATGGCAAGAATCTCCCAATAGACTATAGATAAAGGCATTCCCTTCTCCCTGATGAACCCATACCCAAACCAGTCATCTTAAAATGCTCTGTTTTCATCCACAGTCTTTCTCATCTTAGCAAGATGTCTCACTTTTAGCAGTTTACACCAAGTGGGTATTTTCTGTGTAGGGGGTGCTGAAAAAATTTAAGTCCAGCAACATACCTGCCAGGAGTATGGCTATAAAAAGGATGCAGTCAGGCATGTATGTATAGCACATGTCAAAAAACAAAAAAACAAAAAACAAAAACAAATACAAACAGATATTATTGTAATAAGATCAATCAAAAATATGTGTCTGTGTGTGTTTGCCATGTTTAAAACTATGCATTTGTGCACACAAACACACATACACACACACACACACACACACACACACACACACACACACACACACATAAAACACCAAACTGCACAAACTCCCAAAACTACAGACCTGTCAGGATTTTACAGTACAACATGGATTCAAAACTGGCCACAAACAGCATTACTAAAATTAGTACAGAAAGTAGCCATAAGCTGTGACGATAAGAAACCTACTTCTATGCTATTCATATACTTCAGCAAAACATTTGATATAATAAGCAATCCTTTACTGATTCAGAGACTATAGGAATGAGATTACAACAATTCTGTTTTGGGCTGCATCATATAATATCTCTGCAACAGAAAACAATCTGTCAGGTGGCATAAGTAACATTTTTATCAACAACAGTGGAGTTCCACAAGCTTAAATCCTGGGTCCTTTCTCTTCGCTATATTTGTCAATAATGTGTACCACAATGAGATTTGAACCACCTTAATACCAGAATGCTGATGATTCTACTATCATCCACAGTGCCGACATTAAGTCAAGGAGGAAATGGTGAATGTGAGTAATTTGACAATATATCTTTTGATTCAGAACTTGGACTTTGTTACACATCTGTTCAGACAGCTCAGCATAACAGTAAAATATGAAAAATCTCAGCTGTCTCCCACTCAAGACTTGGAGTACATCAGGGCATGACTCAATACTGTCTCCTGCATAGCCTGTCTACCACTATACAGGCTTCAGAAAATAAGATGTCAGGTTCAATCCATATCACCAAGGCAAAAATTACTTGATGTCCTTGTTCTGCAAACCCTGGGTTCCATGGCACCAGCTATCAACTTAGTTCCCATGGCACGATTTCATATCAGAATACTTCAAAGGCTTCTAGTCTCACAATGGTCCATTCTTACCCATTAAGTCACCCATTTTTAATAACACAAACTTGAAAAAAGATCTGTCTTGGTGGATGAAGACAGAAGAGATCCTGAATGGATGAGCCTTTGTTCCCCCCCAACCAAAGGCTGTAGTGACAACGGATACCACCCAGATGGGGTGGAGGGCATTTTTTCGGAAAGACAGTCCAAGGCACTCGGTCTCCCCAAGAGGCCTACTTGCAGATCAATGTCCTGGAGATGAGAGCAGTGCTCTTAGCATTGCAAGCCTTTCAGAAAGTTCTTCCTCTGGGAACGGTTGCAATCCAATTGGACAACATGTCGGTAGTCTGGTACATCAGCAAGCAAGGGGTAACCAAATGTTATCATCTCTGCCAGGAAGGTGTCAGACTTTGGTAATGGATGATATCTTTCAACACGCTTTCTTGTGGCAATGCACATCCCGGGGAGTTCCAACATGATAGCAGATAAGCTGAGCAGATGAATATTACTGCCTCACAAGTGGTCTCTGAATCCCAAAGTGGCAAAACAGATATTTCTCCACTGGGGCAAACCTTGCTGTGACCCATTTGCCTCCCCAATAAACAAATGTAGCATGTACTTTGCCCTACTCCCTCCACAGGGAGAGTCCCCCAGAGATGCTCTCTTTCTAGATTGAACCCCGGGTCTCCTTTATGCATTCCCCAATTCCCCTTTTTCTGAAGAAAGCCAAAAGGTTGCAATCCAGAGTAATTATCATTGCTCCATTCTGGCCCAGGCAAGTTTGGTTTCCCTTCCTATGGCCTCACTTGGTTCACCAACCTTGTATTCTGGACCCAGCTTTGGATCTCCTCTCACATCCTCAAGGGCTATTACACCGGAACCTTCAATCCCTCAAGCTGCTGGCTTTGTTTCTCTAATTCCAGTAATTGCCAGGCAATCTACTATTACTTTCCCTGTCCGAAAAAAATTTCTGGCTTTTCATAGACCATCCACCAGGATGTTATATGACAGCAAATGGAAAAGATTCTCTCTTTGGGCTTCTGAGAATAATCTAGATCCCTTTTCGGTTCCTGAAAAAAATCTTAGAATTTTTGGCAGATCTTTTTAATCAAGGAGCTGCTGCCTCTACCATCACAATTACTCTAGCAGCTATCTCTAATTTTCACAATGGTTATGGTGACCACTCCCTAATTTCACATTGCTTATATAAAGTTTTTCTTAAAGGACTCCTTCATATAAAACCTCCTGGGTGGGAGGATGGCAGAATGGTTAAGGTGTTTACCTTGCAGACCCAAAGTGCAGGGTTTGATTCTTACATGGGATAATTGGCTAGGCTTAAAATGGCCCACAAGGGCAATTAGCCCAGTACAAACCTATGAACCTATCGGTGTGTACTGGCAACCCTAAGAAATAAGAAAAGCTGGGAAAAAGTGAGAAAGAAATGGGAGAAAGTACTGGACTAGTATACTAGATGATGTTTCTTATATATTATTTGTGGATTATGTCATTTTCTGGGGAGTAGGCTGCATGTCATAATTTATTTATCTTGCTTCATTAGAGTATAAACACTCTCAGGGGGTTGTTGTTAAAAATGGGCAGTAGTTTCTCCCAAAGGAGGGTGGAGTTTGGGGGAATCAAGTCTGAATCAATATCATGATGTTGAAGTTTAAAGGTTGCAATATGTAAATAAGAAAAATAATTGTATATAATAAAAAGAATGCTGCATATTATTATTGCACAGCAATACTTGACAACATAAAAAAGAAACATGCTCTGATGTTTTCAGGTGATGACATTGTATGTTTTGAAATGTTCAATAAAACAAATAAAAAAGTCAAGCAACTCTCAATGCATCAAAAACTTGGCTCAGTAAAAACTGGCTAATCAAAATGAAAAGAAAACCAAGACAATGCTCTTCAACCATAACAGTTTAGCTTAGAAAAGGAACAAATAACTTCTCCCTTGATGGATCCGTTTCTGAGACTAAAGTCATGCATCATTGGAATATCTTAATATAATGATAGTAATATCTCCATCAAATAGTATACTAGAAATGCAATAAAACAACTCATCAAGAATATTGGACTGCTATGTAGGCTAAAGTACAGCTTAATACATACAGCAAGAAAGAAGATAGATCAAGCATTACTATTTACCAAAAACTATTCTACAGAACCTCTGCCATGGTTAAGCTTTGGTTTAGATTTTCCAAACCTACAACAAGATTGCAAAATGTGGCACAAACGAGCCATCCTGCCCACACCACTGCCTTACCCTGCCTATAGTGGCTGTCATTAGAAAACAAAGAAAAGTACATACAGCGAACAGTCATTAATAGCCTGCTATACACAGTACTGTGCCCTGACCTCACATTCATACTAGTATAACCCATCAAAGCAACTACATTCTTCAAACTACTAACCATAAGCAAAACCAACCCCCTAAACAGTGAAAAAGCTCTAAGTCTGTATCAAACTAAGCAATGGAATACACTACCAAATAGCCTGAACGTATTCCAAGCTAGCACCTCCTTAAAATGCCAATGCAAAATTATTCTTTCCAACCTAATAATGTGTACAGACTGCAATATTACTCTTATGCCTTTATAATTCCTTCTGACAGCATAACAAACTATTTCTAGACAGGATTGTCATCTGATGAAGTAACTAAGCAACATGTACAAATCTGCACTGCTAAATATAAATATACTCATTCACTTGAGTACAGTCAAAGTACATAATGTTAATGCCTGCGCCCTTTCACCAGTATATCAGCATAAGAGATGTCTTAGCTCTCCTACACAAATGGCATACAGTGCACTCTTATGCAAAGGAATGCTATTCTAGATTAAAATAACAGACTATTCTTAAATTGTATAAATGGTACTTACCTAGGCAACTACTTATAATGTAATGTTTTACGTCTAAGAAAATTTCTACAATATACTATATTGCTTCTTAGAAAAATATGCATATGCAAAATATTTGTATGTTGCTTTTATAATGTGCTGTTTTAGTTCAAATGAAAATCTATATGTAACTACTTCTAATATTCTGTTTTCAAAACTGTGCCTAAGCCACATAATATGGGACCTTTCCTCCTTTGAGTTCCCTCTGAAAGCATCTTTAACTGAGTAGAGCTAATCAAGTTAACAGAACAAAAATAAAAAGAAATGTTCATTTCTGTATACCAAGGTTTGCAGCAATTGTCCATGCTACATATACCCGTCCTCTGTATGAAACATTGTAAGCTTTTCTCTAAAATGCATGTCTGTGAGAGGTGGTGGATACTGAACAACATACGACACACAATGTTGTCCTGCAGTGCACCCTCAGTACAAAATCCCAGGGCACCCTCTATGCTGTTCATACAAAGGGCAAACAATGCTGCCCTGCTGCACACCCATAGTATTAGTATCAGGGCACAATGTATGCTCTTTATACAAAGATTACATAATGCTGTCTTGCTACACACCTCTAGTATTAGTGCCAGGGCACACTCTGTGCTCTTGTACACCCTTAGGAAATATTTGACACCCCACCCTGTGTGCTCTTGCAGCACATTTTGTCTTATATTAGCAGTATAGCTGGTGGGCTCACCCAAAGAACTGCTCTGGAGCATCTTGCTGTAGTGTGTGGTTTGAGCCTCTCTACTGCCACTAGCATATTATATAACAGGGAACATATTGCCTACAGGCAGTGATTTCTGAGATTCATTAGTGTGAGACTGACTGAGCGAAAATGCAGACTTATATATATTAAGTCTGACTTTCTTGTTACTGAGTATTCCCTTTCTCCAGACTTCAGCCACTGAAATTGACCACTGAAATTGGTGCTTGCGTATACACACACACACACACACACACACACACACACACACACACACACACACACACACACACACACACACACACATAAAGTTCTAGGTGTGGGAGTTATAGGAGACTTGTCTTCTTGCCAAAAACAACTTCAAAGGACAACAGTGATGTCCATCATCTGCTGTTCTGTATTTTTATAGTTTTTTTCCCTCATGATTCTGAGAATCGCACATACCACCTACAAGTCTCAGAATTACAATTGGGGACATTATCAGCGTGAATACACAACCTGTAAATCTGTGAGACATTTGCTCGTAATGAATCTCCTCTCCAAATATCTTGGGTGTGAAACAACCTATGCATAAAGCTTATGTTGCTGTGTGGTCTTTGGAGATATTGACCCTCCACCATGAAGACCTGATGTTGCAGGCTTTACAAATGGTACATTATTCTATGAACGCCTCCGACCATACACGTAACAAAGACACACCATTTGAATGCTTGTGATGCTATATATATAACAAAGGCACTTGGCCTGAGTGACTCAAGATTCTAGACATAACAAAGGCAGACAGCAATCTGTGATGCTATGCATATTTTATAATCAGTCATCTAATTTCCAAGTATATTAATCATTATTATGATTAATAGAGTGCATTGCACCTTTTTCCTTTGTGCCCTATCTGCTCCCATCCCCAAAGTGTTGTGCATTTACTTGTCAGCACAGCACTGAAATGAATACCATACAGAGCTCAGTATGCTATAATTTCACTCAGCACCACACCTGAATACAGTGACAGATGGATGACAGGGTTTCTATAGTGTGCATTTCTCAGCAGTGCGGGACGCACAGGAGGCACATCCCTCTGTTCTATATTTGCTCCACATCATGATGGACATCTGACTACGAATCCTGCCTCATACCTATGATGGCACTATTATGGTCTAGAAGAATTTCCTGAAGCTTCTTTACAATGAAAATATTTCATCTTGACTCTCCTGACTGCCACTGCACACTCAGATGCTGATTTTACTAACTTATTAACCTTCAAGAAGGTCATACATACTCCTTCAAATCAGAAAAATATATTGACTGTTCTTATTATTCCATTAATTTCATATTACACAAAGCTTGTGACATAAAACTTTAAGATAAAGGTACAATTTATTATGAATCATTATTGAACCTGGTAAAATCAGCCTTATATTCTTGTCTGTTTCTTACACAGATCCTTGCTATTCATCCAGTTATAGTAATAGCAAAAACCCTGGTTACATTTCACAATGTCTGCTTTGAAACTCTATAGATAAACATTCCAGCCTGAGGGCAGTAAAAAACACAAGTTAGAATTAAAGTGTTCCACATGTAGTAGGAGCTCTTGTTTATTCAAGATGCATTCAAAACAAGCATTCTGGACTGACTTGTTGCATACTTTAAGATACACACACATACACACACACACACACACTCACACACACACACACACACACACACACACACACACACACACACACACATATATATATATATATATATATATATATATATGGGTCTATATTAGAATAGCGAAGAGGCGTTTAATCGAATGCCTCTTCGCAGACACATAAACAGCGAACACATTAAAGCGCGAATGCTCAGAACACCGATTTCTTTCCTTGGGAAAGAAATCGGTAGCACTAACAAACAAACACACACACTTTCAAACATTACAATGTGGGGGGCTTCACCCCCAACACCACCCAATGTGGGGGGCTGTGCCCCCACACCCCCCCAACTTAATATACTAACTCCAAGATCGCACTACAGTGGGGAAAGGGGGAAACACATGGGGAAGGCCAAGCAATTTCTTTCCCAGGGAAAGAAATCGCTGATCTGAGCGTTTGCGCTTTAGTACGTTCGTTGTTTATGTGTCGATGAAGAGGCATTCGATTAAACGCCTCTTCACTATTCTGATATAGACATATATATATATATATATATATATATATATATATATATATATATATATATATATATATATATATAAATGTATATTGTCACCAGATCTTGTTGAATGTTAAAGTTTTGTATACATAACTGCACAAGCAAATCATCTGTTTTTCCTCTTTTTTATAATTTTTATTAAATTGTATAATTTAAAACTGTACAAATTTAAGTAATCATAGAAAGAAAATATTTAGAAAAGTCCACAGCAAAATTTGGTATAGTAGAACCAAGCCATTAATATTTCTCCAATAAATTTTAGCTTTTGCCAATATTTACTTTGATGTGTAAGATGAGATGTTTTCATTTTTAAAGTTAACAATTCTTTTCTACAAATATCTTTAGTCAAAAAGATGAATTCAGTGAAAGGTAAAGCAGTTTTACATTTCCAATTTTTCATAACTACTTTTCTTACTAATCATCTGTTTTTCTTGAATGCTTATTATTTTTCACATTTAATTATAGAAACAAATTCTCAAACTACCCTCTTCCATTTTAGAGGGGCAGGGTTACTGGAATGCCATGAAGTAGCATAACTGAGTATTTTTAAACTAAGAAGCAAGTAAGCAGTCTGTCATCTGAGTTGCTAAGTTTCAGGATAGAGAAAGAGAGAGAGAGAGAGAAATTCGCCCCATAGATGTGACAACTACTGCAACTAACCTTACTGGGTAAAATATTCACATTTACCAAACAATACAGAAAATCTGTTGATTTAAAAACAAAAGAAACAAAAAGTCTAAATCCCAATAGTGAACAAAATAAATTTTCAAACTATTACTTTTTCAGCGTCTAAACTGCTTTCAAACTATAAAGTAAATCTAATACCGTTTGAAATTTTAGTATTTTTACTGTTCAGTAAATGTGTTTTATAAAACGAGAACATTTTCTTCTCATTGTTTATTACCTGTGGATCAGTACTGTAACAGTAAGAACAGAAATTCTGAACACGTTTAACGATGCGAATTTGTGGTTAGAATTTAGTTTGTAAGCTGATGCCATATTCCTATTCATTATCTTGCTTGCAGAGATCTGTGTTGTCATGTACAATTTTATTAATCAATATTGACACTGTAATTCTGTTAGCAAATATTTATCACAAAATGGAACACCTAACTATTATTCTTTTTTTGTTTTACTTTTACAAGTAGCCTAAAGAAAACAGGCAATGCCCTAACCACATTATAGAATTGCAGAAAAACAAATCCCTACCTAGTTGTTTTAGACCAGCAGGTAAGGGCCGCTTCCTTTTGTACATTTTTTTTCTGAACTGGAAATATTGGGAGTATACATTTTCTTCAAAACCTACATCTTCAGTTCTTGACAGTACTGGGTGCCCAGTCATCTGAAATCCAACGATAATTAACAGTGTCCCTGTCTCTCACTAATATTTAACATCTCTTTCCAAAGATGTCATTTCTTTGATATGGGGGTTTCTCTCTCAGTTCTTCAGAGGCACATAGCTGAATAGAGAAACAGTCTTTGGCATTTTCCTAAAATAAAGTTAGTCCATCATCATCTTCCACACTGCTTCCCAGATGTGTGGGTCTGCTCCCCAAAGCGATACTTGTCATCTGGAAGCCCTACAGCAGTATGGTCTTCTTCACATAATGGGAAATGCATTCATACTCATTAGAAATTGACTGAGAACTGATGAAAGTGAGCTATTTTTAGCATTATTTTTGATGGACTTTCAACAGGTAATAAAGGTCAGGAAAGCTCTTGCAATTCATAGAAAGGTCATTGCTGTACATGCTACAGGACATCAAATGATATCTGATTCACGAAATATCCCCAAAGTGGCATCACATAGCAAAGCCTATTGTTGTCTAATTATATTATAAGAAGCATTGTTGTGATCATCTAATGGTTTCCAAAAAATATATGACTGAGAAGCACAAAGTATCGAAAAATTAAATACACGTTAGAAAAAGCATGTTCAAATCCAGAAATGAAGTGTGCCCCAACATATAAAATGCCTAAATATATTTGAAGCATATCATGTAACTGTGATGCAGCACTCAAATGCCCTGAGCTGGAGTACAGCAACAGTAGCCCACAGGAATAAAACTGGTACAAAGAAATAGATAGTGGATGATATAATAAAGCTTGCACACTTGTAGATGTAACTCATGGCCACTAATTTACCCGAGTCATATTAGTCTCTTTTTTTCTTTCGGGTTATACTTACAACAGCTAGGTGTTAAAATATAGCTTAACAGTCAAAACAGCTATGGATTCACTTCTTAGTGCTCAAATGAATGTAATGTAGATGTGTCAGCATCAGAAAATTGGTGGGACTGCTGCTCATTTCTGAATCAGTCAAGTGCAATCACATAACCCCAAATAATTCACTGTTGGATTAATGTATTGCCAGCAAGGTGGACAGGATAAGCAACAACTATGTTTGTTAATTGACACTATCAGTAACCAGGACCTTACCTGCCATCAGCTACAAAAAGTGACAGAAAATCCCATGTAACAGCAGAGGTTGTCATTCTTAGGAATTGGTACACCTAATGCTGATTTCAGCACAATTTTATTTTATAAGCTGCTTAAATTACGTCCTTTCCCCTTTTTGCAAGCAAACTGTCGGTCTGGCACTCCTAGTACAACCTTAAGTCACTCCCTCCAAATACTTTATCATTTTTTACACCTCATAGCAAGTTGCTTGCAATTACCATAACACTGCAGTACTAGCCATCAGACTTTGGAATCATCACTGCCTACCTCTGAGAAAAGCAATGAAACATTCACTTTATTATGAAACAAACCAAAAAGCACTTGTTGAAACCTGATATATGCAAATTCTTCCCGGATAATACACCCCTTTACCCTTTACTTTGTCTAGCTAATTCTACTTTTAAACTTAAGCTAATAACAGTAATCAGAGACAAACCTCAAAGTGTCTCAGTGACCCTAACATCCCCCAAAAGGAATTGAGTATAATATTTTGAACATTTTCTCTTCTTCTTCTTTGCTCTTCCAAATATATAACCTAAATACCATAACTGGAAGGGTTCTATACTTGTGTGTTTTTTCATGGCTAGCTTTCCTGGAAGGAAAGGTATGGCCAAGAAATAGCTCTTAGACTCAAAATCATTTTGTGTTGTCTCCACTATTATAGGCATAGATAAAGATGTTCCCTGCATGTCTGTTCTTGCTCCTCTAGCATTTCTTATATTCATAAATAACCTAACATGGCTTTCCTATATGCAAATGATATGATGATATGGTGGCGAGAGACATCCACCACAAGAATTAGCCTTGAGAAGAAATGTCAGTTTTCTTATACCTGAGATTTTGCCCTCCTATCTTTCCAAGCTTACAGTACATTGTTAAATGTCTCTTAGCTTCTGAGTATGTAAATGAATGAAATGTTTCCTGTCTAGTGATTTGTGGGAAGCTACATGGAGGGAAATCCTGGTTGCCCATCTCAGTTTTAGTGTACCTTGGCTGATAGACATTTTTGCAGGCAGCACAAACAGCTGCATTTGCTGTACAACCCACTTTGAATGTCTAGCTTTGCTGATTAATGGATCAAAGGTAAGGCCTCCAGGCCTCTGAATAGAGCCACTTCAGCACACTGTGTTTTGCTACTTATGTATGTAATCATATCAATAGAAAACACAATAGTACTATGTAATCTTCCTATGTTAAACCTATAGGAAACTATAGATGTCTCCAGTTTTTTTCTTACTAGCCACTATTTCCCATATTGTCTCAAATGCAACAGAAGAGTTATAACTCACTATTTCTTCAGGTGATATATTTTGTTTAAGAGTTATAACTCACTATTTCTTCAGGCGATATATTCTGTTTATCTACCACTTCTTCCATAAGATAATATTTAATAATATATGTATGATTCTGAACCTTGTGTTTGAGATTTATATCCCCTTCTTTTACCACTATGTTTTGCTGTAAAGTCATACCATTGCATTCATACACCAGTATTGTTTGCATGCATATCAAGTCCAGTCTAGGAAGGAATACTGGCTGGCAAACAAAGAGGCTAAGGGAGCAGTCACAATGGCAGAGAATAAGGAGTCAGAGAATCCGTAACACCTTCTGGAATGTGAGTCTGCAGATGGAACAATGAAGTTCTATCAGGGTGCGCAGCAATGACAGAAAGAAAAGGAAAAAAAACTGGAAGACAACATTTACTAGGTATGCCACCAACAATCTGCTTGATGTCCAGAGGACATCCAGTGCAGATGGAAGGAGTACTTCAGGAAGCTTCTGAATGAAGAAACCCCACAGAAGTTGTACTGCCACATGCACAGCCTACAAGGAAAAAGGGAATGAAATGAAATCAGTAGGCCCAGATGAAGTCATAGCAGATATGATAATATGTTGAGTACATCTGAACAGAAATAGCTCCAGAGGGTACTCATTGTGGTAAGGGGGGTATATGCCAAGGACTGGAAAGTAAGTGCTTTGTTCCAACTGTAGAAGACAAAAGGGGATGCTTACAAATATGGGCAGCACAGCGCTATAAACCCCCTGTCACACTCCATGATTATGTGAGAGAGGGTGACTGGTAAATGAATACACAGAGCCATTAAAAGTAAGATGGGAGATAAGCGGCCCAGATTCAGATCAGGATGCAGTATAACTGACCTAATGTTTACAGTGGGATAGATTGTGGGAAAGAAGCTGGAAAAGAGGGAGAAATCCAAGTACCTATTCCTAGATTGGAGGAAATGAATGGGAAGGTCCCAAGAAAGTTGATTTGGAGTGCTGTGATGGTTCGAAGTCCTAGAAACTTTGGTAAAAATCAGCATAGGGCACATAGAGGGGATCCAATGACAAAAGTCCAGACACTGTTCACAAATGTTAGCAAGCACTACTTGGCATGTTTTAATTTCAATTTATTAAAGTAACAAAATAATTAGCACTTCAGCTACACAGCCTTCAAGGTTCATAATCAATTACAAACATCTCATTTTATACGCAACAATTAAATCTCAAATATAGATTTAAAAAGATACAACCAGTTATAATAAATACTTCATGATTAATTCATATTTCATCCCCTTTGTTTCCAAAGTATCAAACACAAATATAAACTATGCCTCTTTTTTCAACAACAGATCAGAAACATTTAAAAATAATTTTGAATCCCTGCATATATACTTAAGAAAAAAATTCATTAACATTAGATCCTGTCCATGATTTTCTTTGAAATGTAATGCTACTGGACATATGGGTACGCCGTTATGTATGTCCCTAATATGTTCTAGCACTCTCTTTCTTACATGATGCATAGTTTTCCAATGTAAACCTTT
This sequence comes from Protopterus annectens, assembly GCF_019279795.1. Lineage (NCBI taxonomy): Eukaryota > Metazoa > Chordata > Ceratodontiformes > Protopteridae > Protopterus > Protopterus annectens. The sequence goes on along the minus strand of NC_056739.1, from coordinate 1,084,192,024 downwards.
TTATATGGAAATTCTATACCATAAAATACTGCTTTGTGGTAACAATTTGTATTATATGGAAATTCTATACCATAAAATACTGCTTTGTGGTAACAATTTGTATTATATGGAAATTCTATACCATAAAATACTGCTTTGTGGTAACAATTTGTGTTATATGGAAATTCTATACCATAAAATACTGCTTTGTGGTAACAATTTGTATTATATGGAAATTCTATACCATAAAATACTGCTTTGTGGTAACAATTTGTATTATATGGAAATTCTATACCATAAAATACTGCTTTGTGGTAACAATTTGTATTATATGGAAATTCTATACCATAAAATACTGCTTTGTGGTAACAATTTGTATTATATGGAAATTCTATACCATAAAATACTGCTTTGTGGTAACAATTTGTATTATATGGAAATTCTATACCATAAAATACTGCTTTGTGGTAACAATTTGTATTATCAGTGGCATGAAAATAACGCCCATTGAGGTCATATTGTCAAGTACTAGAAAAGAGGGGGATATTGAACAGCCCTTACATTTAACAACTAAGTTATCTCCTCTTTCTACAGAATGAACAGTATGACACCTTATACTAGGGGCATCTCGAAAGGAAAACTTTAATTTCAATGTGTGTGAGTCTTCTTCCATTGTAACTATATACTAACACTCTCCTAATATATGCGATACATCCTCTATATTCTCCACACAACAGAAGGTTTTATGCTAACCTCACTTCTAACCTCACCATCCCCAGTTAGAATACCCCAGTTCTTTTGTAAGGTCTCTTGAATTAGCTGGTGGTCAACAGAATATCCGGTAATAAAGGACAGTCTAAAACTAACATTGTTAGTTACTTCTGTCCCATTTCCTTCCCTGTTGAATGTAGAGTTACTAGTAACAGAGCAGTTTTGAGGGTTTATCAAATTTCCAACCAATATGGGTGAATAAATACCCAGTTGTCTCTTAACCACTTCTTCTTTTTTAATTTCCTGTACAAAAGCTGCAGGGTAATCCCTCTTTATGAACATATTTTCCAAAAGACTACATTCCTCAAGAAAGGAATCAAAATTAGAGACCATCCTTGCAGCTCTGACAAATTGTCCTTTGACCACTGCTTTTTTTCTTTCTTCTTTTGGAGAAGGAGACTCAACATTAAAAATTTGGTGGAAAGACCTATAATCGAAGCTGACAATGCCCAAGTCAGGTGTATGTACCAATGTGGTATGTGCCATTTTTGTAAATTCATTCATGTGGGTGAACTGTTTGAAATTAATGGTTTCAGCTTTAGGATAAAAGGACATTACAACTGTAACAATACCAGGGTAGTTTATGGGGCATTGTGTCAGTCATGTCCTGCCTTTTATATCGGCAAGCCTGAGCAGATGCTTAAGCAATGCATCTATGAACATAATTATGACATACGGGTAAAAAACTACAGATGCACTTTATAGGCACATCCTGGAATTTCCTGAACATTATTTTAAATTAATTGTGATTGAGCAGGTCAAACGGAATAAAAGGGGTGGACCTTGGCAGTTGTTTCTGGAAAACCAGGAACTTTACTGGATATTAAGTTTAAATGCTGTGGGTTTTCTTGGTTTAAATGAACTAGCATCTATTAGTTATGTACTAAAAATGAAGGCATAATTTAGATAGATTTGGTTATTATGGTTCTTCACATAATGGTATATATACATATTTATGGTTTTAAACTTTTTAATTTATGTAAAGACAAGATAGCACTCACAACAAGCTCCGTGCACACAAGAAAATAAATAATACCAAGTCCAAAAAGTCAAAACTGTTGCACGGAGAAGCAGAACTCTTGAAAAGCAATGTCCATGTATACTCAAAAATGCTGCCTGTAATGGCACACCATCAACTTTTCTTTAAATTCAAAAGTCAGTTACAAAAAATCACAACTTGCTATTCAGCACTGTCAGGAACTTCCAATAGCATCAGTTAACTTCACCGAACAATAACTTGTAGACATTCAAATGCACTAATCCAAGCGTTCAGTGAAGTTTAAAGAAAAAGAAAAGTTTATTTAACATCCGGCTAGCGCTTTCAACAAGGTCTTCTTCAGGCCGTTATACAATTTTTCAAAAACTTTCACATACATTTATAGAGGATGTGACATAAACAATCTGATGTCATATCCTGTGCAATTTAAAAACAGTTAAAAATGAAAACATTCACCTAACCATTTAAACACTGTGACATTTAAACACATAGCACTCTTGGTAGGAATAGCAAATATAGCTACTGTTTATAAAAGCATCAAAACTTTTTTGCATCCCTAAAACTATTACAAATAAAATATGTTAGAACTTTAAAATTATAAAACATTCTACTAACCATTTAAAGGCTATTGAGTTAAAATACCTGACTTTTAGTTAGGTATGACTTCTTACAAGCAACATTAGCACATGCGTTGACAAATGCCATAAACTACACTATTATTCGCACGATCATCAACAATTACATTTCTGTGACTGTTCACACTAAAATACCTTGAAAGACTGAATATTCTACTAAACATTCAGGCATCTTGAAGTAGTATACCTAACATTCCGTTAGGTGTAAAAAATTGTAATATTACCAAGCGCTAAATTCTTGTTACTTATAACACATATAAGACCTACATGTGTGTGTGTGTGTGTGTGTGTGGGGGAGTTGGGGTGAAAAGGGAGGGGAGGGGGAGGGGGGAATGTGATACTGATGATGGTGTATGAAACAACTGGTGAAAGGTCAGTCATGCCACTGTGCTCACCTCTTTCCCTAGTTTCTGATCCTATTTGTGTATGGATCATTTACCATCCCTTGCTTTTCTGCCCCTTCCCATCCCCCCCTTTTTCCCCCCACTTCCTTTACCCTTTCTATTCCACCCCCTTGTCTGGCATGACTGACCTTTCACCAGTTGTTTCATACAACATCATCAGTATCACATTCCCCCCTTCCCCCTCCCCTCCCTTTTCACCCCAACCCCCCACACACACACACACACGTAGGTCTTATATGTGTTATAAGTAACAAGAATTTAGCGCTTGGTAATATTACAATTTTTTACACCTAATGGAATGTTAGGTATACTACTTCAAGATGCCTGAATGTTTAGTAGAATATTCAATCTTTCAAGGTATTTTAGTGTGAACAGTCACAGAGCTGTAATTGTTGATGATCGTGTGAATAATAGTGTAGTTTATGGCATTTGTCAACGCATGTGCTAATGTTGCTTGTAAGAAGTCATACCTAACTAAAAGTCAGGTATTTTAACTCAATAGCCTTTAAATGGTTAGTAGAATGTTTTATAATTTTAAAGTTCTAACATATTTTTTCCCCCCACTCCCTTTACCCTTTCTATTCCACCCCCTTGTCTGGCATGACTGACATTTCACCAGTTGTTTCATACACCATCATCTGTATCACATTCCCCCCTCCCCCCTCCTTTATCCCAAACCCCCCCCCTACACACGTAGGTCTTATATGTGTTATAAGTAACAAGAATTTAGCGCTTGGTAATATTACAATTTTTTACACCTAACGGAATGTTAGGTATACTACTTCAAGATGCCTGAATGTTTAGTAGAATATTCAATCTTTCAAGGTATTTTAGTGTGAACAGTCACAGAACTGTAATTGTTGATGATCGTGCGAATAATAGTGTAGTTTATGGCATTTGTCAACGCATGTGCTAATGTTGCTTGTAAGAAGTCATACCTAACTAAACGTCAGGTATTTTAACTCAATAGCCTTTAAATGGTTAGTAGAATGTTTTATAATTTTAAAGTTCTAACATATTTTATTTGTAATAGTTTTAGGGATGCAAAAAAGTTTTGATGCTTTTATAAACAGTAGCTATATTTGCTATTCCTACCAAGAGTGCTATGTGTTTAAATGTCACAGTGTTTAAATGGTTAGGTGAATGTTTTCATTTTTAACTGTTTTAAATTGCACAGGATATGACATCAGATTGTTTATGTCACATCCTCTATAAATGTATGTGAAAGTTTTTGAAAAATTGTATAACGGCCTGAAGAAGACCTTGTTGAAAGCGCTAGCCGGATGTTAAATAAACTTTTCTTTTTTTTAAACTTCGCTGAACGCTTGGATTAGTGCATTTGAATGTCTACAAGTTATTGTTCGGTGAAGTTAACTGATGCTATTGGAAGTTCCTGACAGTGCTGAATAGCAAGTTGTGACTTTTTGTAACTGACTTTTGAATTTAAAGAACAGTTGATGGTGTGCCATTACAGGCAGCATTTTTGAGTATACATGGACATTGCTTTTCAAGAGTTCTGCTTCTCCGTGCAACAGTTTTGACTTTTTGGACTTTTTAATTTATGTGTTTTAAGATGTTGTATAATGTGATTTCTTTTCCTTTTTTTCTTTTGCACATTTACTGTTGATTTTAATCAGTTAATTAATTAATTCGTTAATTAACTTGGGGGTGGATCATGTGACATGGGAAGAATTTTTTAAACTTGGCTTTTCAGTTAATTTTTTTTATCTGATGATGAACTTGACGAAAGCGCTTATGGTTATTTGATTTAATAAAACATTGGTGGACCTACTCCTGGCTTCCTGCTTTCCTAGATGCACTAGGAAATAAGGTTGGGTGGCACGATGCCAGGGTAATCATATGGGCTAGGCTTGTAAAGGCTCCATGGCCATTAGCCTAGTACACACCTATGAACCTATGAAGGCACATAGGATGAAAATGAGTACAGAAAAGATGGTGGTTACTGAGAGAAATCAGAATATGCTGAAAATTGAAACAGAAGAGGAAATAGTAAAACTGATTAACAGGCATTGTGGAGGTGTGGTTGAAAAGACAAGAAGTCTGAATGAGGAAGTCAAAGATGAAATCAGAGGTGCTGCAGCCAACTGACACTGCATACAATGTGAACAGCATAGTAATGTCAAACAGTAGTGTTTAGCAAACAAGTAAAACTAAACAACCTTTTAACATTTTCACTCTTGAGGAAAAGAGAGAAGCAGTTAATGTCACCCTCATCATCATCATCATCATCATCCTCATGTGTACCTGAGTCATGGCTGAAAATGGCCCAAGGACCAGCCTACTCACCCAGTTACCAAATAAAATAAATAATTAAATAATCTTTTTTCATACCTTGTTTTCCTCCATTCCCTTTCTGACCTTTATAAACTTTCTTTGAACTTTTTCTGTCATCTTGACCTTTCTTCGAATTAAGACATTTAACCTGAACAAAACTCTGCAGCTGTGATCTTACCAGAAAGCTCTGTATAGAAAGTATATCATGCTTGTTTCTTGACTCAGATCACTTTAATATATAGCTTAGAAACTTAGCTGCTTTCTTACAACATTTTCTTTTTGTGTTATTTCGAATGAGAAAATTGCCCCAGATTATTTTCTTGTTCTACCTTTACTAACAAAACAACTCATATTGTGTAACTTAAGTTCACATTATTGCATTCTAAATTGTATTTATTTATTAATAAGTTATTTTATTATTTATTTATTTTATTTTATTTACATGTTGTTGAATGGGTTTACCTCACACTTCTTACGTTAACTCACCTACCTGATAATTTCTCTAGTTTCTTAATACTTCCTTGTATGTTACTCCTTCCATCTTCCATTGTCTCACCTAGCACAGTATCATCTACAAAAAGGCTGGTGTTGCTTTTATTTTCTGATATAATGTCTGAAAGTGGTACATCACTTTTTTATATTTATACTCTTGGCTAATGTTTCTCTTATTTACACTATTTTCTTTTTAACTATTAGTTAGCATAACTGCCACACTTAGTCCTTTGAGCTTGTGATCATAAACATAAATCTAATTCTTCAGATTAATATCATATGTCATTCACTTCCTTGTATAATTTGGATTCACTCATCAGTGTGCAATTTGTAGTCTGCTTCTTTTGGAAGAGCACATCACTGGTGGGATGGCTCGTCCATTGTAGAAGGAAGCAGCAGTCCACAAAAACCACAAAAATTGACAGGCCAAAAAAGTGCCATGAAGATGATTTATCCTCTACTGAGGATAAGAAAGAAGTTATACATTGTTGCTATTATGCAAAATGCCTAGAATTTCCAGGCAGAAGGTATTCAAAAAGATCAAGAATGAAATTAGAGGAAAGAAAAATACTTGCAAATTTGCGTTCATTAATACAACAGATTAATGAAAAACACTATATAGATCAAGCAACATTGAGCCGTTTGGGAAATGAATGCCGATACTATTATGCAAGAAGCCGGAATTTCCAGATAAAAGATACTCAAAAAGATTAACAGAGAAATCAGAGGAAAGAATAATACATCCACAATAAAAACACTATATACATCAAGAAACCTTGGGACATTTGGAAAAAGAGTGACCGAGGAAGTGCAAAAATATAAAGAACAAAAATTAGAGATTTCTGAAAGGTATAACAAAGAAACATGGACATGGGAAAGAAAAAAAGATCTGATATGGTTTCATATTTATGCAAAGGAGAAACTATTCAAAACAAAAAAAGCAGCTCCAAAGATATTTGAAGAAAAATGTAGGCAAAGGCACCCAGATATGGAAAATTTCACAAAACAAAAAATAAGATCACAAATAGGGAATGCAGAACTGAAAGTTAGCAAAGTAGAAGTTAAACAAATTTAAGCTGAAGTGACACAGCATGATGGAGCAATGAGTCCCCAAAGTAAGGAGAAACAAGTGAAGCGGTAAACATCTAAAGAAGAAATATGGACATGGGACAGAAAAAAAGATTTAATATGGTGAAATATTTATAAAAAAGAGAAAGCAAAACTAATCAATACAAAAAGAGCAGCACCAAAGATATTTGAAGAGAAGTACAGGCAAAGTTATCCACATATGGAAAATTTTACAATACAAAAAGTAAGAAAACAAAGGGAGAAATCAGAAAAGAGGATTAGCAATTACCTGCCAAGTGAAGGATTTAGTGTAGAAAATCCAACTCTGGTAGTGTCACAGCATGTTAGTCCCCAAATTAAAGTGAAACAGGCGGAATGGAAAGCATCTGATCACTTACTACATGAAGATACTCTGGAACCTTCAGTAGGAAACCAGTTCATTTGGAGTTGCACAGCAAGGGAAGGAACAGGAAACAGCAACTCTGATGCAGTCAATGTTATGAAGTGATAGGACATTGAGCTCCCATATGAAAGAGCAATGGATGATGCAGGATGAAGCTGAAGAGAATGTGTCACAGGAAGATGTTTTGGAACTTTGTGTAGAATGCTTGCAAGAAATGGAAAATAAAGAATGTGCCTTCAGTTTAGAAGAAAAGCATCTAAGGGAAGAGTTGCTTGATTTAATAAAGATGGATAGATATATCAAGATCGATAAAAAAATAGATTACTTAAAGTTAATCATACCCAAAATGTTAGAAGTCTGATAAAATAAATGAACACGGTAACCAAGACTGCTAACATAAATTCAAGTCATATAACAGAAGTTAATAGGACATATTACCATGCAGCAGAATTAATAACAGATAAAGTCTTACCACAAAAAGACAGGGCAGTAAGGGAAAGGAATGGAAGAAATCAAATGCCGTCATGGAAGTATGAATAGAGAAAACTATAAAGCAATTAATTCAAGAAGTGTCACTGTTAGAAGAGTACAGAAGAGGGAACAGATGAACAAAAATACTTAGAAGGATAAATGTGATAAAAACAATGCACAGTATTAGAACAAACCAGGATCTATAATGCACTGTTGCAAATAATAAACTAAAGATATTGGCACAGGCAGTAAAACTTAGAAGGTGTGCAGATAAATATGAAGAAAAAGTACAAAATAAGCAATTCATTTTGATCCAAAAAGGTTTTAGAGAAAATTAGGAAGCAAAGCAAAAGGAATAGAAACACCATGAAAAAAGAAGAAATAGACACATTTTGGAGAAATGTCTATGAAGACCCTGTGGAACATAACAAATATTCTCAATGGAGAGAAGAAGTAAAAGAAACAGTAAGTAGCTCACATGTACAAGATATAAAATGGGATGAAGAAATGGCCAGAGAATTTGAAATAAAATTAAGAAAAGAACATAAATGGAAAACCCCAGGCCCTGATATAAAACGTTGCTTCTGGTCATATGTATTAACATCCTTACATGAAGATTTAGCCCTGAGTAAGAAATATTTATATGCACACCTTGAACATACACCAAGCTGGTTAACAACAGGAAAAGCATTACTCCTCCTTAAGAGTGAACCTGCAAGCTATCCTAAAAACTATAGACCAGTAACTTGTCTTCCGACAATGTATAAACTATATACTGGAATTCATGCCAACAGAGTTTATAGTCATTTAGAAGAAAACTCAGCCATGGCAATAGAACAAAAGGGTAACAAAAGAAAGTCATATGGAACAAAGGATCATTTGTTGTTAAATAAAGTCATAATGGAGAATTGTAAAAGGGGAAGAATCTAAGTATTGCATGGCTAGATTACAAAAAAGCATTGACAGCATCCCACATTCATGGATAAAGGAGTGCTTACAGATGCATAACATACATCCTACATTGATCAATTAAATTATGGTGACCATGAAACAGTGGCAAACCACTTTGCAGCTAAGCCATGATAAAAGACAAATTATTATCCCAAGGATAAAAATTCAAAGGGGGGTATTCCATGGAGATTTCTTTGTCACCACAGCTCTTTTGTCTTGCCCTTAACCCATTAAGCTGTCTACTTAACAGAACACAACTGGAAGTGATCAAAACTTCTCAGATGATAAAAGAATGTAATTTGGTCTTGATAAATGTGCAAAAGCAACGTTTGAAGCAGGAAAGCTGCAGCAATAAGAAAATGTCAGTCTGGGACAGGAATGTGATGTAAAGGAACCTGAGCAAGAGGGAGTGTATAAATATTTGGGAGGTAGGAGCAATGGGTGTCATAAAAAGACTTTGCAGTCTTATTTAGATATGCTACTGATACATGCAAGTCCATATGAATTGCAGAAGGAGTCAGTTCTGGGCACACTGTGGATGCTGCAAAGAGCAGCTTTGGCTAACATTAAAGACTGAAACAATACTAATTTCATGAACTTTAGTCATACTTTGACTTAGAAATGGGTTCCATTCCTGTCATGGTATTAGAAACTGAAAAGACTTGGAGACACTAAAAAAGAGTGAAATCCCCTAGTTTCATGTATGCATTGGTGAGAGGGGCTTCTCCTAACTAGGCCAGCAAGCTCAGAATGATCTGCCTCTAGACTGATGTCTACCATGGTCCATTTTCGGTTTCAAAGGAAGATATACCATGGATTAGTTGTGAACAGTTCTGTGATACAACTATTTTATTTATTTATTTATAGTTTGTTTGCCAGGATAGTCCATCGGGCCATGAGGAGCCCGTTTTCAATGGAGTCCTGGGAAGAAAAGCTCCAGAAAATTACAAATTACAGATTTAACATAAGAGTAAGTTATTAGAGAAATGTAATGTGCACAAATGAAGCAAAATTAAACAAACAGAAAAACATGTATTTGTAGAGTGCACATATTAGTACAATGCAATAAGAGTAATATTTACAAACAAATTTTTTAACAGTTTAACATATTAGCACAATGCAATAACAGAAACAGTCTAATTTTTTTAACAGTTATGCTAATTCTTGCAGTTAATTTCTAGGCTACTGAATTGTACCATTCTAGGAGTTATGCTAATTCCTAGAGTTTATTAGGGGTACAAAACAATGGGAGGCTGTTCTGAATTATAGCTTATAGAGAGTAGCTATAGTGTAGAGAGATTATGTGGGGTGGGAGCAAGAGCATTCCCATAGTGTGTGAAGTAAGGTTTTGAAGGAAGAGAGGCTGCTGATGGTGCAGATGAGAGATGGGAGGGAATTCCAATGGTGTGCTAGAGAGACTATGAAAGATATAAATTTGAAATCCTTGAGAATTTGAAAAAAATTAAAAGTAAAACTCAGTTGTATTTTTTGTGGGGGTAGGGTTTAAATTCTCTTGCACCAGTCATGCGAGAGCATTTTACCTCCACTTCACTTACTTAGTATAAGCAGCTCTGAGTACTCTGCATCTAAGTGAAGGGAAATTTCTGTTGAATCCCAGTTTGCAAGCAGTTTTCACACTCAGCACTGTTCAAGCTGTTCAACAGAGTTGCTCAAAGATCGGGAACACTTTTTTTCAAAATCTACTTCTCTGAAGTCAAGGTCAATATCAAGGGCTTCTGACTGACCATATTTGGAGTTGATTGCAAATTAGGAGCAGTCATAGAATCCCCCACCTACACTAATATTCTTCTAGAAGGGCTGACACAGACAAATAACTGATGTCAGAGCCATGGACTAAAACTAAATGATAAGAAATGCATAATAGTATCTTTTGGGAAGTTGGCCACCCATGGTAACTACCATATTGACAACACACCTCTAAGAATCAACCCAGTAATCAGAGACTTGGGGACACACATTGACAATAATCTTGCCTTTGACCATCACGTGTCTACTGTAGTGAGAAGATCATTCTATGTTGCACAACTTAGAAATAAAGGCATAGCATCTAGGTCCAAGAAGGTTATTGTTCCACTGTATCCAACACTCATCAGACCTATCATTGAATACAATGCCCCCTTTGGTATGTACCTAACCAGGCACATCCTGACATTTGGAATGTCCACAGAGGTTCCTCACTATAACAATAGAGGGGTATAAATAAAACGTCCTATACAGACCACCTCAAATCCCTGTCCCTATATTCTGCCTCCTATGAGCTGTTGAGGGGACATCTACTCCTGGCATATAAGACATCTTCTGACCCCAGTCTGATGGACCTCCTGCTTATCAGCAAAACAAACAACACCATAATTAACTGTTCTAAAGACTTAAATCTTGCCTGTGATATAAATAGCACCCGTTTCTTTGGAACAAACATCCATGTGAAGCAGAGTGCCTCCCTAAATCAATTCAAGTGTAATTTGGACATTTGGATGGGGAACTGGAAATTCACCCTGGTTTGGCACCATGCAGCCTGTAATTAATTCATCTCCTGGGTCCCTCTCTGTAGATGTTTCATCTCCCAAGACCTTACTTACACTACCAAAGGTAATTGAAATTGTCAGACATTTGGGATGCATGGCTAGGCTTAAACAGTTCCCAGTAGTCATTAACCTATTTCATACCCATGAACCTATAAGGATGCAACATTCACAGGAAGTGTATAGTTTCCTTGTTGGGCAATACTAAATGCTGTGCTTCTATATGTTAAGCATTATTTAGGTATCTGGTTGTTTAATTCCCCCCAGTCACTCATGAAACAAAAATTATAGTCATTCTCACTTAACTAGTGTAGAGATTACCAGACATGATAGCTGTTAGAAAGTTAATGTTCTCTCTGTGTAGCCACATGACATTTCATATATTAGTGATTAGTCTGTTAAGTAAATAACTGCTGTCTAATAGGTATTGTACACATTCTATTTTGTTTCACTTAGATATTTCTTGAACATATCTGATCATTTTTTTTTCATTTTTCTACACACTTTCTTACTAATTTCTAAGTTGTATATGATTTTATTGTCTCATGTGACTGTATTCAGCTCCAGAGTCAGATTGTAATCTAATGACTAAATTTATTCATAAATAAGTACTCAGTGTACTGAATTTTAATTTGTTGCTGTCAGTGCAGCACTGACTCCCCCCCCACACACACACACACAAACATGTAGTTACTTCTGTTTTTTTTTTTTTTACATTAATAAATTTCCCCACTTGTTAACTGCAGTATTTAAGATCCACTTTTTCCAAGGGAACACAAGATGGCAGACATTTTTTTGTATTTGTTTTTGTGTTTTTTTTATCCGTGTATTCCAGTAGTTTAACATGTTGCCTTGAAGCCACTGACTTGTTTCTTTGGGGCTCTTCTCATGTGTGCTCTCCAGTAGGGTTTCATGTTATGCTCTTCCCATATCTAATGAGCAATGCAACATGTGCATACATTATATCCAAACAAACACACACTTTTCACATTCAGCACTCTACCTTACTTTGATAGAAAGTATAAATCAGTATGCTGCTGAACACAGTGCCTTCTCTGTAAACCATAGTGAATTACATACCACTGAAGCAGCAATTTACATAACAAATGACTAAAGCATACTTACCATTATGAGCTGCTGACCTGCTAACCATCCCACATGGGTCAGAGTGTCACTTCAACAGTGAGAATCCTCTAGAACCAAGGTTTACACTATCAGTTAACTAGCCCTGAAGTGGTAGTTCTTCCACACCACTCGCTCTCATGCACACTCACACCTATGGCCAATTTAGAGTGTCCAGTCCACCAACTGATTGTCTTTGGAATGTGGGAGGAAACCAGAGCACTGACAGGAAACCCACACAACCCCAAGGAGGACATGCAGACTTCACACAGAAGGCACCCCAGCAGAGAATCAGACCAGGAAGCCTCTTGCTGTGAGGCAACAACACCATCTGCTGCACCACTGACCTGCTAGACCACACAAAACAAATGTTTACATGGGAGGCATCACTCTTCACACCTCCCACTGCTAAGATCAACACGCTGTAAGTTTGACAGAATATGACAGCTCACATAGCCATCAACAAATTGACTTTGACAAATAAAATTGCACACTTATCTATCTTTTCTATTAATATAAAATAGATGTTACATCATCTCCACAAACATAAACAAATCAGACCAGACTTATTTATCCTATAGACTTCAATGGGAAAAATATAACAAAAATCAAACTGAACATAAAACACTCCCAAAAAAGCAAACTCAGCCATAATGCACCCCAAAGTACAAAAGCACACAAAAGTGCAAACACTTGTAATATAAACATAGAAACAAATCAGACAGTATCTTCCGTTCACTTTAATGAAACAAGTGAACTATTCAAAAACAAAAGAATCCAAAATTCACATTATGAATCACCAGTCTTGCAACCCTCATCTAAATCAAGTTAAAAACACATAAATATGTTGCTAAAATACCTAAAACAATAAAACAATCAGAATGCAGTAAAACAAGTGAAAAAGATATTAAAATCAAATAATATAAAATTATATATATATATATATATATATATATATATATATATATATATATATATATATATAAAATATATATATAGGTGTACTTTCCTACAATGAAAATTCACTTTTTCGAAATGTGAAAGTATATCCCCACTTAAGCAAAAGTGCACTTTCGCTTAAGCTCACTAGACCGAACCTACCTCAACACAATGGAGGACATTGAAAAATGGGCTATGTCCTCCACTGTGGTGCAATAGTCATGGACCTTAGGGTTAGGGCACGGGTCAAAGTAAGGGGATAGCCTTACTATCCCTTTACCCTAACCCGTGCCCTCACCCTAAGGTCCGTGACTGCAAGCCCATTCTGTCTTGCGGGTTCGCGAAAGTGCACTTTCGTGTTAGTGTGGGTGTATTTTTGAAGTTCGAAGTAGTGAACTTTCATTCTTCAAAAGTATACCCATATATATATATATATATAGTAGAATTAATTATTAGATGAATGTCATTGAATTGTTTTTAACAATTTTCTCTTACTTTGTGACCATCATTGTGAGGTGAGTACAGCTGCATTGAGCTCCATTCAGCTTCCAACTTGGAGAGCTTTAATGAAGTCGGCCACTAGGTAGAGACATACTCTACTAATTGTACATGTTCCTTATTCCCTCTGTATACAAACAGGTGAGCTCCAGAATCTAAGGTTAAAACTATTACAAAGCAAACCTTTAGTTCATTCCCAATTTCCTTAGCTCTACTCATCCTTAAAGAGTTTGCTAGCAACATTTGTTTTCTGTAAGCTGAAAAGTTCTAACACAGTGTATTGTCTTACAGTTCCTGGCTCCTGATGGTTTTTTCTTTTCTTTTCTTTTTGGAATCCCTCCAGCTGGGGTTGCTCTGCCCATTCAATTCGCCCTTTGGGCTCACTCCGCTCCCCTACCCTGCCCCCATATCACGCCCGCCCCCATTGCTTCTACTCTTGAGCACTGGGCTAACACTCCCTCACTCTATCCATCCAGTTAGACGCACTTCCTGTTATCCTGTTTCCTCCTTCTAGATCTATAACATGCTCATGCTTCACCTATCACTTCTTACTACACTCATATTACTATCTCATGTCACTACTTATCACCACAACACATTCCAGACACCCACTTTTCATCACACCACAAACCCACCTTACCATACTGCTCCATGTACATATCTCACCATCAGTACTACACTTGTCAATATTAGTAGCCTCCAATATTTTACATTTAAATTAATACCTATCTAAACTTATCTAAACTAGAAGCATGTTATAATAAAATTGCTAAGCTTTCATCTGACTGCCCATATAGAACACATAATTGTACAGCTTTAAAGATACTAGACTGACTTGAGCCTCCCAACATTATTCTTTACAACCAACACTATCTAACTCACAAAATTGTAACACAACCATCTAGAAAGCCCCTGCACTACAAAATTGCATCCTTCCTTATAGTTCCAGCAGACTATTTCATGCTAACAATAAGAACTTACTCACCGTCTCCAAGGCCAACAACACTGCAGGAGAAGCTTTAGTTTCCAACTATATATCTCATATATGGAACTCCCTTCCTAAATCCATTCTCTGAATCTCATGCACTAACCACTTTAAGCCATCACTTAAAGTTTATCTAAAAAATAAGTGGCTATGTTCCTGAGCTAATCTCTCATGAGTGCTCTGATACATCACAATATACCCAAAACCTATACAACTTCTCCCCCAATGTTTAATCCTTTGTTCTTGCTGACTTGTCTTAACCTTATATCTTGACATAAGTCATACCTACAAATAGTGCTAGCTATGTTCAAAGCCTAGGTTTTGTTGTCAAGATGTAACAAATTTGTATGTTCTTATGTATACTACATTTTGTTTACTTTATACTTTATTGATTATTGTGATGTGGGTATGAAAATTTACTGTCACTCATGGAGCTTTTCTCCCTGGGCCTCCACTGAAAAAGGACCTGTGTCCAGTCGGATTTTCCCGGTAAACAAATGTTAAATAAATAAATAAATAAAATAAACACACTGTTATAAAATACAGTACTGCACAAATAAAGAAATATATATTTTATTTATTTATTTTGCATAAAATACTTAAGCTTAATTATGTACAAATTTAAAGCAGCAAAAGACATTAAATGGTTAAAACCAAATACAGAGTATTTAAAAGTACAGCACAGATGATATTTTTTTAAAATAAGTCTTGCTAAGTCCACTTAAGAAGTCAGCATTCTGAAATGTGTACAGGTAGCCCTGCAAGCTTTGCAATAGATCTTCTAAAGTAACAGAGTCTAGAGGACCTTCTAAAGGATGTCAGCATCTTACATGCCTAAATCAGAGATGGTAACCGATGTTACGTGACTGAAGTAATTTATGAAAACGAAATCCTACTATATGTCTGAGTCCTCATAACAGCTATCAGTCCTACATCTGATGACATGAGCTGTCTTGTGTGTCATGGAACCTCAGCAGCTTGTTCATATAAGCTGAACTCCAATTGTGAAGCACACGGAAGGTGAGGATCTTAAATATACATCTGGTTGCAGCTGCAACCAGCATAAATCTCACAGCCCAGATATAATATGACATGCTGTAGCGCTACCAGTCAGTAGTGAGGCAATAGACTTTTGCACTTTCTGTAGGCAAGCCTGATCACCATCACTATCTAAGAGCTCCAGGTAAAGATCATTGTAGTAGTCAAGACTGGACAGAATTAACTAATTTACCTCCATCACAAGATCTGGGAATGGTATATAGGACTTAATCTGAGTTATATTCTTCAGATGCAAGTAAGATATCTTGATGACAGCTGACATCTATGCCATAAGTATAATTTTGTAAATAAATAATGATGCCCATATCATGAATGTGAGGCACATATTCTCTCTGATTCCAACCATAAATGATCAATGGTAAGATAAGATGAAAAGCTGATGGTGGGCAGTAACATGAACAATTAATAATATCTAAGACTTAGCTAGGTTGAGTTTCTGTCAATTCAGTGTTACCCAATCAAGTGTGTAATCTAAGAAGTCTTCCAGAGATGAAAAATCAGGTACTTTCTTTGAAGAAAAGGAGAGGAAGAGCTAAATGTCCTCAGCGTAAGGTTAATAAAAGTACCACGTCTTACCATAATCTACCTTAGTGGCAGTGTGTACACTGTAAGTAACAAGGGAACCAAAGTCAAACACTATGGTACACCACATTTCAGCAGATAGAATCCAGATGGATTTATCCCTGACACTGTACATGCAGTGGCCTGATACATAGGACATGAATAGGGTCAAGACCATGCAAGATATCCCACAGCACACCCCCATGTGTTTGGTCAAGACCCCATGATGCACATTTTCAAAAGCTGCCAAAAGAAATGAAAAGAATGAACGGAATTGAATACTTTTTGGTCTCTTGGCATTGGGAGGTTATTAACCACTTGAATACATGTTGTCTCTGTACCCTAGCATACCTACAACTAATTTGAGACTGACATGCATAAAATAATTTATGTGACATCAGATAATGAATTTAGCTGTGTGTGAACTGCTTTCTCAGTAACATTAGCAACAATGGGAAGATTAGACTCAGGGCAGTAATTTCCAATACAGTCACTTCCTCGCACATTCATAAAAACCCTTCAAGTCTTGAAACATGCTGGTCTGTACTGTGTAGCAACAACCTCAAAAACTGTAGATCAATGATTAATTGTAGCAGTGACCTCTTTATACACAAAACAGCCTTTTTCTGAGAGAACTCATTCAGGAACAATGTATAAAATTTGTCAGGATCAAGTCTGTCTTCAAAAATATGGGTATGCATATGACCCACAGAAGACATACTTATCCCAGACTCATGTTCCCTATCCTGGTTGAGTGAAGAACCTTCTGCCTGTCCTTACCTTGAGACCAACAAGGATGGTTCACCCTTACCCACAAAGGGCATCCCTACAGCTGCAGAGGACATCACAATCCCAAGGTCCATGGTGACTGTAGGTGCAACACCAGAGGGACTGAGGGAAAAATATTAGCCATCTGTAGAACCAAGAGCGGCCACAGCAGAATCGCCCACCAGCAGCTGAGGTGCAACAGGAGCCAGTCTGATACTTAATGACTCCCAAACAACTGTCTTCTTCTTGCATACAGGGGAAGGTAAAACCATGGAGGCCAGTAGTTGCTCCATAGGATAGCACAAATAAGACCTCAAAGGAAGATAAAGAAGTGTAGATAATTCAGTAAAGCAAAAAAGAAAAGAGAACAAGTGGAACTGAGGTAATTAAACCACTAACAGTCCCTTTATTAAATGCTATCCATAACTTCTCCTCTGGTCTGCCACAAGCATAATATCCTATCCCAAGCATACAAACCTATAAACTTATAATTAAATTCTGTTGAAAAATATCATTTTGTTTGTTTTTACACACAAAGTTCACATAAGCATTTATTATTTAGGTTCGTAGGTTCATAGGTAGGTACTAGGCTATCTGCCCAAGGGCATTTATAAGCCTAGCCAGAGTGTATTGGCTTTCGCCACCCCATTGATTAATTAACTGATCCTCTGTCAAGCAGAGCCAGTGAAGTGATCCCAGGGGTGTATTTTCTGTTACCCATCCACTCGTCAAGGTTTCTCGTCAAGAGTGTTAGTGAGGAGCTCTGCCTGATGTAATTTGGAATTTTGTTCCAAAGCATGGGGAGTCTCTGTGACAGGAATATGTCCCTCAAGCATGTTCTATTTATTGTTGCAGTGAGGTTTAGCTCACTAGAGTGTGTGGCTCGCAGTGACTTGGATTTCTTTAGGTGGAGCATGTCCATCAATTCTGAGTTGGACATGGCTTTGTAAGTCAAGCAGAGATCACCTCTGAGTAAGCGATATGCCACTGAGTACAGCCAGAGTTTTTTCAGTTGGGCTGCATAGGACATATGTTTGTGACCAGTAATCCTCTTGGTGAGGTACTTTTGTGGTCTTTCCAGCTGTTGTAAGTGTCTTGTGAGGTACATCCCAAATGGGGCATTGTATTCTATGATGGGTCTAATGAGTGACGAGTAGAGGGGCACTATAACCTCTTTATTTCTAGATGCGAACCCTTTAGTAATTAGATGGGCCAAATAGATGGATTTCCTAACTACTTTGGCAATATGATTGTCAAAGGAGAGATTACTATCTATCTGGGTCCCCAGATCTCTTATTACCTCTTCTGTATTAAGGGGGCTGCCACCTATGGAGTAATTAGTGGGTGTTTTGTTTTTCCTAAACGGGATGACTATGCATTTTTTGGCATTTAGCTTGAGGCCATGACTTTGACACCAGGTGTCCATCTCAGTAAGGCCCTTTTGAAAAATGTCCATGTCAGCCGGAGAGTCAATTATGGCTCCCAGTTGGCAGTCATCAGTAAACTTGGTTAGCCATAGTCCTCCTGTGTTTGCCTGTACTTCTGAGAAGTATATGCCAAACGGTAGGGGTCCCAGGACCGAGCCTTGTGGGACACCACTTGTGAGTGGTTTAGAGTTGGACCTGGAGCCTGCTATTCTTACTGTGTGAGTTCTGTCTGTAAGCCAGTTGGCAACCCATCTCGTGACATAGGGGTTTATGTTCAGGCTGGTGAGTTTTTCTGTAATACCCGAGTGGGGAATGGTGTTGAAAGCCTTGGCAAGGTCAAGGTAGGCTGTGTGAACCACCTTTCCATCGTCTATGGCCTTGGTGACTGTCTCGAAGAAGTCAACCAGATTTAGTAGGCATGAGCTGCCCTTAACAAAGCTGAACTGGGTCAGGTCAAGTGTTTGGAGGTTCCCAATGTCTTTGTTAATGAGTTCCATGATGATGCGCTCCATAGCCTTGCAGATCAGGCTAGTCAGACTTATGGGGCAATAGTTACCAGGGTCAGTTGTGGCCCCTCCTTTGTGGAGAGCAATAGCCATTGCTGTGCGCCATTCTATGGGCACGTAGCCTGTGGAGAGGCTGAGGTTGAGCAGCGTGTTTAGGTGGGGGGGTTAGTTCTTTTTGTAGTTTGTGCAAGACACAGCTTGGGACACCATCAGGTCCCATTGATGCTGTGTTTTTGGCTTTTGAAAGGGCTGTTTTCACCTGTGCATCTGTGATTTTCTGGGACACTACACTTTTCCGGTATTGCTGTGGGCCCTTTTGGAGGTGAGAGGGGGGTGAAGTTTGCACTGAATCTATCTGCCAGGATGTTGGCAATATAAGTAGGTTCAGTATATTTTGTGCTATTTTGCACTAGTTCGGTGCATATCTGTGAGTTGCCACTTAGATTCTTAACATAGCTAAAGAAGGCTTTGTGGTTATCTTTTGAATCCTTAGCTATTTTTTCTTTTAAAGTTAGCCTTGGATGATTTCATGAGGGACCTCAGTTTCTTACTGATACTGATCAGGGATGTCTTTCCTTCTTGGGATTTGCTTTTTTTCTGAACTAGTTTCCTCCTTCTATTGCATAGCCTGTTTATTGCAGGGGTCCACCAAACTGGTTTCCTTCTCTTAGAGGAGTGAGTCTTGGTTTTGCTAGGGATGGCACGATCCATGCATCCTTGTAGGTACTCATAGAATGCATTTGTAAAGGTTTCTGCATCTTGGGCAGCGTTATCCTTTAGCGTGGGGGCTGTGAAACTTACCACCTCTATCTTAAGTAAGGTGAAGTTTGCTTTAGAAAGGTTTTTTACTGTGGTTTCCTTAGTTGGGGGTGGTGGTGGGGTGTGGACATCCAGAGTGATTAGTTTATGGTCTGATCTAACCAGTGACGGGTTGACCTCCGGTGTGGAGCACCTGTCGTCCATGTTGGTGATGACCAGGTCCAATATGTTTTCACCTCTGGTAGGGGAGTTTACCAGCTGATCCAGGGCATTTGAGTTGATGAATTCCAGGAAGCACTGGGTGTGGGAATTTGCACTCGAGTAGTTTTCCCAGTGAATGGTAGGGTAATTGAAATCGCCCAATATCAGGGTGTTTGGTGGGACCTTCATGTTTTCCAGTGTCTCCATTAAGGTGGAGTGGTGGTCCTGGGTCATGGAGGGTGATCTGTAGCAGGCCACAATTTGCATCGCAGATTTGCCCGATGTTAGTTGCACATGGATGATCTCAGAGGTATCATGCTGCGCCACTAACCTAGAGGTGTAGGTATCCTTAATGAATATGGATACACCCCCTCCTTTTGTGCTTTGGTCCGTGTTCTGTGGCCGAAACGTGTGGTATGAGTTGTAGCCCAGTAGTGCTGGGGTGCTCTCTGGAGCCTTGAACCAGGTTTCAGTTACTGCACAGATGTTGACATTCTCCATACTGAGGAGTGCTTCGAGTGTGTGCATTTTGAGATTTGAACTCCTGGCGTTGAGTAGCATAACCCTCAGTTTTTTGTTAATTGTGCTGTTTATGGAGGTGGGTTTGACTTTTGAGCCTTGCCTAAAAAAGGCACTATGGGGGCAGCAAGAGCCCTGGCCAGTATTCGAAAGCCTAGTGGTGACAGGTGCAAGCCATCTCTTGCAAAGCAACGCGGCTTGTCGAGCATGTCATCCCAGGCTGACAGACACTGGATCCCCTTTGAATGACACCAGAAGCTTAGCCAATTGTTGAAATTGATCATTTTTTCTTTATACTGAGGTATCATTCTTGGTGAGGGCAAGATGCTACTCATGGTCAGGGTCATACCAGCCTGGGCTACATGATCAGAGAGCTCTTCCATGTCTCTTTTCATGTAGTCCAGGGAGGTACGTCTCAGGTCATTCACACCAACATGTACAATGACAAAGTCATATTTGTACTTGTTCTGGAGTGACCTGAGTGCTTGTGTTATGTGGCGGATTCTGGCTCCCGACAGGCAGCTAACAGTAACCTTCTGCTTGTCCAGCCTAGTGAGTGGGATGTCAGTGTGCCTGACTATAGTCACCTATTACTAGTGTGTTAGGTATGTTATTTCGCCTTAAGGGCTGTGATTGTGTGACACACTGATTTTGTGTTTTATCTGTTGTCTGGTTTGTGACGGGAAGTGCAGGTTGTTTGGGTGACTGCTTTGGAGGTCTCTGATGCTTTTGCAGGTTTTTATTTAGAGCCTCCATGTATGATTTTGTGTATTTATGTGTATTTTTTGCCAGTGCTGTTTTAGTAGGTCTGTGTGCAGCTGGAGTTGTGGTGCAAGTGTTAACCTTCTCCTCTTGACTGTCTGTTCCAGTCTTGGGTGGAGACAGCTTAGCTTCCAGTTTGGCTGTATAATTGCATCTCTTGCATATGTTAGTGTTTTGTGGTAGTAGGAGAGGGTTGTCTGTGTACATGAGGCAGTTGTAACATTACCTCAGGATACCCAGATTCACCAGCTTGACTGGAGAGTGCACCTGAAGTTGCCCTTTGATCATGCTTGAATAGTAGGGTGAGCTGCTTAGTCGCTTGTTTGGTGAGGGGTGAATAAAGAGCCTTGCCCTGCTGGGCAATCAGTGTCAGGGTATATTAGTGCTTGCTATTAGGTCTGAGCAAGTGCTGTGCTGTAAGATGCTTGTTGAGTGCTTAAGTTGAGAGTTAGACTAGTTTCAAGGGAAAAACTGAAGAGGAGACTTAGTGGAGGCGGGAATAATTTAACCGTAGCTAACCGGCACTGCCCGGTGCACAAAACTGTGCAAACATGTTTTTTATAGTAGGGAAATGAAAGAGATAGAAATTAGCCCAAAATGGCCAATAAACTACTAACTTCTGTGCTGGAACCACTCCTCCAGGGACAGATAGGTTGCTCAAAGCTCCCCTCACTCACAGGTGAACAGAGAAACTTCCTTCTATCCAAGTAAGGTATGGGCAACTCAGAAACTAGTATCACAGCCCTGAATTCAGCAGAAGCCTGAAAACTGGATTATACTAGCTTAGAAAGGTGGGAAACAAGGAATTTTTTTTTTTTTGAAAAGATAAGGCAAAAACAGTAAAAAAAATACACTTAAAACAGCTTTAAACGACTACAAATAATCAGAAAAGGCTATCGCACTTTACTGTGTAGCCTACAACAGTTAAATTATTTAAACAAAAAACAACTTTTTAAAAGTGCAGGCAGTCAAATAAGTACAATATGTGAAAAAACAAGCTTTTAAATCACAATAAACATTGGAAAATCTGCATTTAGGCGGAAAACAGTTAATTACAGCAAGAAAGTACAGAAAACCGATACTTAATCACTCCAAAGTCTCTCTCCTAAGCTAGAAGGCTTGTATCAGTTTAAGGTTTTCTAGTGCTATCCAGTAGGTTAGTTACAGGAAAGATGGGAAACAAGTGCAGATGTGGTCTTTTAAACCAGAAAGTTGAAAGAGACAGACAAACTGTCCAAATGGTCAATAAACTACAATTTCTGGGCCAAGAACCTCTCCTCTCGTGGTAGACAGGCTACCTAGTGCTTACCACTCCTACTGATAAGCTAGAAGACTTTCCTCCAACACAGAAAGGCTTATGGGGCTCAGAAGCTTACCAACAGTCCTGGATACAGCAACTCTGTATCTGGACTAGGCTAGTTACAGGAAAGGTGGGAAACAAGCGCAAGTGTGGCTTTTAAACCAGAACGTTGAAAGAGAGGGAAAAAAACTGCCCAAACGGCCAATAGCTACAATTTCTGGGCCAGGAACCATTCCTCTTGTTTTATATATTTATTTATTTTTCTGTCTGTCTGCCTGTCAATCTATCTAGCTTTTGTCAGGGAACTTCTACTATTTTTGATAGGTGCTGTGGGATCATTTACAGTTGAAGTCTCTTAGAAATGTAATGACATTCCCCCAGGCATGCAGTTGCTTAGTGAGCATGACATTTTAGTCAGAAAAACACAAATTTTCCTCAGAAAAAATATTTGAATGGAAGGTATTCCCCATGGGAAAGTTACCTACCTAACCTTGAAGGATTGCTAGCTGATTGGAAGTTCCACAGGGACAGTTGAAGCAGCGCTCTTTGGCATTAAAAGTTATGAAGCAATTGGTGCTCTAACTATCTTTATATGGAGCACAACTATTTGTGAGCTTGTGAGGAACTTTCAGTATTCTTTGCTTGTGTAGGTTCTGAGAAAACATCCAATTACAGAGTTTTAAACAAGAAGCAAGCAGTATGACTAAGTACCTCTCATTGAGTAGTTTAGTTGGAGAGTGTTTTTCTAAATTAAGGAAATTATTCAACCCTCCCACCCACAATTACCTCTGTACCATCATGCACCCACTTCAAAACTTTACTAAAAGCGCACCTAAAAACATGCTGGCTATGCCCTTGCAACTCCCACTCTAATATCACTCACCCCATCCAACCACTACCTTTCTTTCCACTCCACTAACTACCTTGATTATAGCAAGCTCAGATGCTCATAAACCTAGTACTTATACAGCAGGAACTTCTTATTTTAACATTTGTTAATGTCTGTTATGTACTTCACAGATAAAGATTCTAGTTGTCTACTGATGTACTATGTTCCTCATCTGTAAATATGTTGTAAGTAATTGCTATGTAAATTGTTAATTGCTATGTAATCCAATGTAACTACTGTCTGCTTATTTTAACTGTGGAGCTTTTCTCCCCGGGCCTCCGCTGAAAATGGACTTACGTCCAGTCGGACACTCCTGGTCAACAAATATAAATAAATAAATAAATAAATAAATAAATCCCAGGACTCCTTTCTGAGACAGGAGAGATGCACGCAAGCCATATCTCACAATTTAAGTCCACTCAGTGCAGTGCTGTAGCCAAAAGCAAATTGCAATATTAAAGTAAATAAATTGTTACCTCTCAAATGTCTATAATTGTGCCTAATATTTTTGATCTGTTTTGTGCGTGATTTTTTCTGGTAATTCTTTGAGGATTGTGGTTACCAAAGAGGGACTTTTTTGTTTCATACTTCATGCTACATATATTGTACCAATAATTGCTTATACATGCAAACAGTTTAAATCTATAAAGAAAGGTATTTAACCCTCACATCATTTTTAGAACATAGTATGAACTTTGTCAATATTCTTGCATTCCAGGGGGCATACAGAGCTTTAATGTATGTATGTATGTAATACATATATTTACATATAGCTCTCTATCTTCCATTTCCAAAGTGTGAAAAACTGCCTCTTAATATGGAACAAATGGATAAAACGTGGAACACGTGTTAACAGCTTCATCTAGGAAGCTAGCAGGATGGATAGATGCATTTCATTATACTTTTGACAAAGTAATATTAGTTAAAAAAGTTATTTACACTTCCATTGCAAAACCTACATAATTGTATTTCATATAATCAGTTTTCATTTACCTGCTTTGACTCCAAGACAAATGTGATCTGTGATAACAATGTCCTCATAGTTATCTAGAATTGGCAATGGCTGATGTGTACCTTACAGAGCGTAGCTGTGTTGCACATAACTGGGAATTCTAGTAAGAGATTTTGAGTTTAAAATTAGTGGCCAATCTGGCAAGAGTAATTACACCATTAAGAACTTTGAATTCAAACACATGATACAGTGTGCTGTGAATAATTATCTTAATTGTGTTAGTTTGCACAAGAAGTATGTAAGGGACCAGTCTGGAGCTGAAGTGAAATGTTAATTATGATACAGGGACTCATAACCACACCTCTGAAATTTTGTTAGCACTATCAGGAGAAATTCTAATCAAAACTGAGACTGAAGGCACAGGTGTTTCAAGTCTTGTAGAGTATAACCTGAATGATGGGAACAGTTTGTATGCCACACTTAATCCTACCAGATTTGACTAAGCCAGTCAGAAGAGCTGCTTGCATCACCCCCCTACCCCACCCCAAAGTCTTTCATATGGAAGCTGAGAAAGGAGGCATAATACAGACACATCATATCTTCAGAAGGCAGGTGACTGTAGAAACAAGGAGAACAGCAGGGGTGGAGGGAAGATTAGATCATTCTGGGCCTTTTGTCTTTTTCTGAGAAAATTTCAAGCCGACTGCTAAACTAAAGCGCTGGTGGTGATTCCCTGTTGGGTGAGGAGAGTATATCTATGTTTTCTTGTTTGTCAGTGATAAAGCTGTTTTCTATTTTACCTGCTCCATTTTGTTTTCTGCTTTAAGAAATCTAAAAAAAAAAAAAAAAAAAAAAAAAAAAAGGCGAAACTGCTACTTAACACGAGCCACTTGTAAAAACAAAACCTTTTATTGTGAGCGCTTTCGAATGGGCTAATACCCAAACTTCATCAGACAAAATTATAAAATAAAACTTCCTATATATATACCTCTACCTTCACAGACATTTCCAATGAACAATTAAATGATGAACATAATTAATTCAATTACTAATTTAAAATGGCAATGTGTGTTTGATTATTACCACTCAACCACCAACATTTAAAACAACTTTCTTGCTAAAAAACTATCATGAACATTCAATTTTGAAGACTGTATTAAACTCTAAACTGATAGTGCATTATGTAAAAAATGCACATCATTTACTAAAAAGATGTGTTTCCATTTACGGCTGTTTTAAAGTTGTTTTAAATGTTGGTGGTTGAGTGGTAATAATCAAACACCCATTGCCGTTTTAAATTAGTAATTGAATTAATTATGTTCATCATTTAATTGTTCATTGGAAATGTCTGTGAAGGTAGAGGTATATATATATAGGAAGTTTTATTTTATAATTTTGTCTGATGAAGTTTGGGTATTAGCCCATTCGAAAGCGCTTACAATAAAAGGTTTTGTTTTTACAAGTGGCTCGTGTTAAGTAGCAGTTTTCCGTTATCGCCTTTTTTTTTTTTTTTTTTTTGTTTTTTAAGTTTTAAGTTTACGTTTTTTCATAGTTTGTGATGTCAGGCGAGAACGGAGTTGCTGCACTGCATAATGGAGCCACCTGACAGCTACTTTTTACACAGGAGGACAATCCCGGTTTGGGCGCCACTCAAACTCCCTCTGAGGCGAATGCCCTAGGGAATTTAACAACGCTAGTTAATCTATTACTTGGACAGGTAGAAGCCTTATCGCAGAAGGTGGAAGCAGATGTAAGGCGGAACTCTGGTCAGCACCAAACTAACACAGGAAGGGACGACAATAACGCTCCAGTTTCCACCAGAATGACTGGGTTGCAACAAGCGACGCCGGATGGTAATGGCATTCATATGGCATTAACGCATGGGAACACAACCGAAAGGGTTACATCAGTGGTGTTACCCTGTCGGACTTGTTGAAAATTCTACATTTCATCAAGAATTGTTAGCCCTGTTTGACCGGCAAGGATTTGACTTTTTACTTTCTCTTACTAATTTTTACAATGTTGAAATCGCAAGACTGAAAGGGGAATTAGAATTGCTTCAACATAGCATATGTGTGGACACTGAATTTTCGAGATATAAATATGATTACTCAAGAATTTTTACTAGTATTGAGGCTACTGTAAGTAAGTTGTTAATAAATAAAAGAAAGATTGAAAGAGATTTAAAAGATTATGTGAATAAGAAAGCCTATCCCCCTCTCCCATTGGTTCCACAAAGCCTATTAAGTAATCAAGTTTATAATAATAGGGCTGCCCAAATGGATGCTACTGAGGATAATTGTGATCCAGAACCTTTACAGGTGCAGAGGAGTGAGCGGATTAGGAATAATACCAATAACATTAATGGACAAGGTGAAACCCAACAACAACCAGAGGGTCCGAATAATATTGTTGACAATCAGGGTTTTCAAAGGGTGGGCAACAGGAGAAACAACAACAATCATAGCAACAACAGGAACCAGGGGCAGAGGAGAAATCGGAGGAACCAACGGAGGAGATGACAGAACAAATTGAAGATGGACCACAAGTTCTACTCAGCCTACAAGGGGACTTTAAAATATATAATTATACTGTTCTGTCAGTAGAGCAACCGTTGATTGAGTTTTTTTTCCAAGGGTCTGTCCTTTGTTCCTGATAAAAAGGCTGATTTAGTTAAAACCATAATAGATCTTAAGCTTTTTGTACGTAAGCTAAATTTAACCCATACTATGGGGAATAGTTCCACACTCATGAATACATTGAGGGTGTCCAGTGTCTTTAATCCCCCGCTGTATCCTGTTTTAAATGTGTTTGAAAAGATGTGTGAAATCGACCTGAGGTCAAGGTTGGATTCCACGACACATGCACAAGCTGCAAATCTAAACATTTCTAAAAATGAAATAGACTTTATCTCCCTTCTCAACCAATGTAAGGTTAGAATACCAATATGAGAGAATAATGTTCAACTACCTTCATTCTGGAGCATATACAAATGCTAGTTTAAATGAGGTTAACTCTGCATATAAAAAGATTAGGGGAGCCTTGGATGATTTGTTCTTAGAGGGCAGCATTGATATTGATACATTTCAATATCTGACAATGCCAGCCCCAAGAATTCCATCCATCTTTGGCTCCCCAAAACTACATAAAAGCTTGGTTGACCCACCCTTTAGGCCGATTGTAGATGGAAGAGGTTCCATCACTTATGCTTGTGCTAAGTATGTGGATAATATTTTAAAACCATTAATCCAGGATGAACCACAGATATGTAAGGACTCATGGAGTTTTTTGGAGAACATTAATCAACTAGATTATAATGAGCAGTACATTTTCTTAGTTACAGATATTAAAGACTTATTTATGGTTATCCCTCAGCATTTAGGGATCGAATGGACCAGGAATTTCATGTTATATAAAAAAGCAGATAATACGAGTATCAATCTAGTGGAAACGTTATTAGATATCATTTTATCAAACAACTATTTAGTATTTAAGGAACAGTTCTTTCTCCAAAATACAGGAATAGCCATGGGGTCCCCATGTGGTGGCAGTTTTGCCAATAGTGTAATGGCTTATTGGGAGCGGAACCTGCTGTTCAATAATAACATGTATCAAGAACATGTAGTATGGTACACCAGATATCAAGACGATATGTGTCTCATTTAGTAAGGGCATATCAATCAGATACCAAGGTTTATATCCAGTATTACAGCTATGACCGAGTTTCTTGAATTCACATACACTATTGGAACTGAAGAAATCAACTACCTTGATGTAAGGGTTAGTAAGGATAGAAGTAACAACAGATATAAATCTACAATATATAGAAAACCCACACACTCAAACACGTTTTTTGCATTACACCAGTAGTCATCCGTATCACCAGAAAAAAGCGGTGGTTAAGGGGCAGTTCGTAAGGACTGCAAAGATGATTTCCGATCATCATGATTTTATGCATGAATGCGAAAACATGAAAACAATGTTCCTAAACACAGGGTACCCAGAAATATTAATAACAGACATTATAGAGGAAGTAAGTACCAAAAGAGAAACAGGGAACTTTAAGCCTCTTTTATTTGGTGGTACCACAAATAGGGTAGATATAAAGTCTATTGAATATAATAGTAATCCAAGTGGCAGAAATAATAATTCTTCAAGCCTTAACTTTCTGTTTACATATAGCTTAGATTATAAAATGATTAAGGATATTATTACTAAAAACTGGGCTATAATTTTGGAAGACCACACTTTAAGTAAGATGATTGGCTTGAAACCAAAGTTTACTTACAGAAGAGGCTTTAATCTCAAAAATTTGGTTGAGATGAGTAAGAAAGATGTTAAAGTTGCTGGTATGAATAAATGCAGTATGTGTCTGCAATGTAGACATATAATGCCCAGAGATAAAGTTAGGATTAATGGGAAATATTATTACTTAAAAGACAAGTTTAATTGTGAATCAAAAGGTGTGGTTTATGTTGCTACGTGTGAGGGGTGTCCCTCTTACTATATAGGTAAAACTGAAAGGAAACTGAGACAAAGAATTTATGAGTATCAGTATGCTATGAGCATTTTTTCAGTATGCTATGAGCAGAGGAAATATCACTGATGCATTAGCCAAACACATTTTGGAATTTCCAGACCATAGGTTCACTTTTGCAATTCTCCAACAAGTTAAAAATGATGTGAGGGGAGGCCCATGGCAGTTACATTTAGAGGAACAAGAAGTTCTATGACAAATAAGAACATCAGCCTATGTTCCTCCAGGCCTGAATGAATATGCCTCTATTAAATGTATACTCAAATTAAAAGCACTACGTAGATAATAAAATATAATAAAATAAAAGATGAAACCTAGAAGTAAAAATATGGGCTAAAAATATACATACATATTTTAAATATGTGAAAAGCAGTTTTCCCGCCTGGCCCACAGAATCATCTTCCAGTCTGTTGTCATGATATAGCGCCAAGTATTTTTCCCACTAGCTACTGCTAGTACTGAACCTCATCACAATGGAAATAGTAATACTACCAGCAATTTGCATATATCTAAACAATTCTTCTCTTGTAACTGTTGATGCATTTGCTCTACTGTTTTTGCTCAGACGTTAACACCTACTTGTAAGGACTCATGCATGGATGACCTCGCTGTCTAACCTATTGATACATTTAACTGTTTGTGCTGAAAAGTTGATAGCAAGTGTTAAGACTGTTTTATTCATTAATTGCTGTCACAATTTGAAACATTCTTACTGCTCCCTAATGTTTGTTGTTTACTTTCTACACTTTATTATATTATAATTCAACTAGTGCCTATACAACTATTACATTTTATAAACTCCAACCTCTCTTTTTCCCCAGCTATACAGCCTCTCCTCCTAAGCTTGCTCTGCCTACCGGCCAAGCCCTCCTGGATTTCCAAGACCAGCAAAGTTCACCTTGTTTGCCTGTCTCCCTACAGAGATACTCCTGCTCTTTCTCACAGTAGAGAGACAGTAGAGAGAGCTAGAGGACAAATACACAAGTATGTAACATGCTATAGTCACTGCCTGTTTCTGATCTGAGATTATTGTCCTATCACTTGCCTGGTGCCAGTGAAGGGTCCCAACCAGAGAAGCCTGCAGCCTGCCCTTAGTACTAGGTGCCCCCCAAAATATCTGCCTCATCCCTGGTGCATTTTCCTACACCTGACTTCTCATCCTACCTTTACTTTCTGTCTTCTCCATTTTCCTTTATTCTACACTCCAAGAGTCACATTTTCCACCTCCCTTACCTCCCTCTGTTCTTACCTCCATCTAACTGATTGTTTCTCACACTGCCCTGCTGCCTACCTTCCTTAGGTGTACCCACTCCATTCACCCTGCGGGCTCACTCCGCTCCCCTACCCTACCCCCAATTCTCACCCACCCCCACTACATCTACATTTATACCTTCCTAACCCACTTCCTCCCAAACTACACTAACCACCTCCTACTTCCCCTCTACTAATTAAACCACTCCCCCCCTCACCATCACATTCATCATACCCCCTACCTTCACCACTATCCTTAACTACCTACTTAGCACCTACGGCAGTCCACCTTTTTCAACTTTCACTAAATATAACTCTCTCATAAGACACCTCATCACACCTCTCAACATATCCTATCATACAATAACATTTTCACACCCCTTTGTAACTACACTATACACTACACTTTAACAACACATCATGACTACTAAGTGCACATCATTCCTAATCCATCTACTATTACTTCTCATCCTTACATACTTCCACTACCTCTCTCAACATAACACCACAAACCATATACCACCCTTTCACTCCACAAGCACTCTCCCCCCTTCCCTCTTACATTCATTTCACTCAATAACAACTGAACTCTATCCCATTAACCTCAATCTATTCTTTAAATTCAAAATAACCTCTCCTTATAAACTCCATAGTCCCTTCCTAAGATCCAGTATCCACAAGTATCCAATAATCAATAGTATTCAAACTACACAATCCAAACACATTCGTAACTTAATCAAATACCTTACAACCATACTTCTATCCGGTGACATACACCCTAACCCAGGCCCAATCACCACTACCTCTATATCAAAATCCATTCTACTAGTCTCTCTAAATGCCCAAAGTATAGCAAATAAAATCCCTAATCTTCACGCATGGCTTTTCCATAACAAACCTGACATCTTAGCTATTTCTGAAACCTGGCTAAAATCTCATATAAAAGACAATGAAATTCTTCCACCAAACTACTCAATAATCAGAAAAGACAGAACTCACAAAAAGGTGGCGGGGTAGCTTTACTATATTCTTCCATCCTATCTATTACCCCCTATAACAAACTCATTCCAAATTTCTCCAATGCAGAACTACTGTTAGCTATATTTCAGCTAAATAAACATAAACACATCTGCATAGTTTCACTTTACATCCCCCCTGGCAACAATGTCTCAGTATTAGAAGATATCCTATCCTGGCTTTCTATCAATATCACCTACGAAACTATTATCATGGGTGACACAAATATTAATTGGTCTTCCATTCAATCCTCCACACACCCTATACATATTAACCTTTTTCAATACTTTCAGCTCATCAACCTACCTACAAGACCCTCTAAAGATCTCTCCACTGGCAGTACCCTAGATTGGATCTTAGTCTCTCACCCCCACTATTATACCAACAGTGTAACTCTTCCCAACTCCCTCAGTGACCATCTTCCCATCTTCACCAAACGTCTTCCATGTACACTACAGGCAACACATAACTATATTAGCAGTCGCAACCTAAAAAACTTTAACCCAGTAACCTTCTCAAACTCCCTAAAATCAATAAATTGGGGCCCACTAAAAACTCTACCCCTGGACAATGCTGTAGCTTACTTCAATACTAATTTCCTAAATCTCCTGGATAGCTTCGCACCCATAAAAAACAAAAGAATACGGAACAATACTGCCCCCTGGTTAACAAAAAACACACTGACTACCATGCGTCTGAGAGACAAAACCTGGGCACGCTACCAAAGAAACAAAACCCCCTCTAACCTTAACGAATTCAAAACTCTTTGTAACAAAGTTAAAAAGCTTATAACTATAGATCGAAAAAACTACTTCTCCACACTTCAAAACAACCATAAAACAAATCCTCAAAAATTCTGGAAAGGCATCAACAAGCTCCTAAAACCTGGCACTACAGTAAACCCAAGTCCAGACCCAAATGCTCCAGATATCAATCTCACCACCCAATTCAACTCTTTCTTCTTAGACTCTATCTCTAAACTAACCACTTCCTTCTCCAACATCAACCCACCCTCTATGCCTACACCCCTCCTCCTACCCCCCCATCTCCTACCTCTCATCTCCCATCTTTCTCCCTAAAACCCATCCCTACCTCTACCATAAAAAAACTATTGCAAAAGCTTAAACCATGTACTAATGCACCTGATAATATACCCTCATCCTTCCTTAACATAGCTGCCGAAGCCATCTCCTTTCCCATTAGCATCCTAATAAACCGATCTATCCAAGAAAGTTATGTTCCAATACTCTGGAAAAAAGCTTTCATCATACCTTTGCATAAAGGAGGCAAAAACAATGACATCTCTAACTTCCGCCCCATTGCCATCCTTTTTCCAATATCAAAACTCTTAGAAAAATGCATCCATCTCCAACTCCTCCCCTGTCTCCTAGATAATAACCTACTAACCTCCACACAACATGGTTTCAGACCCGGCCACAGCACCATGACTGCCCTCCTTTCCTTCCTAGAAACTGTAAATGCAGCTAGAGATTCTGGCTGTATTGTATCCACCCTCCTTCTCGACCTCTGTAAAGCCTTTGATACTATATCTCATAGCCTTCTCCTTACTAAGTTATCTAACTTAAACCTTTCCCCTGCCACTATCAATTGGTTCACCAGCTATCTCTCCCACAGGCAACAAGCAGTCAAATGGAAAACAGCCATCTCCCCCTTCCTGAACACACCCACTGGAGTCCCACAAGGCTCCATCTTGGGCCCTCTCCTCTTCAATATATTCATAAATTACTTCTATCACTCAGTTCCCCACGCCAAACTCGTTCAATATGCAGATGACTCCACAATTATCTGCACAGCCACATCCATTCCAACTCTCTTAAAATTAACCCAAGACACCTTCTCTACCACTGAACAGTGGATGAAAAACAATCACCTTGCTCTCAATGCATCAAAAACCAAGCTTATGATATTTACCCCTCAAAAACACAACCATTGACAAAAATACATTCTCTATCATCAGCCAAAACCACACACCTCTTGAACTAGTATCAGAAAGCAAACTACTAGGGGTCCAGATTGATGACAAACTCACATTCAATAGCCACTTACTACCAAACATAAAAAAAACCCACATTAAACTTGGCATGCTTTATCGCCAAAATCAATTCCTCTCTACAACTACTAAGCTCACTCTGGCTACAACATTCCTTATCCCTTCCCTTCTTTACGGCGCTCCTATCCTTACAAACCTTCAATCATCCTTTAAAACAAAACTGTCCACATGTTACAATAAAATTGCAAAATTTGCCACTGGCCACAAAGCATCTGCCCACCACTGTGTATCTCTCCACAAACTAAACTGGCTTGAGCTTCCTAACTATCTCACCTTTACTCAGCTCAGTTTTGCCCACAAAATCATTTTCCAACCATCCCTCTGTCCCTCACTCACCTCCACCTTTAAAATGCACATGCCTCAAAGACTCCTAAGATCTAATAACCAAAATCTAATAGAACTGTACAAACCTCTTCACTCTCCAGGAAAAAACCTGCTGTCTTTTGCCCTGGCACGCCAATGGAACTCCCTTCCCCCCTTCATCCGCACTACTACAAACCTCCCAGCTTTTTTTAAAATCCCTGCATACCCATTTATCATCCTCCTGGGAATGTTCCTGCTCTCATCCCTGCTAGTTCAACCCATCCCCCACTGACTGCCTCTTCTCTTAATTAGTTTAACATAAGTAAGCAACAACTCCTAATACGTCTCAAATTCTACTCTTCCTTAAGTCTCAAATTCTACTTTCCTTTCAAGATACATCATATTGCAATTGTTATTGCCATTTGCTATGCTATACTTTACATATAAAATGTAACCAGAATACTAGAATTTTACTACTTATAACTTAGACCCTTCTCTATGAAACCATCTCCTTATTGACGTAGACCCACATTTGACTACTCCTATCAACCACTATTATTGCCTTATTACCACTGTTGTTGATAATTGCTTTTAATATGATCTGCTTAATATGATTGTAAGTGTTAAAGTGTGAACCTCAATTACTTGTAATTCCTTGGACTTTGTTTTGGAGCTTTTCTCCCCAGGACTCCATTGAAAACGGGTACTTTGGGCCCAATGGACTATCCTGGTAAATCAACTACAAATAAATCAACTACAAATAAATAATAAATAAATATATTAGATAACTATATTGGGTTAGGAACCAATATAAAGATATTATCTATTAATCATTATTTTCCTTTTCTTTATACAGGCTTTGAGACATAATTTTAAATATAATGTTTTTAGTGGTCTGTTGGTTGGTAAGATTGGTGCCATATACTTTAGATGAAATACTTGAGTAGTGGTTTGGTTGGCCACATGAATGTTTGTAACATGATTCCAACACTTATTAAACTGTTGATATTCTGAAGATATAATATAATAATATGAGTCCAAAGAAGGAGTTTGTGGATATTCACATACGTTTTCAAATGCGTCTTGCATATATGTGTTTCAATATGGATGTCGATATACTGCACAAAACAATGTATAATGGGTATTGTAATGAATGTGTCAAAACTATACAATGTACTGATGGTCATTGGATAATGCAATAGAAGCCGTAAATGGAAACACATCTTTTTAGTAAATGATGTGCATTTTTTACATAATGCACTATCAGTTTAGAGTTTAATACAGTCTTCAAAATTGAATGTTCATGATAGTTTTTTAGCAAGAAAGTTGTTTTAAATGGTGGTTAAGTGGTAATAATCAAACACCCATTGCCATTTTAAATTATTAATTGAATTAATTATGTTCATCATTTAATTGCTCATTGGAAATGTCTGTGAAGGTAGAGGTATATATATAGGAAGCACTCACAATAAAAGGTTTTGTTTTTACAAGTGGCGTTATTGCCTTTTTTTTTTTTTTTTTAAGTTTTAAGTTTACGTTTTTTCATGTTTTAAGAAATCTGCTTGGCCTGGTGTTTTTGTTATATATGAGAGACAGACACGTAAATTAGCTACGCTGCACATTTCACATGTTTTTTCACTGGTTAAGTTGTCTCTTGAGTGATACTTAAATACACAGTGAATTTCTGGGCCTTTATCTTTTTCTGAAAATATTTCAAGCCTGCATAAACTAATGCACTGCTGGAGAAGCACTGCTAGTTTTTTTCGCCCTCTCTCCCCTTTGTTGATCTGGTTTTTAATGCTGATGATTTTAAGCTGCCTGTCCTACTGTAAATTTAGCTTAATAAGTTCATACCTTACTATACTGCTGTTGATATCTTCAGTTATTTGTCTTTCCTTGTGCTTATATTGAAAAACTGCATTTTGCCTGTCATTGTCTGTTCTATGGATTTGCTTGCTCTGAATTCATTATCTAGTTTGCTGTTCGATAAAGTAGTGTATTTTTACACTCTAACTTGTTTTTACATCAAGATTTTCTATCTAGTGCACTGGGAGGTAGCCTGTTCTGTTTAAGATGAGGAAACACCTGAGATTTCTGCATGTAGTTTTATTAGCTGGACTGCTTAATAATCAGCTTATCTTGATTTTAGTGCCTCTATAAATTCTGTACAATTGAGTGGTTGTTGACTCATTTATACAAAGCAAAGACTTTTATTATATAATCATACTTTTATAAGTTGCGTAAAATACACTACTGTGTCTGTGGTAGCATTTTGTATCTTTTAAGTTTGTTGGTGGTAGCATTTCAGTCTGGACACTTCTTTACTGTGCATTTACTTTGGGAGGACTTGGATTATTCATCTAGTGACAGTAGGTGTTTACCTGGTTTATCCGAGCTGGGAAGCACACAAAAGGGCTCTAAGTTTCTTTTTGCACTTCTGTTTTATACTGTGACTGTACCTTATCAGTTTAAAATAAAAAAAAATGTCTGTTGATGCTTTAAGTAGTTAATTGCACTATATTACATTGTATCTGTTAGTTGTAGGGTTGTTGTAGGTAATTTGTGTGGTCTTATTACACTTAGGCTCCAAACCAGCTATTCTACATTAAGAAGGTGTTTTTCTGCACCCTTGTGGCAGAAATGTGCTGATCTAACCTCTCTCAGTTGCTGATTGCTGGTGGAAATTTATTGTGTGCTTTTCTGATTGATAGTTAACTTAATACCGGTTTCTCTTTGCTCATATTTAAGCCCTGTGTTTGCATGGTGCTGCTCTTCAGGCATTGGCAGTTAGCAGTGTCCTTGTATAGATGCAAAAGCCTAGAAGCTCAGTTTTTACCTAAACAGATGTCAGTGAAACCCTTGCACACTGAACAGCGTTGCTTCATTGATCAATCTTAGCCTATGTAAAGTATAGGTTCCTCTTGTAGTCTCGGCATTACCAGCACAGTC
Organism: Protopterus annectens; assembly: GCF_019279795.1. Classification (NCBI taxonomy): domain Eukaryota; kingdom Metazoa; phylum Chordata; order Ceratodontiformes; family Protopteridae; genus Protopterus; species Protopterus annectens. Next base: position 1,084,155,640 of record NC_056739.1, on the reverse strand, counting down.
CTGTCAAATTAACCAATTTCCTTCCCTAATAAAACATACAGCAAGGGCCTACTATCATGGATGGGCATTTTCCCATCACCTCTCTGGCCAGCCTAATAGACATGGGCATCCTGAGGCAATATAGCAATTGTCTCATGTATACTGACAACCACTTATTCCTGAAACAAACAAATACCCTATGTGAGAGATGTAGTTACACTATAAAATTGGAGGCAAGAATCTCACATAAGGACAAACTGAATGCCAAATAGGTTGTCAGCACACACACACGCGTGTGCGCACACACACACACACACACACACACACACACACACACACACACACACACACACACACACACACACAGACACACACAGACACACACACTGAATAAGGACACATAAGCCCAGATATGCAGAGGTATTTACTAGTAATTTACTAAAAGATAAGAGGCCTCCCAAACGGAAAACACTTACACACATAACAATGCAAAAAACAACCACAACACACAACACACACGCCAGTGTCTAAACAAATATGCCCATAAAGTGAAACACCACAAAATGTAATGTATTGGTCATAGGTGACTCCATCGTGAGACACACCGATGGTCCCCTCACCAGGCTGGATAAGGTTACAGTTAGCTGCCTGTCAGGTGCCAGGATCCATCAAATCACTCAAGGTTTCAAGTCACTTGATCACAAGTACCATATGACTCAATCATAGTCCATGTGGGGATGAATGACTTGAGACGTACTTTACTGGGCTATATGAAGAGAGACATGACTGAGGTCTCAAATTATGTGTCAGAGGCATGTATAGGCCTAGCCTTAAGCTGCATTCTACCTTCTTAAGGATGATGCCACAATACAAACAAAAAATGATTGACTTTAACAATTGGCTTAGCTTCTGGTTTCAGTCCAATGGGAACCAATATCTGTCAGCCTTGGAAGACACGGTTGACAGGCCACACTGCTTTGCCAGAGACAGTCTGCACCTGTTTTCTCTAGGCTTTTGGATACTGGAAAAGGCATTATCCACCCCTATTGTGCCTTTTTTAGGCAGTGTCAAAATAACCAACCACCCAGCATAAAATCCTCTCTAGATAAGCCTAAAGTATGTTGCTTAATGCTCGGAGTCTAAACAAGAAACTGCACTCCCTGGAAGCACTCCTCACTTTGGAAGATGTTGACATTTGTGCAGCCACCGAGACATGGTTCAAGGCTTGGAAAACACCCCAGCCATGCAGGGCTACAATGCCTTCCATATGTTCAGATCACAAACTGAGCGTGACAGAACCAAAGGAGGAGGTATATCCATCTTCATTAAGGATAAGTACACCTCAAGTCTGGTCAAACAGTATTACTCTTTTGAGCTACTCCATGTCCAAGTAACTATAGACAAAGCCCCCTACCATATCATAGATAGCTATAGGTCCCCCACCGTGAAACAGAAAAAGCATACTGCATACCTGGACTTACTGGAGTCACTTACCATATCGCCCAACACCCTACTCATGGGTGATTTTAATTATCCTACCAACAACTGGGAAACATACTTGACCACAAACATGCTGGCTCAGAGGGTCTTGGACTTTGTCAGTGAAAATGCTCTGGAATAGCTAGTCAGCACACTCAAAAGAGGCTCAAATGTCCTGGACATAGTACCCACTAACATGGGAGAGCATTGCACCCCCCATATGATGTCTTCCCTCGTAAGATCAGACCATAAATCAGTCTTGTTCAATGTAATTATAAGACCAGATACCCATCATGCTTAAAAATGCTTAAGAATTTTTCTAAGATAAATTACTTCCTACTATGTGATGGTATAAGGGGTTTCAAAGACCCCTCAAATGCAGATAACATGGACTGCTATGCAGAGGTGTACACTAATGTCCTATATAATCACTTAAGCAGTTGTATAGAATTGACTGTACCTGACCAGATTAAAACCAGGTAGTGCTAAAAAAACAAGCCATCCTGGTGGACCCCTAGTAAAAACAAGCTGCACAACAAGTGAAAGAAACTAATGTCCAAAAAACAAGAAGGAACTGTCTCAGCAGAGGAAGAAATCCCTCTCTAGCATAAACAAACAAATTAGATATATTGTCAAGTCCTCCAAAGCTAATTATGAAGGAAAAATAGCTAAAGATAATCACAAGGTATTCTTTAACTACGTCTAGAATCTAACAGAGAATACCCAGCTATACATTGAACTGGTTGTGAATGGTACCACCCATAGTCAACCAGAGGTAATAGCCAAACCTGCTAGCTGACAGATTTGAGGAAAACATCACCCCCTGACCCCTCCAGTCATGCTCTAATGTTTACCTGCCACCATTCCTCAGCCAATCTCAAGACAGCAGATCATCTTATCGCTCTCCAAGGCCAAAAACATGGCATCAGTGAGAGGAGACAGCATCCCAGATTGTCTTTTAAACAACTTAAAACATGTCCTAGCAGACCCACTTGGATCCCTGTTTAACCACAGCCTGAGAACTGGCTGTGTCATGACAGAATGGAGAACAGCAACAGTAATCCCTCTGCACAAAGGGGAACCATCAACCAATCCTGGGAATTATAGGCCTATAAGCTCGACTATCCTCATCTGCAAGGCCATAGAAAGAATCATTATGGACCTTATTAACAAAGACATAGGTAATCTCCAAACTCTGTGCTAGTATGCACAGGAAACCATGCTGGAAGAATAGTACATTATATTGCACTAGTATGCGCCTGGGCCATGTACATAGCAATGAACTGAAAAGGCAATGTCTGAGAGCATTGAGGTTACATACTGATGAAGCTGGTCTTGAAGGAGAGTTTAATAAGCTACATGGTGATTTTATAGATAGAGGTTATCGACCTGTGAACATAGATGAATCTGTTAAAGAGGTACATGCCCACAGAAAAGGGAAAGCGTGACCTTTATATCTGCTAATGAATATGTGGAAAGGGTGTCCACTAGGTCTGATAGTACAAAGGTTGTTTTAAGATATTCTAATGATATAGGTTTAGTTTGCAATATTGTTAGAAGAAACTGGCCCATATTGATGACTGATGAGGGCATTAAGAAGGCCATAGGTAATGAACTTATTTTTTGTTTTAAAAATGGTTTATCTCTGAAACAGTGATTGTGTTATGATCATACTAAACACCTGGCAGAGTAGGTACCTTTCCATGTCATGGCTGTAAGGCATGTAATTTTATTTCATCTAAGAATTATTTTTTGCATCCAGTTACTGGAAAAAAGAACTGCCCTAAACTTTATGCTGACTGTAGAAGTAGGGATTTAGTCTATCTAGCTAGTTATAGAGACTGTTTAAGTTTCTTCATTGGTAAGACTAACCGTTCACTTAACATTGGTAAGACTAACCGTTTACTTAAAGAAAGGATATTAGAGTACCTGAGTGACATACGTAGAAGGGTGACATCTAATGCTTTAGTGAAACACACTGAAATTTATCCCACACATATTTTTTATGGTATTGCAGTTAACCATTAGAGGTATGAGAGGGGGAGATATTTCAAACAGGACAGAGGTTAATGAGTTAAAATGGATACTTACTTTGCAAACTGATAGGGACTTTGAGCTCAATGGCAATGTACCAGTAAAACCAATCTTGAAGGCACATAGATTGTTTTATTGTTTTTTTTTTTGTTGTTGTTTTTAAGTGTTAATTGCTTTATAGATGTCAGTATTTATTTCCATGAATTGTGTTTGTTTTATGGCCTGAAGAAGCACTGAGAGTGTGAAAGCACTTACCTAAGAATTACCTAAGAATTAAAACAGTTTCCTTTTAGCCTTGGTGGTTGTCTTTCTAATATTTATCACATTTCTACTGGTGTGAGATTAACCTTCAACCACATGTTTTTTACTGTGTTTATATAGGTGCTATAGACCTGAAATGGATAAAACAGTCTAATAGAAGGACAGTGATAGAGAAAGGTATAGTGAGATGGTGAACTGAAAAGTAGCCAGCAGTAACATATGGTCAGTTTCCTTGACTGGACTACTTTACTCACTTGTTTGTATATTTGAAAATATGTAGTAAAACAGGGACAGTGTACAGGAACACTTGGCACTCTGCTTTTGTCTTGCTGTACGTGTTGAAAACAGTAATCTGTTTTCCTTACATGGCTTTTCTAGGTGACAGGATCATACCAGAAATGTTTTTTTTTCATATATTTTCATAATTATTATTATTTTTTTGTAATTCTAGGGCTTGCACTTTAAGAGTCTCTGAATTACATTAGTTTTTTTTTTTTTTGGCTAGTGAATGTATCTTCTTACAAATTAAATAACTAAATAAATAACATAAGAATGTACTCAGTGCAATGTGTTAGAATGAAGATTTCAGAATCACTTTTCTCATCTTGCTGAGATCTAAGTTTTTTTTTGTGAGAAACAACCATTTTCTTTATTCAGACACTATAAAATAACATTGCTGTTAATGTCTTTTGGTAATGAAAATATCATTAGAATCTGTGTTCTTGTTTATCTATGAAATCTTACATTATAGTGGTTAAGTAACATAGTTATGTTGAAGAAGCAGTTCTTCTCTGACCGCTGTAGAATGAAGCTATAATTTTATTGATTTTATTTTGTATAAAATAATTAGCATTTTATTTTTATTCCAGTTTGCTGTGTAGTCAAGGCTTACCTAATACAATGCTGTTATTATGATTATATTTTGCATCATTTTGTTACTTCTGTTTTTAAACTTGTTTCTGAGTCATCTTATCACTCTCCAAGGCCAAAAACATGGCATCAATGAGAGGAGACAACATCCCAGGTTGTCTTTTAAACAACTTAAAACATGTCCTAGCAAACCCACTTTGATCCCTGTTTAACCACAGCCTGAGAACTGGCTGTGTCATGACAGAAGCGTGATGGGTATCTGGTCTTATAATTACATTGAACAAGACTGATTTATGGTCTGATGCTATGGCAGGTGGCATGAGTTGTGCAACTGGGTATGCAGATTTCATGCCAATTAGCCTCCTGAGTTGCTTGTTTAGACTGCTGATGGAGTTTTTACCTTGTTAAAAATTGTAAGTCGTAATTTTTGCCATGATTTTCTTCCCTTTGTTATACAGCGTATTAATGTTAGGATACCACCTGGGTGACTTTTTTTTTTTTTTTTGAGTTTGGCATGTGGTTATAACCAGTAGGTACAGCTGTCTGTATGAAGCTATTAACATGATTGTACAACATGTTTGTGAAAAATTCTGCATAGGCAGCAGTACACTTGGGGTTCTGAGGGAATTGAAATTTTGCTAGGATGTCAGTTAATAGTAGGAGGTTTTTCTTAAAGTATTGCCTAAAAGTTCCAGGGTTAGCTGGGGTCCTGGATTTTAGTTTTATTTTAAAGGACTCAGATGTATAGTCCAAACCCACCAGTGTGGACATTACTCTGGGAGGGGGGTGCAAAGATTGCCTATGCTTATGAGGACCAGGTCATGGATGTTAGCACCCCTACTGGGTGTATAGACTAGCTGTCTCATTGTGTTTCTGCTTGTGTTTATAAAGTCCAGGAATTGCTGGGCCTGCATGTTTGGGGTCACATATAATTTAAAGTTTATATTGTGGTAAAGCTGCCAATAAATATGGCATAGGGTTAAATGGGAAATGTCTCCAATATATTTAAGTATGTGTTATGGGTTTCCTGGGTTATAGACAGGGCCTATAGCTTGCAGGTATATGGTAAGGAACTTTGCCTATGGTGATTTGGACATAGAGAAGCACAAGTGAATCATATTGTTTGACCAGCCTTGAGGTATGTTTGTTATCAATATAAATTGATGTAACTCCACCATTTGTCCCTTCCTGGGAAGTAGCTGGTCTAAATGTGTGGAAGGCATTATAGCCCTGCACTGCTGGGGTGTTCTCACTGGCTTTAAATCAAATGGCAGGGATTGAGAGGGTATATCCACAGCCTAGCCTGATTTATAGGAATTATGGTTTGGTTTCATTTTAACAGTTCTAGAGTTTTTATTACTGGTGGAAAGTATACAGTTTTAAAATAAAAATATTGTTTGTGTTAACTGGTATTTTTGTAGATTTGAAGGTTCATATGCATTTTCCCCTAGCTGTTTTCCCTGTTACCCCAATGGATTTTATATTATGCTCTATTTTCAATGTGCATGCTGTAATGAACTTATGATCAGCATACCAAGTACAGCAATGACCAAAAATCTTTTTATTGAGTTATCAATACAGCAAAAGTAATATTTCTCTAAATGTCATCAGAAAAAATATGTCTACATAGATATATGGGATCAATATGTTTTGTTATACATTTGGTGCATTGAACATACAGGAAGGAAGCTTGTTTTATCAAACTGCAGTTAATCACAGGATGACGGTATTTGCTTTTGGAGAGTGCTGTGGGCAGTGGGATTTTATTTGTTATTCACTGTTTTGCAATCTTGGAGCTGGTATATATAATTATCAGGGTATGTTGGGGTGCAGGGGATCTAAACTTTCATCAGCAGATAAGGTACATTGGCATGATGGATTCATATCCCAACATATTCCTCACTTCTGAAACAAATGTCTGCTACATGTCAAGCAGAGTAACACCCTTGCCACCTTCAAAGTAAACATAGGTAATTGGATAGACAGTCTCAAATTCTGTCTCCCAATCTATCTTGTCTTGCACTCCTTGAAGGTAGAGGGAAATTTTGAATAGGGGTTTTTGGCTAGGCTTGAAATCGTTTTCAGACCAATTGCTTAGTGCATAGCTGTGGACCAGTAAAAAATTGTTTCTTTTTTTTCGATTTATTGAGTTTCAACCATTTGTAGTCAAATCAATGTATGTTGATTTAGTTGGTCTGAGGTGTTGTGAAACATAATCATATAGTATACATTCAAATCTCTATCTATCTATCTCTCTATCTATCTATCTATCTATCTATCTATCTATCTATCTATCTATCTACCTACCTACCTACCAGTTGTAACATTCCTTGGCTACCATGTCATGCTTTCATGCAGCTAAGGCTGTGAGGTCATATTCAGAGGTGTGCACTGGAATAAATGCAGTCTTAGTTAATTCTATAGCTGAGCATTCTATTGTTGTTACCAGAAAGTTTCATAATGGAATCTCAGTGGTGGACAAAGAGACAGCTTTTCAAAAACAGGCCTCAGTGGCTTTTGTTTGTGTGCATTTGCTGCAGCAATTTGACATTTTGCATTATGTTTGATTTTCATTTTGAATAATGCGGTTTACTTCTACTGAGAATGCTGAGTACAATGATGGCTTAAAATCTTCCCTTATAGGTTCATAGGTTCATAGGTTCATACTAAGCTATCTGCCCTAGGGCATTTATAAGCCTAGCCAGAGTGTGTTTGGCTTTCGCCACCCATTTTAAATTAATTTTGCTATGCCTTTTTTTGAGGTTAGTATACTGTGCCTCTGTCTAACAGTGACACAGAAGTGATAGCCGGGGTAAACCTACGATCTCCCATCCACTCATCAAGATTCCTCTTGAAGAGAGTCAATGTGGGACTCTGCCTAACCTGGACTGGGATTTTATTCCAGAGTGAAGGGAGCCTCTGGGTTATGAATCTGTCCTCCAGCATGTCCTATTTATTTCAGTGCTGAGGTTCAAGTCTCTCGAGCCAGAGCTCGATGGGATTTGGATTTTCTGAGGTGCAGCATGTCCATTAATTCCGGGTTGGACATGGCTTTATACGTCAGGCACAGATCGCCTCTGAGCAGGCGGTATGCCACTGAGTAGAGCTGGAGTTTCTTTAACCGGGCAGCATATGGCATCTGTCTGAGCCCTTTGATCCTCTTGGTGAGGTACTTTTGGGGTCTTTCCAGTTGCTGCAGGTGTCTGGTAAGGTACATCCCAAAAGGGGCATTGTACTCAATTATGGGCCTGATGAGGGATGAGTAAAGAGGTACGATGACCTCCTGTCATCTAGATGTGAATCCCTTCATGATTAGGTGGGCTATCTAAAATCTTTTTCTAACCACTTTGGCCACGTGGTTGTCAAATGAGAGATTGCTATCAACTTGGGTCCCCAGGTCCCTAATGACTTCTTCTGTACTTAATGGATTACCACCTATGTGGTAATTTGTGGGCACTTTGTTTTTGCCAAAGGGGATGACTATACACTTTTGGCGTTTAGCTTGAGGCCATGGCTCTGGCACCAGTTGTCTGTTTCTATGAGGCCCTTTTGGAGGATGCTTGTGTCGGCTGGAGAGTTGATTATGGCGCCCAGTTTGCAGTCATCTGCGAACTTGGTCAGCCACAGTCCTTCCGTGTTGGCCTGTACTGCCGAGAAATATATACCGAACAAGAGAGGTCCCAGGACTGAGCCTTGTGGGACGCCACTTGTAACTGGTTTGGAGTCTGACATGGCTCCAGCAATTCTAACCATGTGGGTTCTGTCCTTGAGCCAGTTTGCAACCCATCTAGTGACATAGGGGTTTATATTTAAGCTGGTGAGCTTATCTATAATGCCCGAGTGGGGTATTGTATCAAGGCTTTTGCGAGGTCCAGGTAGGCTGTGTGGACCACCTTCCCCTCGTCAATGGCCTTGGTGACTGTTTCAAAGAAATCAACCAGGTTTAAGAGGCAGGATTTGCCCTTAACAAAGCCAAACTGGGTAGGATCCAGTGTCTGTAGGTCCCCAATATTTTTATTTATGAGGTCCATGATGATCCTTTCCATAGCTTTGCAGACCAAGCTAGTCAGGCTTATGGGGCGATAGTTTCCAGGATCCGTTGAGGCACCACCTTTGTGGAGAGGGACCACTGTTGCTGTACGCCACTCTTTGGGTACATATCTTGTAGTAAGGCTAAGATTGAACAGTAGTTTTATGTTTGGGTTTAGCTCTTCTTGGAGTTCATGTAGGACGCAGCCCGGGACACCATCTGGTCCCATTGATGCTGTGTTTTTTGCTTTGGAGAGGGTGGCTCTTACCTGAGCATCTGAGATGTTAGGGGGGCAGCACTCTGTTGGGATAGATATTTGTCCTTTTGGTGGGGAGAGGGGGGAGAAGTTTGCACTGAACCTGTCAGCTAGGATGTTGGCAATGTCTGTGGGCTCGGTGTATTTTTTGCCATTTTGGACTAATTCTGAGCATATCTGGGAATTCCCACCCAGGTTCCTAACATAACTAAAGAAAGCCTTGTGATTATCCTTAGTGTCCTGTGCAATTTTTCTCTCGAAGCTGGCCTTAGACGATTTTATGAGTGCCCGTAGTTTTTTGCTAATACTGATCAGAGATGCCTTCCCTTTTGGGATTTTGCTCTATCATGTAGTAGCTTCCTCCTTCTATTGTATAGTTTGTTTATGGCTGGGGTCCACCAGACAGGACGCCTGCCTTTGGAGGATTGGGTCTTGGTTTTATTTGGGATTGCATGATCCATGCATTCCTGAAGGTGTTCATAGAATGCATTTATAAAGGATTCTGCAGTCTGGGCAGATTTTCCACAAGCCCGGGGCTTTGAAGGATTTCCTCGGTTTTGAGGCGTGTGAAATTTGCTTTAGAGAAGTTTTTCACTGTGGTTTTCTGGGCAGGGGTGGGGTCGGTATGTGAATATCCAGTGAGATTAGTTTATGGTCTGATCTTACCAGTGAGGGATACACTTCTGGTCTGGAGCATAGTGTCCCCATGTTGGTGATGATCAGGTCCAGTATGTTTTCCCCTCTTGTGGGAGTGGTAACAAGTTGTTCCATAGCATTTGAGTTTATAAATTCTAGGAACCTTTGGGCTAGGGTGTTGGAGCTAGAGTAATGCTCCCAGTCTATGTTTGGGTAGTTGAAGTCGCCCAATATAATGGTGTTTGGAGAGACCTTCATATTTTCCAGTATTCTCAGGAAGGCCAAGTGGGGTTCTTGTGTTTGGGAGGGTGGTCTGTAGCAGGCAATAAACTGGAAGGCTGTTTTACCCACAGTTAGTTGCACATGGATAGTCTCTGATGCTTCGTGCTGTGCCACCAACCTGGAGGTGTGGGTATCTTTGACAAATATTGATACTCCCCTCCTTTTGTGGTTCGGTCCAAGTTTTGGGGCCGAAAAGCATGGTATGAGGTATAACCTGGTAGTGCTGGGGTGCTCTCGGGAGCCTTGAACCAGGTTTCTGTTACTGCACAGATATCGATGTTCTCCATGCTAAGGAGAGTTTCGAGTGCATCTTGAGGTTTAGACTTCTGGCGTTGAGTAGCATTACTCTTAGTTTCTTATCCCTTGTGATACCTATGGAGGTGGGTTTGTCTTTTGAGCCTTGCCTAAAAAAGGCACTATGGGGTAGCAAGAGCCTTTGCCAATATCCGAAAGCCCAGGGTGACAGGTGCAAGCCGTCCCTAGCGAAGCATCGTGGCTTGTCGAGCATGTCATCCCAGGCTGACAGGCATTGATCCCCTTTGAATGACACCAACACTTAAGCCAATTGTTGAAATTGATCATCTTGTCTTCATATTGTGGCATCATTCTTGGTGAGGGTAAGATGCTACTCAAGGTCAGGGTCATACCGGCCTGGGCTACATGCTCAGAGAGCTCCTCTATGTCTCTTTCATGTAGCCCAGGGAGGTACGTCTCAGGTCATTCACACCAGCATGGACAATGACTGAGTCATATTTGTACTTGCCTTGGAGTGACCTGAGTGCTTGTGTTATGTGGCGGATCCTAGCGCCGACAGGCAGCTCACCGTGACCTTCTCCTTGTTCAGCCTGGTGAGCGGGACGTCAGTGTGCCTGACGATAGAGTCACCTATTACAAGTGTATCAGGTGTGTTGTTTAGCCTTAAGGGCTGTGACTGTTCGGCACACTGGCTTTGTGAGCTATGTGTTGCACGTGTTTTGTTTTGGGGTAGCGGTTGCTTGGGTGTCTGCTTTGGAGGTCTCTGCTGCTTAGGCAGATTTTTATTTAGAGCCTCAGTATGTTTTTGTGTGTTTATGTGTTTGGTTTGTTGTCGTGGTAGGTCTATGTGAGACTGGAATTGTAGTGAGTGTGGTTTCCTTCTCCTCCTGACTGGTTACGCCAGTACTGAGTTGAGAGAGCTTAGCCTCCAGTTTGGCTATATGGTTGCATCTCTCACATGTGTTGGAATTTGTTGGGAGGAGGAGAGGGTTGTCTGTGTACATGAGGCAGTTGTAACATTGCCTCAAGATTCCCAGATTCACCAGCTGGACCGGAGAGGAGATTGACAACTGACCTTTGGACATGCTAGAATAGTATTGGGAATTCCTTTATAATTGAAAAAAAGGGCCAATGGGGAACAAGGTACTCAAGGGGAGTTTGTGAGGGTGTAGTGCTTTTAATTTTTTAGAGCTGACTTATATAATTGCTTTAGTGAGCAAGTGCCAGGTAACTTAAATGCAATGTGTTACAGGTAACTTAAATGCAAAAACGACAAACAGTAACTTTCTTTCAAGTGAAACAAGGAAATAAGTATAGTAAGCAATGCAATACATTGACCATAAAAATCCTTTTTATTTCTCCTAAATACAGAAGTGTTTTGTTACTGGAATTGTGACACCCCCCCCCCCCCCCATGTACCCAGTTTAGATTCCTGTGCTGTATACTGCATTAGAAGAAGATAACAAGGTTCCTTCTATTGAAATGTTGGCATTTGAAATGCAGATTGCTGAAAAGCTGAAAAAAAAAATGAAAACCTGGAGAAGAGCAATCTCAAAAATCGCTGGTTTCCTTAAAACTTTTTTGTAGGGGAGGCAAGCCCCCCACACACTCCATGAACTTATATATACCAACTTAGAGAGCACCATACCGTATAAAAAATGGAATATTCTTAGAAATGGCATCTTGGACTTGGTAGATACAAGTCCAGTCTTTTGGCCATTCAACCTCAACATTTCTCGACTCGTCTAGCTGGTCCCAACATTTCAGATGGTTACCAGATAACACTGTTTATGTATCTTTACAGCTGAAATCACCATCTAAGTGTATTTTATAGCTAAGGGTTATGATATAAAATTTGCTATAATACTTATGGTTACATAGAAATGGTCCATCATTGCTACGTACTACTAGCAGTCTTGTATAGCCATTTGGATGCTCTGGTTATGCCATTTGTCTCACAAATATAATGTATATTTTGCATTCTTCAAGCTGACACACTTAGTATTCATCAAAATCATACTATTTTGTTTGCAAGAAATGAAAACTAAAAACAATGCTGTTTGCTAGAAAAAGTAACATTTTCTGTCATGTTTGTATGCTGTTGCAAAATATGCATATTGTAAATTCTCTGAAATGCATACCCATACCATTCTGTGATCTGCTTTGCCTAAACACTATTTGGTCATGCAAAACAGAATGCAGGTAAGATTTTTAAGGGCTCCTGTCCTGAAAAATTAATAAAATTATCTTCAGGCATTTGACATGTATTATCATTTGAAGTTACAGTGGAATTCAGATCAAAACGGCCTTTATAAATTGACAGACTGCAATGTTTCCAGAGTATGAAAACAATGTGTAGCTTTTGGTTCTGTTCAGAATAAAATTACAAAAGCTGTCAAAAACATAAATATGTAATATTGGTGTGATTTCAGATCTAAAAGCAATATATGTTTTTGTACAACATCAGTCTTTTCATTCTTTTTATATTTTGATTCACAAAAATAATCCCCAGGATTTACAAATCCTCCGTGTAAGAGTAGAGGAGGCTTACACGGAAACACCAGTGTAAGAATAAGATGGCAGCGCGCCATGCATATTAATGAGGGCACACTGCCTCAACTCCAAGGCTAACACGGAACATGCACAAGTGTAGGGGGCGTGTCAAACTGCCGAGCAGTCCAAAAATCCATGCCCCTGCAAGTATCACAGTAGGGAAATGTCAACTGACATGAGCGAGTCCTCTCAAATGTGTACATACACAACACTACACTCCCCCACATTCTAAACCCCAGTACAAGAATGAAATATAAAACGTTTATTTTTTTTTAGCATTCCCGATATAGCTGCCTGTATTTGCATGTGTTTATGCGTGTTTGCCCATTGCTTAGCTACAGTTAGCAGTAAGACATCGAAGAGGATAATAAGAAACTTATATGCAAATTAAGCAAAATAGCAATAGCGTACTGGTAGAACCGTCACAATAAGAGGAGGCATTCTCCTTTCGAGTCCCACCACTCCCCTTTTTATTTTCGACTGCAAATCCGTATATGAAAAGAATTCCTTCCATTTACCAATGAAATTTTAGTAAAAAGGATTGAAATGGCCTATGTAGTAGTGAATGAGTTTTATATATATATATATATATATATATATATATATATATATATATATATATATATATATATATAAGAAAGTGAAATAATTATGCATACTGATGAATGCAGAAGTAATGTATCTTAAGCAAAGTGAAGCACTGCTAAGCAAAGTTTACCAGTATTAAGCACATTTCAGTATAATTGCTCATAGCTTAGCAGCGCTTTAACTAGAGCAATAGCTCTGCGCGGAGCTGCGCATCATGCCAGCTAGTGCAAACAGAACATGTGTGCGCGTAGCTGCGCACCGTGAGAACCAGCACAACATCGGGCAACGTAGAGCAACATAGAGTAACATCAGGCAATGTAGAGCAACGTAGAGCAACAACGGGCAACGTAGAGCAAAGTAGAGCAATGTAGAGCAACATCGGGCAATGTAGAGCAATGTAGAGCAGCGTAGAGCAACGTCGGGCAAAGTCGAGCAAAGTCGGTAAAACATAGTCACACCTCCTAGCTGGTCTGGCTAGTAGTGAAATAAAAAGCAATGACAGGCCTCAAACCCAGGATACTATGCACCATAATCACAGTACTGAAACACTAAGCCATGACATCTTTACATAAGTATGCACTTTCAACACACATATACATATCAAGGTAAGTTTACCCATTGCTAAGCAGGTGTACCTTCAGCTGCGTTTTTTCAAAACTAGCCAGTCACCAAAAAGTGCAGAAAATGATGCACATTTAAGCTACATAGGCAGGAATACTATCCATAACTGGTTGTAGCTCCCATCTGCAGGCAGCAATGGCCGGTGCTGGAGAGGCTCTCATTTTCGAGTGCAACGTTGGGGCATTGAGGAGTCAAAAGTTATGGTTTGGCTCCTTGTCCACCATCATGAGGATAGACTCCTGCGGGGCCAGTACCAGGGCACCCAATACAAAGCGGAAGCCTGGGATGGTCTAGCTCATGAACTCACCAGTGCCATAGGCGTCCCTCGGAGTGATGAGCAGGTCAGACACCACCATGCAGACCTGAGAAGACGCAAGGCAGATCAACTGGACCAGTGGATCCAGGAGGCCCGTGGGATGCCAAATGCCCCACTACTGAGTAAGTAACCATGGAATTAAGCATGTAAATATTGCTATTCTAGTGTATACTATGGATAGGTATGCCTCAATATCACTTCAATTACTTCACAGCTGCAGGTGTACATGCTGCGAATCAGCAAGCCTATGCAGATAGGCTGCTAAGGCTGCACCAACAGGCAGGTTAGTAAGTATTCTGCATGTACTGTTATGTAAAATAAATGAGAGAGCCTGAAAAATGTGTTTAAACAAAATAAATAAAGGTATAATAATTCTCTAATAATTATTCTGCATGTACTGTCATATAAAATAAATGACAGAGCCTGTAGAAAAGTTTTTTAAGTCTTTAATAAAGGTATAATTCCTGTAGTGTGTCTGTGTCATTTTCTGTGATATGTTGTTGTATTCTTGCATTATAGAAATAGTACTGTTGAATTAAGCGCTGTTAACACACAGTTGGGTAGGCCCATATAAAGTGGATGAAGGGAGTGCCAGTAGCTTTTAAGCATATTCACAGTCCTCAACTGTTGGTTCATGCCCAGCATGTACAGGTTAATCTGGCAAATGAGTAGCTTGGTATTGTGTTTTCCAGAAATGCAATAGTGCTGGCAGAAATGTAGGGAGCTGTTAACATATAACTGATAATTTCACCTACACATATCTAGATAAGTATATGAAAGTAGAGCTGTCAGTGTACCATCTCAGCAGTAGTGTGTCTGAGCAACTCACAAAATATGTAGCAGTAACATCTGCATCCCGGACAGTTTGTATGTCAGATACAGGCCATGTATATAAAGATCTAGCAAAACCCATTTCACGATCTAAGGACAAATGTGTAGTGTAATAATACATGTAGGGGACATATAACTGCAGTCAGTAGGAATGTAGTGTAAACTATAAAGCTATATAAGTTGTTAATGGAGCTATCATTTTCCACCCTGCTGTATGTGCATAAAAAATGCAATTCCACACCTCAATGGGTATGTGTAATCTCAAAACATTTGTTGGGACATATGTCCTATTGGTTTATAAATATCTGCATTTAGTTTGATGCATGTGCCCTGTTCAAATATCACAATATTGGTGGCCTGTTGCCATCAATTAAACCTGCATGCTGTTGTAATGTCCACTGATGTCCCATATATGCATGTGTCATGCTTGCTGTTTAACTGTTGGAACTCTGGTGTATTGAGTTAATGGGAACACTTCTGCATGCTGTTATAAGTAATTGGGAATGCTGTTGACTGTTACTAACCCATATTTTCATTAAATCCTCCTAAACATAGAACATATGGGAAGGCCGGTCCCAGCGGACCCACCTATCCCACCTCAGCTGGCGATGGCACCTGGCACCAGCAGATTCGGTGCCCAGCCTGGGACCTCCTCCTCTGTTGGCCCTGTGCCACCTTTGGGTGGAAGTGCTGCAGGGGATGGGGCTCAACCCCCATGCAAGCGTGGGTGGAGGAGGGCCACCTATCACCCTCCGAACAGTCCGGTCTGTGGTGCGTAGGGAGATCGAGCGTTCTATCACTGATCCCCTACACAAGCTTGAGGCACGAGTGGCACGACTCACGGGTGAGCCTACCTCTCCTACGCAGCCCCCAGCACAGCCACCCTCTGGCCTGTGAAGGTGCAGTGGTGACTGCCCATGGGTGGGGATCTCAGTTCCACTGTTGCCATCTGTGGGCTCATGGGCTTGCGATTTCCAAACATCCTTCCCCATCAATGGTGTTCACCCACCACATGTGTCATATTCTGCCCCTGTATGCATCTTGTTTATCTTGTCTATTTACCTCCCCAACCTACCTCCCCAAATATACCTACTTCCCCTACCCCACATTCCACTCTCATCTGAAAAAAAAAAGGGGGGCTTTCTGCTACCAAAAAAAAAAATTACGCCCCATACATAGCTGCCCATTTGCAGACATGTCCACTGGACACATTAACTGATATTTAATTGGCAGTACAACATACTTTGTTGTCCTCACCCCTCTCACAGGGGTTGAAGGTTTCATATTTCCCTCCAAATTTATTGCATATGCACAGCTGTTGCTGTTAAAGAAATGGGCAGCGATGGGCCTTCCCTAAACCCGTCCTGCACATCCTGAGCTGTATTCCCTACTGTCTTCCTCTCTTTGTACCCATTTTTCACCACTTTCCTATCTCCCCATTTTCTTTTCTTTCAAAGAAATGAGAGCAGGGGTTAGCGGGAGTAAGCACTTTTAAGCAGTAGTTAGCAGGTTTGCGCGAGTGTGCACCTGTGTGCGCTTGTGTGTGCTTAGCTAAGCATCGCGCAAACCCAGCAAACCCGCTTACAACTGCTTAAAATTGCCTTAGTCACTCTGTATGTCAGGGCCCTTGTTCTGCTCAGCAGTAAAATAAAATACCTCTGTCAGTCTCGAACGCCGGACCTTGTACACACTAGACTGCATGAAGTACCACTGAGCCATGGTAAACATACAACAAAGTGGTGCTGAAATCAATATATCATGCATCAGAATGAGTGAATGTAAAGGACAAATAGGAATGCCATAACACAAATCCTGTTCTGTGGATCTTTACCAGCAGTTCTTGTGGAATTGCATTACATGACTGTGAAAAGAGAACCAGCCATTCTAGCAGGAAATAATGTTACAGCAGCACTTTACAACCCCCACACAGTATCATAGCAGGACAAACACTAGCATATCTGATTAGGGCAGAGGCCATACTTCCCAACTTTGACCAATTTTCAGGCATGTCCCTGATTTTGAGACAGGTTTTAGCTGTGTCCCTCTGAATCCCTCTGAAAGCTACTGATGTTAGGCAGAAAGGTGGTGAATTACACTTAATGAATAATGACAATATGTAAGAGTTAGACACCTCTTGTACTTCAGGAAATGTGTATTAATCCATATGCTCTGGTTCTCTCAAAGTCTCAACTTAATGTATCTAATATTGTAAAGGTGTATCTCACTTCTACCTACTTTTCCCTGAGTCTGTTCAAATATGTACCTGAATGTTTGAGAGGCCTGGCAGAGGCAAAAAACACACAGGCATATCAGCTATTCTGCTGTTACACACTGCAAATAGCTTTGGAAGGAGTTCCAGAAGCATACCCTTATGTAGGAGTACAACAGT
This sequence comes from Protopterus annectens, assembly GCF_019279795.1. NCBI lineage: Eukaryota > Metazoa > Chordata > Ceratodontiformes > Protopteridae > Protopterus > Protopterus annectens. The sequence goes on along the minus strand of NC_056739.1, from coordinate 1,084,138,260 downwards.
GAAATACCAAGGGATGTAGCCATGTACTGGTAGCAACCAACTGTGACAATGCCATTGATCCAGTGCTGAAAAGACCGGTGTGGTGCACAGACAAAGAATAACAGGCTAATCTCTGGCTACCATCTGGATAGGTCCACAGTTGGGAGCTACGCAGACAGACTACTTGCCTTGGTAAACTAACAGGCACACAGCAACCCTTTAAGTCCAGCAAGATAAAGTTCACACATTAATACATAATGCTCTCTGTCCTTCTGCACCCCTACCCAAATGTACAATAAACCTGTGTGTTCAGGGTCTACCAAGGATGTAGGTAGGCATACTCAGTACTGACATTTGTCCAGTTTTCTTGAGCAGCCTGTGCTAATGTCAACACTAAAAAAGCAGAAACTGTTCAAAAGTGAGTAAATTAATATTCACAGTATAGCAGTTCACTAACAGTTCATGTGCCAAATGAATACATCTCAATAACTACTTTTGTATGGCAGTTAATTGTATAAGTAGAAAAGAAACTACATACACCCATGTATCTTGCGTTAGCATTTGTAGGGGTGAGTACAATTCTACACTGACAACTGTGTAGTGAAAGTGGCAACATTCAGGTCTGAGTACAACATTTAAATCACTGGCTACACCCCTAGCTTCAGATATAAGAAATATACCAACCTTCTGACTTACACAACGGTGTCCATAGCAAACAAGAATGGGCCCCACTTTAGAAAGCTGAAAGGGCTACGCCTACCTGACATAGCAATTTATAGCATTGGGTTGCTGTGACAGTGAGTACTGCAATTACCACACAGCAGGCTGCATGCAATTACCAAATGGTGGCCACCAATTGGTGCAGAGGCCATCACATGCACATGTGCAGATACCTATAAAGGCAGGCTGTACTTGCTGGCCACACATGCAATCATCCCATTGCAGACGCTGAGAGAGAGAGAGAGAGACAGAGAGAGAGAGAGAGAGAGAGACGCACACCCCCACCCACACCAGTGGGAAAAAAAAAAAAAAAAAAAAAAAAAAATTATTAAAATAAAGCCAAAGATACAGAAAACTGAAAACTACAAACGCATACAAAGGAAAGGTATGTAACAGATATGTATTTACTGGCATGTAGTAAATGTATTTGAAGACTACTCTACAAACTTTGAAACATCAATATGTGGCAGCAGTACGTATCTATGCACAGATGCCCTGCATAACTACTGTCATGGACAAATCAGTGTGTAGCTGTGTGCAGTGGGACATAACTGTGATATATGTAGCTCAGCATAAAATGTCAAACATCTGAACCATGTCATCTGTGCTCTGTACAGTAGTGTGGACAATGGCTGTTTGCTGGTATATGACATGTGGTGGTTAAACGCTGTGGGTGTGATTTGTTATGTTTGCAGTGTTGCAGGCAGTGAGGCCTGCTAAAGCCACATGGGCTGAGAACACCTTCAATGCATTTCGCACAAGACTGTGCAATATCATTACATAACTGTATACCTCACATACTTTGCATAATTGATATTCCCACCATGAAAGGTGGACTGTATATGTGCCTATATGTATATCTATATGTACACCAATGGATGTTTTTATATATATATATATATATATATATATATATATATATATATACACATATATAGAGAGAGGGAGAGACAGAGTCATATTTACTGTGACAGATGCCTGGTGACAAAGCCATGGCCTCAAGCTCAATGTCTGAAATTCATTTGCATCCCTTTTGCTAAAAACTATGTACCCATGAACTACCACATAGGTGGTAGTCAACTTAACACCAAAAGTGTGATAAGAGACCATGGGACACAGGTGGACAGTAGTCTCACCCTTGATAATCACAGTGCCACACTAGTCATGTAATCTGTCTACATGACATACCTCATCACAAAAGCTGTGTCATACAGGGAAAAAGAGGTCAGTGTTCCCCTCTACTCATCACTCACAAAACCCATTATAGAGTACAATGCCCCTTCTAGTATGTACCTCACAAGACATCTACAGCAACTGGAAAGGCCACAGACATACCTCACAAAGAGTAATACTGTTCTCAAACAGGTGCCCTATGCAGACCGTCTCACAAAACCACAGCTAGACTGTGTTGCATACTGGCAACCCAGAGGTGACCTCTGCCTAACATACAAATGTCAAACCTAGAGCTGTTGGACATGCTCCACGTAAACAGATCACTATCCCTTCGAGCTACACGCTCTAGGGACCTAAACCTTGTCACCTCAATAGACAGAACATGCTGGAGGGATAGATTCCTATCTCAGAGACATCCCATAGTCTGGAACAAACTACCTATCAATAACGTCATGAATAATCTTGATGATTGGATGGGAGATAGGAAATACACCCCTGGAATCACCTCTGTGGCTCTGCTTGACAGGGACACATGAAGCTAAATTAGTTGGGTGTCAAAGGCCAGGGTACCGTCTGGCTAGGCTTCTATAGGTCCTAGGGTCAATAGCCTATAACCTACCTATGAACCAATACATACCCACATGTACTTGTTGCAATAATTGCTATGTGAGGTTGACTGAATGTGATGGTGAATGTGTCACAGTTGTGTATATGTCGGATAGCTTAGTGGGAAACTGTTTCTGTCATGGTATTATGTGTCCTAGCTCTGATCCCAGCAAAAGATGTGTATGCTATTGCTAGCCAGAAAAAGCAGTATGGCATATGGTCTGACGTAGTCCCTTTGTGTTAACTGGGGTGTGCCATTGAAGGATAAAGCAGTACATGTATGCTCATTGATTGGTACTGCTGGTGAATCAAACCCCTGTATGAACTGTAGTACTACCTGAAGCTGTAGACCTAAACAGCACAGTATGGTGTATGTCCACATTGCTTGGAAACACTGTTTTGTGTGTTCCCTGCAGTCCTCACAGATTACATACCTCAGGCATAAGGGTTTGTAAATACTGACACACAGTACTGTATGGTACACACGTAAAGCTCATCTGGGTTGCCATACCTCTGTGTCCTGTATGTATGTCTGATGTGTGTGTGGGTATGCCTGTAACATGCCCTCGGTCATATGTGTGTTACAGGATATAAGTGGGTATCTAGCAACATGTATAGTCTAGTAGAGCAGTATGCCTCCTATATTCATGAATGTGCACATATTGTAGGCAGGGGTTTTCTATCAACAACTAGTGTGGTATACTGGTAATACTGTAACTGGACTTTACAATCATTGCAATGGATTACATATTTCGTTATGCATTAGCTGGATATATACCTCCTCTGGCTAGGTGGTGCATTGTGTCGCATTGTGTCGCATACAGTGTGCCATGTACTGTTGCATAGTCTTACATAGTGGTTTATCTTTGTTGCTGTGCAGAAAATGTTTTAATATATACTGCGTGTCAGGCAGTGTCAGGCAGTTGTGGGTTGAGCACTGATGTGTGGTATTGAAAGTGTGTATCCTCTGACAGACAATAGTTTGCTATTTATGGCAGTTCGGTGATATCTGTACTGTAGAATAAGTGTGCCACATGACTTGCTCACACATATTGTTTTATTGTCTTCCAGGGTCATGTCCCACCATTGCAATCCTGCCTATAGCCGTGCAGAGGATGAGATACTAACCAACTGTCTCATCCAACAGTACACCCTGTTATTTTCAAGAACCAGCCAGTACCAGCAGGAGCGGACTGCGCAGTGGCAAGATGTTGTCCGAAGGATAAATAACATAGGCATACATAACCAGACTTATGAGCAGGTACGACATCACTGCAGTGATTTACTTAGACATGTCCGGCAGCGTGCGTCTGATGTCCATAGGCAACAGCTTTACACAGGTGGTAGGGTTGCTACCCATCCCCCCTCACCAGAGTGGTGGAGCTGCTCCTGAGCCTGGGGGCTCCAGGCCAACAATAAGAACAGCACACATGCATCATCATGGAGGCCGGAGCCCCCCAGCAAGTTCACATAGAGCGTGCAGGTAAGATGGCATATCTGTCGACTACTGTTACCTCTATTGTTAGATCATGCATATGTGAGATGTGTACTGTGCAGTTAAAAGATGTGGAGCCTGGTGTTGTTCCATAATGATAATTTGGAACATGGTGTGTAGGCCTGTGACTGTCAACCATTGTGCTACTGTAAGATTGCAAGCCCACAGTAGCAATGCCACAGTTGTTCCCACTGACAAACTGTTTCATATCCTTGTAGATCCCTCTGGTGTGACAGCAAGGCAGCAGACCCATGCTGGTGAGTGTGTTCTACATTTAATATTGCTAATAAAATGTGCATGTCATAGGTAAGGTGTAGGCCATGTACACATGTAACACACCTACGCATAATGCATGCTGTGCATGTTTGCTGTGAGACTATGCACATCTCAGTAACGTGAGTGGCTGCCTCAAACACATGCAATACACAGAGCATCCCAAACAATTGTGACTACACTATAGTGGACATTGGATAGGCAGTCGATACACATGCACACAACATACACAACTCTGTCATACACAGTACATGTTAATATGCTACACATGGCGTATTCAGACACACGCTGTAAGGTCACACTCCAGTATCCCAAATGTCATCCACACAGCACACATAATATACCTGAGGGGTAGAGGCCTATCATGGGGTAGTGGGACACTCTCCAACACGCAACACATCCATGTTAGGCAATGCTCCCTATTGGGCATCTTACAAACCCATGTAACAACTGGCTGTGAAATGGTGAATGTAGCCATGGTACTGCGGTTCAGGTACAGCATGATAGGTGCCGGTCTGGCACACATAAGTAGCCTTGAGTGACCACATGATACATGATGATGGCTCATGATACAACATGCCATCCAGTTACAGTAACCACAGTACTACACATAGCATTCATTGCTATACACCTAAATGTTGTGTGTGTGCAAACATATGCACCTATACACAATATGCATAGCAATCACCATTCGCAACAAGTGACACATATATGTCTTGTCATGCTATTGAGTGTATAGGTCACATGACACACATTGGGTATGTGTGATGTTAATGTTGCAGTTGTGTTGTAGCATGCCATGTCATGGCTGGCACTGGCATGTTCACAATATGTTCTACACTCACCATAACTACTGTACAATGGCTATGTTGAGCAATGGTATTCCATCATGTATACACGCACCACTCATCCTGTGTGTATACATAGCATGCATGAGCTAAACCGGTGTCCACAACTATCTGCTAAAGACACAGATGCTCTAATCAGTAACGGATATCTATGTGACACACAGATAAACATCCAGCCATGGTATGTATACCTGTGAGTGATGGTGCACAGCACATTGCAGAGCTTGTAATACTTGCACAGCAATGTTGTATCCATGTACACATTGAATTCCAGGGTGAGGACAATCACTGAACAACAACACACATGCATCAAAGCCATGTATACTGTTATTAATATGGACTGTCTACACTCGCACTGCATGCTGTTGAGCAACACACGTCCTGCATGCTGACACGTATGATATGACTGTTTGTCTTGTGATACTGTACCCCACCATCAACCGCTATTGGGTATGTTCTGGATTGCTGGTGGTGTGTGTGTGTGTGTGTGTGTGTGTGTGTGTGTGTGTGTGTGTGTGTGTGTGTGTGTGTGTGTGTGTGTCTGCTTTAATGAGGAGTGTATTTGGTGCATGTGTGCATGTGTTCATGTGTTCATGTGTGCATGTGTGCATGCGTGCATGTGTTCATGTGTGCATGTGTGCATGTGTGCATGTGTGCATGTGTTCATGTGTGCATGTGTGCATGTGTGCATTTGTTCTGACATCATGTACAGGTCGTAAAGTGTGCCTCCTGTCTTTGTCTCACAGGTGCTGAGGTTGGGCTGGTTCACTGCAGCAGGGAACCTGATGTCACTGGCTCAGATAGTCATAATGATAATAGGTGTGTTGAGGCACAGGCATGTTTGACAGGGTCTGTCGTTGGGCCACCAATCGGCAGTACACAGCTGTCCACCCCATCCATGCACACAGTCATACTGCCAATACATCCCTCATCACCAATGCCCTTAGCTGAGGGACAGTCTACATTCGGCAATGGCCAGGACAGTGTGGTACCTATAGCACATGCATCTGTACACAGCAGCCATACCCAGAGGTCTGGAATGGTACCACATAGGCAGATGTCCAGGGGTTCTTGTCGGAGCACTGCTGGCCATCATGCCCCTGGCAGACGTGCCACAGGTCTTACAACCTCACGCATGTCCCAGGCTGTCATGGAGGCACAGGCACATATGGAATGGTACACCAGACAGGGACTAAGGGCACAGAGGGTACATAACACTGCTTTAAATGACAGTATCCGTGACCTAGCAGGTGCCATCCGTAATTACACTGAGGTCATGGATAGACATTGGGGTGAGACATTAGATGTCCTCCACAATGTCATGTCCATGTGTCAGGACAGTGCGGGATGGGTGAGATGTCGTGGATGTATGCCAGCAACATCAGCAGCTGGAAGTCGCAGCGGATGTCCCTCAATTCACAGCTGCTCCCATAGTGCCAGTACAGCCCCAGCAATGTTGGGGGTGGGCTGTCCATAGACCATCCTAGAAGACCATGTGCATGTGGCTCTGGACAGTCCCAGCAGGGACCTGGGTCCAGTGTACATATGTCTACCTCTGAGGATAGTACTCAGTCTGGCTCAGTACCTGATACTGTCAGTAGCATCCCTGCCAGGCACATGTACCGTATCCATGGTGGGAGATGGTGATCTGTAAAGCCTGACAGGTACAGTCTGTGGCTTTCCCACAAATCCCTGTATATGGCAGCCACATGGTGGAACTGTGTGCATGCAGACACACACACACATAAACCAGACACCTAGGGCTAACACATACCCACACACATTACATCAACATTGGCCCATACCAGTACTCTTGGCCCTCACACACACACACACACACACACACACACACACACACACACACACACACACACATGCATGTCAATTGTATGGCTCAATGTAGGCCTCTGGCAAACCAACAACACACCCTGTGCATATGATGAAACCTGTGCCACCTCCTGTCATCTGTAACATTGATGCAGGAACAGGCTAACATGGTGCTGATGCACAGGGTGACTTTATGGCAGTATAGCAATGTTAGCATGTTGTCAGCAGTAAAGTGCAATGTTATCCTTGAAGGTGTAGCTGAACAGCTATGATTGTCAATGGAGTATTGTTTACACCAGTGTTAATCCCAATAGTGTATTGTCTGCCCACGTGCCACTTGGCTGATGTGTGTAGTATTGGCAGCATGTGTTAGAGAGTGGACAGTACATGTGGGATGTGTGCAGCACAGGTTTGCAGGTGTACATTTGTGAACATGGTGGAGGTACACTGTCTGCATGTACGTGCATAGGGGACACATGGGCAGGGTGACATGCCCTGTATTACAGAGTGTTAACACTCCATAGTTTCTATTGGTGGCCAGTATGCATTGTACTACACACATTTTGGAACTTGGGTACACATGTGTGTATGACATGGTTTGACACTGTGCTGTGGGTGATACTGTTACTATCTGTCATTGGTTTGCATTCTGGTAGTATACATAACCTCTACAGCCTGACCATAAACAATCGTTAGATGATGTCTTGACAACTGACAGACAGATGTGGGACACACAGTAACATTTGTACCCTTCAGGAAATATACTATGCCAGTAACCAGTGGTGTTCACCTGCACTCATTCCTGGGACCACTGCCGATTGCCATATAGCTCACTTAGGTACAAGCAAACACAGTAGGGATATGTCCGTCCATGTCTGGGAATGCATACTGTGGCCTATAATGCATTCTCTAGATGACACACACATCCTCCACAAGGGTATCATACGGACAGATACATGTTGTCAAACCCATGCTGTAAAACTATAAGCCAACTAAAGCATGGTCATCCACCTTTACAAAACATAGTATCCCCACAGTACCACATAGGTAGTAGCCTCCAACATGTTGACAGGTACCAATGGGTACATACAGCCAAGTGTTACATCATCTCTCCTTTGGTAATCCCATTTCCAAAGGTATTTTGAAATCCCTCGGTGAATCACATAAGCAATAAGGGGTCTGCATGCATATCCACAAAGGTTGTTGTACACCTATAATGAATAGCCATCATTGACAGACTTTGCTGCATTTTAACTGGTCTGAAATATACCTCAAGCATAAACCCTCACTCACACTATTCAATAGAAACCGTAATGAGTGTGCGTGGCACAGATGACCTAGGCCAGGGATCACTGCAGTGGCTGGGATTGTCACAAGCATACAGATGTGACCTAAGGTCTGGAAAGCAGCAGCACACTCTGGCAAAGGTAACAGATGTGTTCATGGAGAAAGCAGGGTTCCCACCTCTGAAATAATTGAGGTCACATGTACTTATATTAATTTGCCACACAGCTACCTGATGTGCAATGCACATACTGTTGTCATTGTGATATGTCATACAGTAGTAAAAGCAAAACCCACAACACAGTCACCAACTGTGTCATACACATAGAGAACACACACACACTCACCAAGTGCAGGATTCAAACCCCTACCTCACTACTTTATGATACTAGAGCAATACACATTTACACGATGCACTATACACATTACTGGGAGCTCTCCTTTCCACAGGTATATTTGTAGGATGGTGACATCATCAGACTTGACAAAGACAAGTATACCACTTTTGAGGTGTTGTAGTTGTCGCCAAAAAGTTGCTCCTCTACAAGGAGATACACACACAGTTGTCAAGTGCTGTATTCAAACTCCTACCTAGCGACTTAATGATACTACAGCAGTACACATTTACACAACATGCTATACACATTACTGGGAGTTTTCCTTTCCACAGGTATATTTGTAGAATGGTGACATCATCAGACTTGACAAAGATGGGTATACCACATTTAAGGTGTTGTAGTTGTCTCCAAAAAGGTTGCTCCTCTACAAGGAGATACACACACACTGTCATACAGTTGTCAAGTGAAGGATTCAAACCCCTACCTAACTACTTAATGATACTAGAGTAGCACGCACTTATACGACGCGTTATATACATTACTGGGAGTTCTCCTTTCCACAGGTATATTTGTAGGATGGTGATATCATCAGACTTGAAAAAGATGGGTATACCACATTTAAGGTGTTGTAGTTGTCTCCAAAAAGTTTGCTCCTCTACAAGGAGATACATACACACACACTTGTCAAGTGCAGGATGCAAACCCCTATCTAACTACTTAATGATACTAGAGCAGTACCTATTTACACAACACGCTATATACATTAACGGGAATTCTTCTTTCCACAGTTATATTTGTAGGATGCTGACATCATCAGACTTGACAAAGATGGGTATACCACATTTAAGGTGTTGTAGTTGTCTCCAAAAAGGTTGCTCCTCTACAAGGAGATAAACACACTTCTCAAGTATAGGATTCAAACCCCTACCTAATTACTTAATGATACTAGAGCAGTACGCATTTACACAACACGCGATATACATTACTGGGAGTTCTTCTTTCCACAGGTATATTTGTAGGATGGTGACATCATCATACTTGACAAAGATGGGTATACCACATTTATGGTGTTGTAGTTGTCTCCAAAAAGGTTGCTCTTCTACAAGGAGATACATACACACACACAGTTGGCAAGTGCAGGATTCAAACCTCTACCTAACTACTTAATGATACTAGAGCAGTACGCATTTACATGACATGCTATACCCATTACTGGGAGCTCTCCTTTCCACAGGTATATTTGTAGGATGGTGACATCATGAGACTAGACAAAGTGGGTTACATTAGGTGACATTAGGTGGGCTACATAGAAGAAATTAGTAGACATTTTGGCAATGTGATCATCAAAGGATAGTTTACTGTCTACCTGTGTCCCCAGGGCCATAATTACATTCTCCGTACATACTGGATTCCCACCTATGTGGTAATTTGTGTGCACTTTGTTTTATCCAAAGGGGATGACTATGCATTCTTTGGCATTCTGCTTGAAGGCATTGTTTTGACACCAGGTATCTGTCTGTCTATAACCCTTCTGTAGGATGTCTGTGTCAGCTGTGGAGTCGATTATGGACCACAGTTATCAGTCATCTGCAAACTTGTTCAGTCATGCTCCTCCCATGCTTGCCTGTACCTCTGAGCAGTATCTACTGAACAGGTGGGGTTCCAGGACCAATATTTGTGGGATGCCATTTGTGACTGATTTAGAGTCGGACATAGCACCCGCAACTCTGAACATGTGTGTTTGATCTGTGAGCCAGTTGGCCACCCATCCTGTGACATAGCTTGTAACGTTCAAGCTGGTAAGCTTGTCCATGATGCCAGAGTAGGGAATGGTGTCGAAAGGCCTTAGTGAGGTCCAGGTGGGCTGTGTGGACTACATTCACCTCCATCTATGTCCTTGGTAACTGTTTCAAATAAGTCAACTAGGTTTAGGAGACAGGATCTACCTTTAACAAAGCAAAGTTGGGTAAAGTCCAGTGTCTGGAGGTCCCCATTGTCTCTGTTTATGGGTTCCATGATAATTTGCTCCATAGCGTTGCAGACCAGGCTGAGTAGGCCTATAGAGCAATGGTTTCCTGGTTCTGTTCTGGCACCCCCTTTGTGGAGCTGGATGACTGTTGCTGTATGCCATTCCTTGGGTACATAGCCTGTGGTAAGGTTGAGTCTGGACAGTGAATGTAGGTGAGGGTGTAGTTCCTTTTGGGGCTGGTGTAAGTCGCAGCCTGGGACACCATCCAGTCCCATTGATGCTGTGTTCTTAGGTTTGGAGAGGGCTGTTTCTACCTGCATATCCATCAAGTCTGGTGCTCTTCATTCTTCTGGGATGGACACAGGCCCTTTTGGGAGTGATGTGGGGGGAGTTTGCACTGAACTTGTCCCCCAGTATGTGGGCAATGTAAGTTGGTTCAGTGTATCTTTTTTCCATTTTGCAGTAGCTGACAGCATTTTTGAGAGTTCCACCTAAATGTTTGGTATAGCTAACAAAGGCTTTGTGGCTGTTATTCTTACATTCCTTGGCAATTTGTCTTTAGAAACTGGCCTTGGATTATTTAATGTGCGATCATTGTTTCTTCCTAATAATGATCAGTGATGCCTTTCCTTATGTGAAGTTTGCTCTATCATGTGTTCGTTCCCTCCTTCTGTTGTATAGCTCATTTATGTGCGACAACCACCTGATTGGTTTCCTATATTTGGAGGAGTGCATCATGGTTTTATTTGGCATGTCTCAATACATGTATCCCTGTAGATGCTCATAGAATGCACTTGTAAATTATTCTGCAGATTGTATAGCATTATCCTATAGCAAGGGTGCTTTAGAACTTTCCACTTTGGTCTTGAGAAGTGTGCTGTTTGCTTTAGAAACTTTCTTCACAGTGGTTTCCTTGACTGTGTGTGGGGGGGGGGGCGTGATGTGGATGTCCTGTGTGATTACTTTATGATCTGATATTACCAGCGAGGGGTTTATCTCTGTTGTGGAACACTGGTACCCAATGTTGGTGATGATCAGGTCCAGTATGTTGTCACCTCTAGTGGGCGTAGTAACCAGCTGTTCCAGAGCGTTTGAGGTTTTAAACTCTGGGAAGCATTGGGCAAGGGACGTTGTACACGAGTAATTCTCCCAGTCAGTGTTTTGGTAGTTGTACTCTCCTCATATAATGGTGTTTGGTAGGACATTTGTATTTTCCACTGTTCTCAGGAATACTGGGTGAGGTTCCTGAGACAAGGTAGGTGATCTGTAGCAGGCTACAATCTGATAAGCAGCTTTGCACAATGTTAGTTGCACTTGCATGGTCTCCAAGGCCTCATGCTGTGCCACTAACCTGAAGGTGTGGGTATCCATAGGGTACATGGATACACCACTTCCTTTTGTATTTCACTCTGGGTTTTGGGGCCGAAGATATGAGGGATTGTGAGTGTTTTACGTAGAGCATGTCCAACAGCTCTGTGTTTGACATAGCTTTGTATGTTAGGCAGAGATCACCTCTGAGTAGGCGATATGCGAGAGTGTACAGCTGGAGCATTTTGAGACTGTCTGTGTATGGCATGTATTTCAGGCCGCTAATGCTATTTGTGAGGTATGTCTGCAGCCTTTCCAGTTGTTGTTGATGTCTTGTGAGGTACATAGCAAAAGGGGCATTGTACTCTGTTATGGATCTAGTGAGTGATGAGTAGAGGGGAACAATGTCCTCTTCTATCCTGCATGAGACACCTTTTGTGATGAGGTGTGCCATGTAGAAGGATTTCCGGACTACTGCGGGGATGTGATTATCACAGTTGTATCCACTGTCCACCTGTGACCCAAGGTCTCTAATTACACTTTCAGTGTTAAGTATACTACCGCCTATGTTGTAGTTCATGGCTACAAAGTTTTTACCAAAGGGGATGACAATGCACTTTTTGGCATTGAGCTTGAAGCCATGGCTTTGACACCAGGCATCTGTCTCAGTGAGGCCCTTTTGTAGGATGTCCACATCTTCAGTAGTTTTGGTTATGGCTCCTAGTTTGCAGTCATCTGGAAACTTCATTAGCCACAGACCTTCCATGTTAAAGTTTACTTCAGGGAAGTAGATTCCAGACAGGACAGGAGTCAGGACTGAACCCTGTGGTACTGCATTTGTCTATGGTCTAATGTCATACTTGGAGTCTGCTACTTTCACAGTGTGTGTTCTGTCAGTTAGCCAGTTGGCATCCCATCTTGTGACATAGCGATTTATACATAGTTTAGTGGGTTTATCTATAATTCCAGAGTTGGGGATGGTGTTGCAAGCCGTGGCAAGATCTACATAGGCTGTGTGAACCACCTTACCCTAGTCTACGGTTCTGGTGACTGCTTCAATGATGTCTATCAGGTTAAGGAGACATGATCTGCTTTTTACAAACACAAAATGGTTGTGATCCAGTATTTGGAGATTACCAATGTCTTTTTTTATAAGTTATATGATGATACATTCCATGGCCTTGCAGAGCAGGCTCATCAGGCTAATGTGCCGCTAGATCCTGGGGACCATGGTGTCTCCCCCCTTGTGTAGTGGGATAACCGTTGCTGTGCGCCATTCAGCAGGCACAAAGTCTGAGGTGAGGCTATGACTGAACATGGTACGTGGGTGTGGTGCCTGTTTGTTCTGTAGTTTGTGTAGATCACAGCCTGGGATGTTATCTGGTCCCATGGATGCTGTGTTGCTGGCTTTGGAAGAGTGTTTTTTACCTGTGCAGCCATGATGACAGCAACTTTGCAGTCTTCCGTTATGGAGATGTGCTCATTCATGGGTGAGGGGGGGTAAAGTTAGCACTGATCCTATCTGCATGGATGTTGGCAATATCAGTTGGGTCTGTATACTTAGTGCCATTGTGCTGTAACTCAGAGCAGATCTGAATGTTGACATTGAGATTCTTGACATAGCTATAGAATGCTTTGTAATTGTCTTTAGAATCAGTGTTGATTCTGTTTTCATAACTAGCTTTGGAGGATTTTATCATAGATCACAGCTTCTTAGTGATGTGGACCATGGAGATCCTCCCCTCATGGGATTTTACCCTGTTTTGCAACAGTATTTTCCTTCTGTTGTGCAGTTTGTTTATGGCAGGGGAACACCAGATTGGCTTCCTTTTCTTGGAGGTTAGCATCTTGGTTCTGTTTGGGATAGCACGATGCATGCAGTCATGTAAGTGCTTATGAAGTGCAATTGTGAAGGATTAATTAGTCATAACTGTATTGTCCATCTGCATGTGTGTCCTGCAGTTCAGCACTCTGTCTTAAGAAGCATGACGTTGGCTTTGGAGAAATTATTTAACATGGTTTCCTTAATGGGGGTGTGGGTCTAGAATGTGGATATGTAGGGTGATTAGCTTATGGTCAGATGGGACCAATGAGGCGTTGACATCAGGTGTGGAACACCGGTCATGCAGGACAAACCAAACCCCGTAACCAACACAAATAACCACAAAGTGAGCTAAATGCTACTCATTGCCAGAAGTCTCAGCCTCCAGATGCACACACTTGAGGCACTTCTCATTATGGAGAATATTGATATCTGTGCAGTATCGGTAACCTAGTTCAAGGCTCCAGACAGCACACCAGCACTACCAGGATACTACTCATTCAATACCTTCCAGCATCAGAACCTGAATCATAGCACATAGGGTGAGGATGTATCCATATTCATCAAGGATACCTACACCTCTCTCTACATGCTCTCTACAGGATATGTACCCATAGAATGTTGCACAGCAATGTTCTTCACACTCCACAGGGCTGGGGCCACGGAAAGCCTTTGGCATTCATGCTCTATGAGCCTGACAATTGTGTTCTGCAAGGCAATGGAGCCAATCATAATGGAAATCAACAATACAGAGATTGGGAACCTTCACACAGTTGAGCACACACAGTTTGGCTTGGTCAAAGGCAGGACACACCTCCTGAACTGGGAGGATTTCTTTGACAGTTACCCAGGCTATGGATGATTGAAATGAGATCCACACAGCCTACCTATGCCTTGCTAAGGCCTTTGACACCATTCCCCAGTCAGGTATCATAGATGAACTCACCAACCTGGCCATGAATCCATACATCACAGGATGGATTGCAAACTGCCTCACAGATAGGTCACACACATTACAAGTTGCTGACTACATGTCAGACTCTACACCGGTAACGACTGGCGTCCCCCAGGGTTTAGTCCTGGGGTCCCTCCTGTTTGGTATAGACTCAAATGTACATGCCAACACAGGAGAGTTGTGGTTGACTAAGTTTCCTGGGAATTGTAAAGTGTTTGCCATAATAGATTCCCCGGAAGACAGACATATTACCCAGAAGGGACTCTATGAGACAGATGTGTGGTGTCAGAATCATGGCCTCAAGCTCACTGTGGAAGAATGCATAGTGATCCTCTTTGTTGAAAACAAAATACACACAAACTACCACATGGGTGTTACCTCCTTAAAAATGACAAGGTGATAAGGGATCTGGGGACACAAGTAGATAGTCATCTTTCCTTTGACAACCATATTGCCAAAGTGATTGGGAGATCCTATGTGGCCCACCTAATCAACAAAGGGTTTGCATCAGGATCCAAAGAGGTAGTGTTGGCACTCTACTCTTACATCATCAGACCCATCATTGAATACAGTGCACCATTTTGGATGTACTTGACTTAGCATATCCAGCAGCTGTAGAGGACACATAAGTACCTCTCCAAGAGGATTACTGGCCTCAAACAGTTGTGTTATGCAACACAACTGGTAAAACTACATCTGTTTTTCATTATGTACCGCCTACTCAGAGGCACACTCTGCCTAACATACAGAGTCATGTCCAACACATGGCTGTTGAACATGCTCCATCTACACATAACAACATTGAGTTGCCCTACACATTCCAGGGATATGAACCTCATCAGGACGATGATTACAACATGCTGGTGGGATACAGTACCATCCCAGACACTTGCCTTACTGTGGAACAGAGTCCCAATGTACATCAGACAGAACCCCTTGCTGACACTCTTCAATTGGAACCTTGATAAGTGGATGGGAAACAGACAGTTCATGCCAGGCATCACATCAGCAGCGCCACTAGAAAGGGGCTTAGGGTACTAACTATTAGAACTAGGCCTTGGGAAACTACCCAATGGTGTGGTGAAAGCTACACAACTTGTGTAGGCTGATATATGCCTTCGTGGACATAGTCTACTACATTCCTATGGACCTATGTGACAGGTACATGTCTACAGGTAGTACATGTGTACTTCATTGTACAGTCATGTTGTACAGCAGGCACATGGACCACATATACTGTAATGCTTACAGATACTGGTGGCTGTTGTGTACAGTGGGAGAGATGTGTGCCTCATGTCTTTCGTGCCATTGGGATGTGTGCTGGGTGGGACAGTCCTGGATGGCTCCCTGGCATGGTCACCCTCTTCCACACATCTGTGTCTATCCATCTTTGGCTTATTATACTGTGTTCCCCCTACATATATATATATAGGTACATAAGTAGGTGATAGGCTATCTGCCTGAAGGTATATATTAGTATGTCCAGAGTGTGCAGCTATCACCACCCATGGAGTTAGTTCCCTAGACCTCTGTGTAGTAGAGCTGATGTAGTGATCCATGGTGTGACAGTTCAGTTTCTCATACACTCATCAAGACTCCTCTGGAAGAGTGTCACTGAGAGTCTCGGTTTAATGTTGGTTGGGAGCCTGTTCCAAAGCAAGGGAAGTCTGTGAGTTAGTCATGTATCCCTCCAACATGTTCTATTTAATGTTGTGATGATAATATCCCTAGAGCATGTGGTACAGTGAGCTTGGGTTTACGTCAGATAGCGCATGTACATCAGTTCTGCATTGGACATGGACCTGCCTGTTGGGCAGAGATCTTCTGAGTAGACAGTATGCAACAGAGTACAGATTGAGTTAAATTCAGTCTGGTTGCATGGAGCAACTGTTTGAGGCCAGTAATCCTCTTGTTGAGGTACTTCAGTGGTCTTTCCAGCTGCTGAAGGTGCCTAGTCAGATTCATCACAAGTGTGTTGTGGTACTCTCTGATGGGTCTGCTGACTGATGAGTAGAGGGAACCTCCTTTGACCTACATGCAAAGTCCTTGGCAGTTTGTGGAAACACATAGCATGATTTTCTAACCAGTTTGTGAATATATTTCTGGAAGTAGTGATGACTATTCACATGTGTCCATAGATCCCTTATTATCACCTCCATATTTAGGGTGTTGGCACCTATGTGGTATTTGTATGACTGTAGCTCGAGGGCATAATTTTTACACCACATATGTCTGACTGAGACCCTTTTTAAGGATGTCTCTGCTGTCCCACACATCGATTATGACTACTTTTTTGCAGTCATCCATAAACTTTGCTAAACATAGCCCTCATGTGTTTGACTGTATTTCTGAAAAGTATACACCAGACAGGAGGGGTCCCAGGACTTAGCCATGGGGGACAGCAGTTGTTACTAGCTTGGACAGGAGACCACAATTCTTACCTTGTGGGATCTATCTGTGCCCCATTTGGCAATCCATCAGATGACATACATATTTATGCACTGGTTGTTGATTTTGTGGATACAACATGTGTCTGGGATGTTGGAAGAGGGCTTTCCAAGGTCTATGTAGGACGAGTGTAGCTCATTTCATTGATGTATGTCCTGGGTGACTGCCTTGAAAACAGTCTAGCAGGTGTGGGAACCATGATCTGCCCCTGACCAAACCTAAATTGGTAGGGTTGGGTGTTTGTAGGCTCACAATAGCTCTGTTTATGAGTTCCATCATGATGGACTCCATGGCCTTGCAGATCAGGCTTAATAGGCTTATAAGACAATCATTCCCATGGTCTGTTGTGCACCAACACTTGTGGAGTGTGCCAAATGTTGCTGTAACACATTCAACAGTTTCATATCCTGTACAGAGGGTGAGTCTCAATGGACTGTTCAGGTGCAGGGTCTGTTTGTTTTGAAGTTCACATATGACACAGCTAGGGAAGCCATGTCATCCCATAGACACCGTGTTTTTAGGTTTAGAAAGTGCTGTTTAACCATTGTATATGTGATTTCTGGGTTTTCACAGTCTCCAGGTATTATAATGAGCCCTTTTGTCAGTGAGAGGGGGGTAAATATGTATGAACCAGTCTGACAAGATGTTGGTGGTGTCAGCCATTTACATGTATTAATTTACAGTTTGCAATGACTCAGAACATATATGTGTTTACATTGATATTTATGACATTGCGAAATAAAGCTTCATGGTTCTCTATGGACTCTTTGACAATATTTTTGCCAGAACATGGATTGGATAATGTTAGGAGTGCTCATTGTTTATTGATGATACTGATCGGAGATTTATTGGTCTTCTTTGAATTTTCACTTTCTCTGAACAAGTTCAGTACTTGTAGTACATAGTTTGATTATGACAGGAGCCCAATATGTTGTATGGGTCTGTTTTCATATCACTGTGTGCGCAAGGCAGGATTGGTGGATAGTAACATGTTTCTGGGGGGAGAACTGCAACTGCCAGATATGTGTGTCCCACTGCTGTACTCAGACATGGCCTAAGTGTGTGAGCATGCCCAGTATGACCTTTCAGTATGTTGTTGACTGACATTTGCTTCGTTTATTGAAGTGTGTGAGCTTGCCCAGTATGACCTTTCAGTATGTTGCTGACTGGGATTTGCTAAATTTGTTGAAGTGTGTGAGCATGCCCAATATGGACATATATACTATATGTGTGTGAATAATCAAGTTGTTTTTTACTTCAGGGCTCACCTTTATGTTGTACATCGACAGGAAGCACTCTGTGCCTGCAGGGCTTCCATGAGTCATTTTGCATACACTTATCAACATTTCTACATACGGGGGGACA
The DNA here is from genome assembly GCF_019279795.1 of Protopterus annectens. NCBI lineage: Eukaryota > Metazoa > Chordata > Ceratodontiformes > Protopteridae > Protopterus > Protopterus annectens. Next base: position 1,084,119,850 of record NC_056739.1, on the reverse strand, counting down.
GCTATTATTTGCACATTTCTATCCAGGGGGCACACCTGATTGTTACTGTGGGTGTACATTGGATGAGGGGTTCACCTGACACTTATACACATTTGCTAGGCCTGCACTGCTATGTCAGGTACTCCATTTCAGTGTGTACTGTTGCCTATCATACTGGCTTGAGGCATACTACTGTACTACAGAACTTAGCTTCCAATTCCACGTTTATTAGTTTGTGACTTCAGAGCCTACACAACCCGCATCACACTGCCTGGCCTGCTGTTATCTGTCTGCATAGGCCTGGGGGGAAGTTGAGAGGGCATGATACAGCATTTGTTTGTGTTTGCGTTAGTCTACAATTGCCCTGCTGTGTCTGTGCCAGTGAAATGCTGTCATGGCTTAGTGGTTCAGTACTGTGTCTATAGTGCACAGTATCCTGAGTTTGAGCCCTGTCACTGCTTTTTGTTTTCCTGCTGGCCAGACATGACTGGTTAAGGAACAATAAAGCAGGTGTGAGCGTGTTTAACCGACTTTGCCTGACTTTGCCCAACGTTGCCAAACATTGCCCGACGTTGCGCTAGTTTGTGCGGCGTGAAGCTCTGCGCAATTGTGCTTAAATATGCTAAATACTGGTAAAATGTGCTAAATACTGCTTTATATTGCTTAATATAGGGCAATTATGCCTCAGATGGTGCTGCAGGGCTGCCTATGTCAGATGCACATAATACACTCCCTATACATGTTTGAAACAGGTAGTGTCAAGTTAGGCATCCCTTTTATTGTATGTGCGAGTCAGAGAGAGGTGTCATTTCCAGGGTTCCTACTGAGTCAGTGTATGTGCTATGCATTGCCTCTTTGCCAAGGACAGGGCATACTGGGCATGCCTCCTTCTGCCTACTGGGGCAGGCTCAGGTTGTTTGTCCTCTGAGTCACGCTGTGCCTGTGCAGGCCTTGATGATGGTGAGGGGCTGTTTGGCCCTGCCCCATGCTGTTCCTGCTGCAGCTGTTTTCACAGGATCATATTGTGTAGCATGGCACATACCATGACAATTTGGGTACATGTAGTTGGTGAGTACTGCAAGGCTCCACCGGATGTGTCCAGGCACCGGAACCGTGACTTGAGCATCTCAAACACATGCTCAATTATGTTTCTTGTTTGTGCATGTGCCTCATTATGGAATTCTTATTCGGGTGTGTGTGCATTTCTGATGGGTGTCATCAGCCACGGCTCCAGTGCGTATCCAGCATCCCCCACTAGGTGACCGTCAGGGATGTCCCCATTGGCAAATCTCTGGTACAGCTGTGTCAGAGGCCAGATGTGGGAATCATGATAGCTTCCAGGGCAGCCAGCACACACATTCATTATTATGCCCTGGGCATCGCACACGACCTGGCAGTTGATGGAGGGGAAGCCCTTGCGGTTGATGTAGACACTACCCCACTCACTGGGTGGTGCTTTGATGTGTATGTGCGTGCAGTCTATTGCACCCACCACCTCAGGGTATTCCGCTATTTGGTGGAAGAGACGCATATTGCTGGCCAATGCCTCACTGGAATTGGGGAAATATACATGCTCACCAACATGTGCTGACATGGCATCCAGGAACTGGTGCAGTACCCTGGATGCTGATGCCTGTGAAACACCCATCATATCACCAGTTGGTCTCTGGAAGGTACCTGTAGCTAGTATTCGTAGTCCAACACATACCTTGGCATCCACTAGGATGGGTTCCCCTCTGTTGGTTCTGTGTGTGAGGCAAGGCCAGCACAGCTCAACAATTTGCTGCAGGAGGTCTCTGTCCATTCTATAGCGCTCCACTATCTCCAGCTCAGGTAGCCCCTGGTAGGTTACCCTGGGTCTGTACACTCTTCTCTGTCTCCTCACTGTGGGTTGCTCAGCAGCATTCACAACATCATCACCCTCAGCACCTTGCACATGTTGGTTTATAATAGCAATGGCAGCTCCTAACATTTTGTCAGCCTTAAGCTTTTTGAGTTTTCACTCTTTCTAAACTGCAGTGTTGCAGAGTTCTTTTGAGAAAACAGGTTAGACTGCTGTTTGCAGAGTTTAAATTGCTGGGTTGGGCTGGGCTAGTCGACTGCCTGTGTAATTGGCTGATTGTGATATATTTCACCTGGCAGCTCTGCTAGTTCTCCTTGGTTAACTTCCTACTACTTCTTTTCCTTCCTTTTTCCCTTTCTGTTTCCACAAGGGGCAGCAGCACGCAAACAAGAGCACACGAGCGCACACTAGCGCACACTCCCCTTGCTGTGTGCCTGTTTGCAAGAAATTTCTGATATATCCACGGCGTACGCCTTTGGTTTCTTGTTTGCAGCTACTACCACTGTAAACACGCCTCTTGCAATCCTGAGCAACTCAGGCCAAACACATGCCACTGTGCTCCAAACACGTTACAGTCTTTCAGACATACACCCTCATGACGTCACCTATCTTCTACTCGACTACTACTCTACTCCTACACTTACACTCTAGGAACATGGCTCACATGCCAGGGAAAGTTGGGATTCACTATCCTTATCCTCATTTGCATAGGATTGCCTACTAATGCTTGGTTACATCTCTCACACTGAGCTTCCCCCCCTTAGCAACCACTACTCAGTGGCCATATTGTTTGCAGCCTGCCATTCACCTGCATGGCAGGACAAGCTTTTTAGTGTAAAAGCACATTTGTGGATGTTTTGCCCTTTTTTCATTTAATTTAAAGCGCAGCATGTTTGCACGACGCTGCGCTACGGTTAAACATCGGCGATCGGAGAAAAAAAAACATTGCATTTTGCGGATTTACAACATTTGCAAATGCCAATGGCCTTATATTTGGCCATTGGCATGCTTCCATAACTAGATGCATCCTTTATTTGGAGCTGTCATAGCTCCGTTTAGCTATTTGCAGAACGGTACTCTGTTACCAACAGAGTACAATTCTGCAGATAATACTACTCTTACACGGACAGGTTAGTGGTTCCTGGATTGCAAATTTACCTAATTTGCATAGCTTTCAGCAGCAAATGAGGTAATTTGCATACCATCACACTGTCCGTGCAAGAGTAGCTTTAGAAGCTCTCATGCACGCCCCTACCGGCTATTGCTGAATCGCTCGGCAGACATATTGCCTGTCTGCCATCTTACACTGTTCTTACACTCCGTTCAGGCCTTCATAAATTTGGCCCAATGTTTTTTCATTAAATTCAAGATGAAGCTGTCCCTTTGTCACTGAGCTTAAAACCAGTGAAAAAACTGTGAAGTGTAAGAAGATAATATTGTTGATTTTATTTTCTGCTGAAGAAAGCTTTATTCAGTAGCCATTTTTGATGTATTAAAAAGAATCTTTGCTGATTCATCCAAAAGCTCTTTTTCTGGCTTATATTTAAGTAAATTTTGCATGACAGTAAGGAGGGTTTTTAGTTGAATATCCTGTGAAATTATACAGTTGTAATATTTGTTTTCATAATGAACATGTAACTGAAATGAGTTTTTGCTTTTTTGGCACTTTTTCATTTTTGTGGCAGCTGCAGTTAACTGAAGTGTTTCTGTATTTGCACATGGGTTGTTTACTTATAAAATAACTTAAACATTTGCTATAGTACTTGCTGAGATCATTTCATTTTCAGTAGAACTATTTGCTACTTTATCTTTGCATGGGTGACCAATCATCTGTCCCAAGACTGCAATGAAATAATTGTTACTGTCTGTAAATCTGTTATGTGTTGAATAGGCATTACCTACTTCTAGTCAGCCTCACCACAATAAAGTACAGCTGAAAAAATATCTGTCTATATATATATATATATATCAATATCTATATACATACACATATATATGCTGTGTGTGTGTGTGTGTGTGTGTGTGTGTGTGTGTGTGTGTGTGTGTGTGTGTGTGTGTGTGTATATATATATATATATATATATATATATATATATATATATATATATATATATTTATTCTTCTTCTTTCGGCTGCACCCATTAGGGGTCACCACAACGGATCATCTGTTTCCATTTCTTCCTGTCCTCTGCATCTTGCTCTGTCACACCAACCACCTGCATGCCCTCTGTCACCACATCCATAAACCTTATGTTAAGCCTTCCTCTTTTCCTGTTACTTGGCAGCTTCATCCTTAGCATCTTTTACCCAATATATTCTGCATCCCTCCTCAGCACATGTCCAAACCAATGTAATCTTGCCTCTCTGGCTTTATCTGCAAACCTTCCAACCTGGGCTGACCCTCTAATATACTTATTCCTAATCCTGTCCACCCTCGTCACACCAAGTGCAAATCTTAACATCTTTAACTCTGCCACATCCAGCTCTGACTCCTGCCTTTTTGTCAGTGCCACTGTCTCCAACCCATATATCATAGCTGGTCTCACTACCCTCTTGTAGACCTTCCCTTTCACTCTTACTGGTACTCGTCTGTCACAAATCACTCCTGACACTCTTCTCCACCCACTCCATCCTGCCTGCACTCTCTTCTTCACCTCTCTTCCACACTCACCATTACTCTGAACTGTTGATCCCAAGCATTTAAACTCATCCACCTTCACCACCTCTACTCCCTGCATCCTCACCATTCCTCTATCCTCCCTCTCATTCACACACATATATGCTGTCTTAGTCCTGCTGACCTTCATTCATCTTCTCTCTCGAGCATATCTCCACCTCTCCAGGGTCTTCTCCATCTGTTCCCCACTCTCATTACAGATCACAATGTCATCTGCAAACATCATATTCCATGGGGACTCCTGTCTAATCATGTCTGTCAACCTGTCCATCACCACTGCAAATAAGAAAGGGCTCAGAGATGATCCTTGATGTACTCCCACCTCCACCTTAAACGCATCCTTCACTCCCACCACAGACCTCACCGCTGTCACACTACCCTTGTACATATCCTGTACCACTCTTACATACTTCTTTGACACACCTGACTTCCACATACAATACCACAACTCCTCTCTACACACCCTGTCATATGCTTTCTCTAAGTCCACAAAGACACAATGCAACTTCTTCTGACCTTCTCTGTACTTGTCCATCAACACTGTCAGTGCAAACATCGCATCTGTAATGCTCTTTCATGGCATGAAACTATACTGCTGATCACTAATCATCACCTCCCTTCTTAACCTAGCTTCCACTACTCTTTCCCATAACTTCATGCTGTGACTGATCAGTTTAATCCCTCTGCAGTTACTACAGCTCTGCACATCACCCTTATTCTTAAACATTGGTACCAAAACACTTTTTCTCCATTCCTCAGGCAGCCTCTCACTTTCCAAGATTTCATTAAACAATCTAGTTAAAAACTCCACTACCATTTCACCTGAACACCTCCATGCTTCCACAGGTATGTCATCTGGACCAACAGCCTTTCCATTCTTCATCCTCTTCATAGCTATCCTTACTTCCTCCTTGCTAATCCACTGCACTTCATGATTCACTATCCGCAAATCATCCAACCTTCACTCCCTCTCATTCTCTTCATTCATCAGCCCCTCAAAGTACTCTTTCCATCTGCTCAACACACTCTCCTTACTTGTGAGTGCATTTCCCTCATTATCATTTATCACCCTTACCTGCTGCACATCTTTACTAGCTCGGTCCCTCTATCTAGCCAATTGGTGCAGGTCCTTTTCTCCCTCCTTAGTGTCCAACCTTTCATACAACTCTTCATAAGCCTTATCCTTAGCCTTCGCCACCTCTCTCTTTGCCATGCACCTCATCTCCTTATACTCCTGTCTACTTTCTTTATCTCTCTGACAATCCCACTTCTTCTTTGCCAACCGCTTTCTCTGTATACTCTCCTGTACTTCCTCATTCCACCACCAGGTCTCCTTGTCCACCTTCCTCTTTCCAGATGTCACACCAAGCACCTTTCTAGCCATCTCCCTTACTAGCTCTGCTGTAGTCACCCAGCTATTCAGTAACTATTCACTGCCACTCAGTGCCTGTCTTAACTCTTCCCTAAACTTCCCCTCACAATTACCCTTTTTCAATTTCCACCATTTGATGCTTGGTGCTGTCCTCACACTCCTCCTTTTCTTGATCACCAATGTCATCCTACAAACCACCATCCTATGCTGCCTAACTACACTTTCCACTGCCACCACTTTACAGTCTCCAGTCTCCTTCAGACTGGCCCTTCTACATAAGATATAATCCACCTGTGTGCATCTTCCTCCACTCTTGTATGTCACCCTATGCTCCTCCCTCTTGTTAAAATATGTATTCACCACAGCCATGTCCATCCTTTTCACAAAATCCACTACCATCTGACCTTCTGCATTCCTTTGCTTAACACCATACCTACCCATCACCTCCTCATCCCCTCTGTTCCCTTCACCAACATGCCCATTGAAATCTGCTCCAATCATCACTCTCTCACCCTTAGGTACAGTCATCACCACTTCATCCAACTCACTCCAAAATTTTTCTTTCTCATCCATCGCACACCCAACTTGTGGAGCATATGCACTAGCAACATTCATCATTACACCATCAATTTCCAGCTTCATAAACATCACTCTATCCGACACTCTTTTCACCTCCAAAACACTCTTAGCATACTGTTCTTTCAGGATAACCCCTACACCATTTCTCCTCCCATCCACACCATGATAAAACAATTTGAACCCACCTCCGATACACCTAGCCTTGCTCCCCTTCCCTGGTCTCTTGCACACACAATATACCAACCTTCCTTCTGTCTATCATATCAGCTAGCTCTCTCCCCATACCAGTCATACTTCCAACAAAGTTCAGACCCTCACTACCACAGTCCTAGCCTTTACCTGCCTTTGGGCATGCCTTCCCCATCTTCTCCTCCTTCGGCCAACAGTAGCCTAATTTCCACCAGCACCCTGTTGGCCAACAGTACTGGTGGCGGTCGTTGTTAACCCAGGCCACGACTGATCCCGTATGTATATCTGTACTGTTGTCCGCATGTATGATTTGGCATAATTTTATGTCGGATGTCCTTCCTGATGCAACCCTTCCCATTTATTCCGGTTTTGGACCGGCACAAAGAAATGCACTGGCTTGTGCGTATATATATATATATATATATATATATATATATATATATATATATATATATATTACTTTGATGACATGTCAGCTGTCGGAGTAGCCTGGGGGTGGTAAACTTTCAAAGACATCTCACATCCACTTGTCTCCTTTCCAGAGTGTGCCCCCTTGCAAATTCTTGTATCTGCCACTGCTGTGTATCATTTTGCACAATCATTACCTGACAACATGTTATTAAAATGGAGTAGTATCTTAAATTTATAAGCAGAGACACCAAAACCAGTAAAGGAGTCCTTTATGTCAGTTATTTACATGGAAATTGTTGGCTTGTAAATGGTGGGGAAGCCTGGAAGGGATAAAGTATTAAAAGTATTACACACCGTAAGTGAAAGAGATGTGGTGTTAACAGCCATGCAAAGTCAAAATACAGTGATCCATGAAGGAATTGGGAGGTATGGCTTTTAAAGGTTCTAGAAAATCATATGCAGACGTGGGAATTCAGAATACAAGAAGAGGCCAGTGTTCTTGTAGAAAAATTCTAGGATTTCATTTTTAAGTGGAAATGCAACCAAATGACAGGTACATTGTTGGCAGTCTTGATACCACTACCACGTAGTTAATCCAGATGTAACAACCTGATTCATCTAGAAGAGGAAACATATAAAGCAAGTTTTGAAACAGCATTAATAGAAGTTTTATAAAGGGGCATAAATGAGCCATTGCATAGTATTTCACTTTATAATGAAACATTAATCAGAAAATGCAAAACATAAATTTCTCTGAAAAATACAGGAAGTGGCAATGTCATTATCAATGTCCACATTTCTTTTTATGATTATATTCTTGATCAGTTGCCCAAATTTAATAGAAAGTTGAATTTATGTTGGCTTACAGAATTTAACTGTATGTGAAGAACTCAATAAAGTAAACTGGGATATGAATGATACTGGTATGAACATCAGTGCTTATTGGAATTTTAGACAAGAACATTTTTAGCAGGGGATAATCCTTTCTCAGAATCTTGGTATGCCCAATTGTTTAGCTTCTAAACTAAGCAGTTGGATTTACAAAGCTGATGAGACTTTACCAAATATGGAAATGTATGAGAAAACACTTAAATGGAAATATAATTCTTTGAGCAAACTTGTTAAAATGTCAGTTGAAAATAGATAAGAGCTAGTTATGAAAACATTGTCCATTAAAGGATGAGATAATAGGAGAGCTTTACATAGCTACATAAGCAATACCAGGTGACAGTTCTGCTGTTCCATGGAGTGAGATGGCAGACAACTTTTCTAGAAATGCTGAGGATGGTAATGTGGAAAGGAACCAGGTGATGTGGCAGCAGACAATGCGGCAGTAACAGAAAGTAAAAGAGGAAAGCAACAACAAACTGAGAAAGTGTGTGATTTTGTGGCAGCATATAATGCAGTAACTAAAACAGACGCAGTAGTGACAGCAGGCAGGAAAGGAGAGCAGCCAGAAACAACCAACTGTTAGAATAAGAAAAAAATGACACTGTAATACAAAGATATTATCTATGTGACAATTGGGTAACTGTTCTGGGTTTTAAAGCTCAAGAAATTTGGCCTTTTATACATATTGGGACAGATACATTTTTATAACAACATTTGACACTGATTGACTGATGGTGAAATTTCTGGAACTGTGTAACACAAAGGAGGACATTTATCTGTGGAACAATTATTTGTTTTCTGATAGTAATTTAAATGTTAAAAAATGCTACTTTGCATTTTAGAACTGATTAATTGGGAGAAGATGATGTTAATAAATACATGCAGGGTCTCTGTGAAGCTGTTGATAATATTGTGAATGTTAGAGATGAGAAAAAAGTTGAGGAATGGTGGGTAGAGGTTGGGAAAAAATGGCAAAACACCTGCCAAGTGTTATTTCTGTGGCTGGTCATAGAGGGAAGTTAAGATATGCTAGCCAGCCTAAATCATGTTTCTTTTGTTGAGACATTTAATTATTGATTGTGTGCCTGAATGCATGTTGTGTTTAAAAAAGGGACATGTTTGGATGGATTGTCAAGGGCAAACAGTAAATACTGAAAAAGAAGGGAAAAGGGAAGAAAACATACATGAGGAAGGGCAACAGGAGGCTGAGAGAGAGGGTGAACTAGGTAAAGAAGAAACTGTAGAAGAAGAAAAAACATGGAGAGGAAAAATGAGGAGAGAGAGAGAGAGAATCTGCATGCAGGAAGATAGGTCAGGAGAGGGGTTTAATACTAATATTTTTTTCTAGCCATTGGAAAATCTGATTCTGAGAATTAAGGATTATTTTTATATAAACCCAGAAAAAATATTCAGTTAAGGAAAGAGTAAAAATAAGAAAATGAAAACTTAATGAAAACTTAAAAATATTTCCCCTAAACTTAAAAAGAAGGGGAAATCACCAACTTTAGAGTAATTAGAGTAAATGTGAACAGTATTATTAACACTATAAGAAGGATAGAAAGATACTGGAATGGTGGCGAAATACAGTGTGGATGCTATTCTGTTAAAGGGTTTAAGATTCCTGACAAATTAAGAAAGACTGCAAACAGAAAAATTGTAGGGTGGAAATATAATATGGAACTTAGGAAGTGAATGCTGTTTTGGAGTGGCTGTGTAATGTAAAAAAAACTGTGAAAATACTAGATGTAGCATTATTAAAGATGAGGAGGTTAACTGCTGTGGATGTGAAGGAGGTTAACTGCTGTGGATGTGAGGTAGAAAGAACATGTTTATAGAATTATAGCATTATATGCATATATAACTAGCAAGGAACGAGAGAATCTTTCATCAAATATTAGACAATGTAGTGGTTAACATGAACATCATAACTGAGGGACTTTAATTGTGTTTAAAGGTGAAAATGTAAAATGGAAGGGAAAGATGTAAAAAAATGCAGGAAGTGATAAAATGTGGTAAATTAGCTATGTGGATCAAATGTCAGTGGACTTATAGAAGAGAAGCAATTAGATCTGAAATTGATTACTGTGTATTATCAAAAGGCTTGGAGGTAGCAGATGGTGATACAATTGTAGTTATGGAAAGATCATATAAACATGAAAGACATCTATAAACATTTCTGAATGGTGGCTTGGATTTGAAAAGAAGTATAAGAAGTGTTTTTATTCAATGGCAGGATTATCTAAGAAAGCAAGAGAATGATACTTATGGGAAAATGTATAGAAACATATTAGAGAATTTAAAGAATAACACAAGAGTGTAAAATGTCAGAAATATATTAGAGAATAATACAAGAGAGCATTATAATATGGAAAAAGAAATATATAAAAGAAATCAAGAAAAAAGTTAAAGCAGAACTATTTAGGAAGACATGTTATTTACAAGGAGGAGGTATTTGCATATTTGAGTAAAATAGTAAAATAGTAAAGGAAGAAGTTAGTACAATGAGGGAAATAAAAAAGTCTAAAAGGAGAGGTAAAAAGAACACAAGAGCAAATTATGATTATTCTAGTGCTGGATATGGAGAATATATATAAGAGTAAAAAGAAGAAAAATAAGAGAGCATATAAGGGTGAATTTGAAAAGGAAATTATTATTATTAATGAATTGGATAAAGTACTTTGGAAAATAAATTTTGATTCAGTATTAGGCCCAGATGGTATGGGGTATGGAATGTATAAGAAATTAATGGCTTGGCAGGGTATTTTGTAAATATACTGAATGAATGGTTGAAGGAAGGATTTGTTTATAAATTATGTAGTGGGATATCAAAATGTATGTAGAAGAAACATGAGAAGAATAAAATAAAACACTGGAGACCAATCACATTAAATAACACAGATTATATTTTTTATGAAAATAATACAGAGGAGAATAGATGGAAAGATGAGGATATATTATGAAACAAAATGTATCTGGTATAAAGGTGAAGGTATGTCAAGAATTATTATTGTTTGTGAGAAAAATTGTGGATGATATTATAAATAAAAGAGAGGATGAAAACTTATGGTAGGTGATATTTCCAAGGCATTCATTACAGTAGGACATGATGCTTTGTAGAATGATATGGAGATGTACGGAACAGATAAAACAATTAGGTGAGTGTGTATGTCAGTATATCAAAATAATAGAGTGAGAGTGTTAGTAAGAGTGTTAGTAAATGGGTGGCTGAGTAAAGAAATATGCATGAAGTATGGTAGAAGCTAAAGATGTCCGGTGAGTACACTATTGTTTGCACTGGTAATGAATGTGATAATGAGTGAAGTGGCTTATAAAATGAAAGGTGATAGATATGTGATGCAAAACTAGGTGGTGATTTCAGTAGTTTTGACATACAGAGATGATATAGTTGTAATTGCTAAGAACAAAATATGGATGAGGGAAGTGTTGGTTTACCTGAGTGGATATTTAAAGGAAATGAGAATGACTTTAAATAAAGATAAAAGTAAGGTATTGGGTGAAGTGGTAAAATTGGGGGGGGGTGTATTTTTCAGTGAATGAAGTGACTTTGATAGGGATACAATTTGGGAAAATGGCTTAATTTTGATGCAATGGGAAGGTCTGATAAAAGAAATTAATGACATAGATCTTCCATGGAGTATGTATAGGTTAGAATTTGGGAAAAAGTTTTATATGGTGACTTTTGTATAAATGGGAAAATAGCATATATGTCAAATGTTACTATGATCCCAGAAAAATATGAAAAGGAAATTGTACAGCTGACATTCTCTTTTATATGGGTTTCATGATTATGGGGTTACAAAAGCCAGTTGTTTATTCTCCGTCTTTAAACTTGTAAAAAGTATTAAAGTGGGTAAAGGGAGTGATTGAAAAATTAATAGTTCACAAAAAGTTCTGGGAGGTATACTGCGGTGGTGGTGCTGCGGTAGCATTGTCACCTCACAGTAAGTCACTGTTCGGTTCGATTCTCAGCTAGAGCGTCTTCTGCGTGGAGACATGCGTGAATTGGCATACCTTCGTTGAAGGTTGTGCGTCAGGGCTGGCAACTCAGCATGTAAAAATCCATCTGCCAAACATTAGTGGACCAGAGTTCCACTGTGGTGACCCCTAACCGGGAAAAGCCAAAAGACACAACAACAACAAAAAGTTCTGGGAGATGATGAGAATAATAAAAACAGAAGAAATATATAAATGAAATTAAATATTATGAAGAAAAATAAAAACATGGAAAATAAATATTGATGACATAGAGAAAGATAGAAGGATGTGGTATAATAATGTGATGAAACAATCTTATTATGTAAATCCATGGGGAAAATTACCAGAATAAGTGATTAAAGCCATTAAAGTAAGGAACAAGTAGTATACAAGATAGTGTCAGTTTTTCCTATGGAGACTGGTAATAAATATGATATGCCATATAAAAAAGAAAATTGAAAGAGTGTGCTTATTTTGTGCAGTGGAAGAGACAACAGAGCATGTATTTTTTTAATGTAAGAGTGGTGTGACTCTAGAAAAAGTTGTGTCAAGAAATTTCTTGAGAATATAAATGACCTAAACAATATAGATATGAATGTGATTATGTATGGATATTATAAGAACAATACAAAATATGTAAAAAGGGTAGATACGAATTTATTTTATATAATATGTACTATTTGGAAAGAAAGACTAAATTAATTTTTGTTTAATTGGAAATAGATTTTGGCTGATATATAATGATAAATTGGAGTATGGTTGTGGGAGCAGTAGTGAGGGTCAGTTATGGAAGAATAAAAATGAGGATACTATAACAAAAATGAAAAATAGAAATGTGCATATATATGTGCATGCAAATATGAACATTTTGTAAATGTGTATGTGAATAATGTTTTTTATTTTGCGTTAAATAAAGGATCCTTACTCTTTTCAATAGGTGTTGTGGGATCTTTTACATCCATCTGAGCTACCACCAACTCAAGCAGACAGGACATCAGTTTAATGTCTCAGTCAAAGGACAACACACTTAGTGAAATAAAGAGGGCCTAACTAGAACTTGAAACAGAAATGATAAATTAAATGGTTCTCTCAGACTGTAGATAGATGCTGGAATAATGTATTTGATGTTCTGAAAACTGTTAGGACAATAGTAATAAATCTAAAGATCTAAAAGAAAATTTAAGGATATTAGTATATTTCAGTCCAATTTTAGAGCTATATGTTTGTAAAAAATTCTGTTATGTTGACCTCTAGGCAGGTATTATGAACTGGTGTTCTTGTCCTGTAGGAGATACTATGACATACCTAAGGCTTATTCTAGATAAACATGTCTCAGGGTAACTCTCCAATGGCTGACTCTGCTTAGGCATACCAATTTTTTAAAGAAAATAATGTAGAAATCTAAGCAATCAAATGTCTATATTACAGATTACTGGAATCTTTTCATCTACCCCCAAAAAACACACCAGTCAAGCAGGCTGCAGTTACCTCCAGAACACTGGCTCCCTTCAATTATATTTTACTTACTAAAACTTTAGAATGTGAAATTTGTCTTTAACAGAGGCAAAATAATAATAACAACAACAAAAAATGCAGTACAAAGCAGTTTAACAGTAAATCTCAGAATAGTAGGAAGTAGGGAACCCACACAGTCAACTAAAGTGTCACCCTACTGGTCTGACTATATATATATTATATATATAGATATATACAGAATATCTTGTGCTATCACTTTAAATACCAATGGAGAGAATAATGTATTTGGAGGGAATTTTTCTGATTGGTTGTTGGTCTGATGCTTTGTATTATTTAAAGCATATGTATGAGTTAAAACCTCTGAACATCTGATGAAGTAGTGTCTCAACTGTGAAAGTGCTTATGTGGTCATTTTAATAAAAGTTTTTTATACTGCCTCATTGCATGATTCACTTTTATGTTTTTTTTTTCGATAGTAAGTAACATACTGTTTCCTGTTAGTAAACCTTTAGTTATCCAGTTAATTATACAAGGGTTTAAATTTTATCTAAGTAAAACATCATAGTTTTGTGTGGTAAAATATCAAAAGCTTTGGCTAAATCCAAAAATATAACGGCTGCCATCATTCCATTATGCATCACAGAAGTAACATGGTCATAAAATTCTAATAAGTTAATCAATGTGGATCTCCCCTTTGAAAACCATGCTAATTAATATCATATTATTTTTTATTATGTCATTGTTTATTAATTCCCACAGACATCTTTCAAAATACTTACCTAAGACACAGGTTAAACTAACTGTATTCTAGTTATCAGTATTTGATTTCCTTCCCTTTTTGTATAATGGAATAACTTTTGAAAATGTTCAAGGCAAAGGAACTGTCCCATTACAAAACATTGAGTTAAACATACACGTCAGAGGAACCCTTAATTTGGCCATAAGGGTTTTTAATAATACAACGGGGATCTTATCAAGATATACAGAAGTCTTAATTATTAATTTTTATAAAACTTTATCAATAATGCCTATGAAAATTAAATAAATTATTGGGATGAATCTTTTTTTAATTTGTGTTGAAATATTCTCATTAATACTTCAGGAGTTAAAATGTTCATTAAATTCATTAGATAATGTTAAAGGGTCCAAAACCATGTTGCCATTAATTTCAACTGACATAGCAGAATTAAATGAACTTTTGTGAATTTATATTTGTAGTATTCCTTTTTATTATCCTTACAAATAGCAATAATTTCAAAAAATAAATGTTTTCTTTGACTTTATCTTCTTATTTAATTATTTTGTTATTCTTTTCAAATTTCATTTATTTACTCTAGTTGGAAATGTATAATATGTTTGAAATAATCTCTCTTTCCTGTATAATCTTATAAATTCTTTATTTAACCAATAAGGACATTTTTTACCAAAGTTAAAATGTTTGCATCTACTGGCTACCAAAAATCAATTACTAGAAAATGGAAATCAAAATCTAAACCAACTGTATTAGAAGTATTGTATATTATGAAATAGATAAAAGAACAGGAAAAAGGATCTTTGGAAAAGGCAAGGAGCAAATTACCCATAAATAAATTATATTTGTGGGAACAATATATGAAGACATGTTCAGGCAGATGATTGAGGTTTAAGGGAATGCAGGAATTGAGTGATTTATGTAATGTTGGATTGAAAGACAGATGTTATAAAGAAGACAATGTATAATGTGGATAAATGGAAAAATGTTGATATGGTTTGTTTTCTTTTCTATTTTTTTTTAATTTCTCCAGCACTTTTGGGTTTCTAATACCATGATGGAGAATGGACCCAATCCCTAAGTCAAAGTATGATTAAAGTTCATGAGATTAGTATTGTTTCACTCTTTGATGTCAGCCAAAAGTGCTCTTCGCAGTACCCAAAATGTGCCCAGTAATGACACCTTCTGCAGTTTGTAGGGAGTTATATGTTGTGGTAGCATATTTAAATAGGATTGTGGATGCTTTTTTTGTAAAACCTGTTGCTCTTACTACTGTTGGAACTGTCTGTGTATCTTTCTTCCACATTGCTCTCATTTCTGCTTGCAAATCCTGATATTTTATGACTTTGTGTCTCTGTGCGCAGGACACTGTAGTCACTGGGTTTGGCAATTTCAATGATCAGTGCTACTTTTGTCTTCTTTTCCTGGACCACTACATCTGGTTTTCTAGCATCTATATTTTGAAATATTTGTAATGGATGATCCCATGTGATGTAGACTTCATCATTTACTATGATGCTTTGTGGCTCATATTTCCAGTGTTTTTCAGCCACTTCAATGCCATAATGTTTGCACAATCCCCACTGCAACACTCTTGCCACATTATTATGCCTTTCAGTGTACAGTCCTTCAGACTAGTATGTCGCAACCAGCAACGAGGTGTGCAACTGTTTCCAATTCTGTTTTGCAAAACGGGTCTATATCATATGAGCGAATCGCACAAATTGCGAATGCTCATAATATCGAATGTACCGGACCTTGAACTTCCTATTGTGGGAGGCTGTGTCCCCCACACCCCCCAGTAAATATATATTCCAACACCGAGATCACACTACTGTGAGGAAAGGGCAAATATCCCATTCTTCACTGTACCTCTATCTCAGAAAAAGCGCTTTGAGGTCTGATATGTTCGATATTATGAGCGTTCACAATTTGTGTGATTCGCTCATATGATATAGACCCTACAAAACCTACATTTGTCTGTTTCTCCCACATGTTCAATGAACTTTGTAAACCAATGGGTACGTAGTCCACTATCTTGGGTTGCCAATATTAACCTTTCATCTCTTGGTTTAAATTCACCTCTCCTTAACCATTTCTGCGTTTGTTCTTGAGCAACATGAGGTTGTTCCAGAAGGTTTCAACACTTGTAACTATATTTATGTTCATTCCTCATTTCTTGCCTTCTCATCTGGTCCTTCACGTTATATTCTTTCTTTTGTTTTTTGGCACATTCAGTATCTGCCTGATTTTTATCTACTTCTGGTTTGATTTCCATTCCTGCTTGATGCTGATATACTTCTGCTAGCCTAAGCAGGGCAGTCATCTTAGATTTATTCTCCTCATGTTTCAAAACTTTCACTAAATTTGGGTCTTATGAGGTCAGCAGATATGTATGCAGTCCCATGATTGCAGATCTATACATGTAATCAGTTTTGAGGAGTCCAATACCTCTTTCAGAACAGAGGTATGTACCAATTTTTATAAATCATTTGATGTGCATGAAACATCATTTTTGTTTTCCTGTCCAACCTATGCAACACCTTTTGGGGGCCAGTCAATCACTCCAAAACTGTACATTAGGACAGAGGAGCAAATTGGTTTATAGCTTGGACATTGTTGCTAGATGTCAATGCTGTTTTCAGTATTAATTTAAGTTTTAAATATATTCCTTACAAAGTTTTATTTGCATTTGTTCATGTTTTATTGTTGATCTTTCATCATTTCCTAAATATTTATCCACTTCCTCTTGTTCAGCTTCCTTTATATCACATTCCGGTCCCAGACTGATATTTTCTTGGTGCTGCAGCTTTCCTGCTTTAAATGTTGCTTTTGCACATTTATCAAGACCAAATGACATTCTTATATCATCTGAAAAAGTTTTGACAACTTGTAGTTGTGCTTTCAGATCCTTATCCGATGTACTATATAGTTTTAAATCATCCACAAAAAGAAAATGAAAAGTCTTTATACTTTATTGTTTTCTGGGAGCCAAGTTGTAGCCTTGACCTGATCTGTTAAGTAGACAGCATAATGAGTTAAGGGCAAGAAAAATAGCAGCGGTGACAAAGAGTTACCCTGGAACATGTTACCATCTGTATCAAAATATTGGCAGATTTTGTCTTGCGTCTATGAGGCCAAACTCTTTATAGCGAAAAGGAAGAGTAAGGAAGTTTCTTTTATGCAAAAGTTGTCTCCAGTCTTGACTCTACTTCACTCCTAATTCTTTGATAATGTCCTAGAGTAGATAGTTAATTTCCATTTGCGTTATTCCCTCATCAGTTTGTACATTTTTCTGTGTTATTAATTTTCCAATTTACTGTTGACATCTGATGTTGTAGGGAAGGGGGATGTGCCTCTTGAAGTTGAATTAGAGTGTTAATATTTTGCAATTATTTGTGTACCAAGTTTTCCTTTTTTCTTTTGTTAGTCTTTTTAACATGATTTCTGGAGATGTGATGTTATGCATTCTTTTACAGTAGGTGTAAATAGTTGGTGAGCTGTTTTTGCTGTTTATTTTTGTTCTTAAAGCCAGCACGTTATTACTCATGGAAATATGGTTGCATCTGCAATTATTAGTTTAACCATTCTGCACTTCTATTATTAGGATTGTCTGCTAGTATGTAATGTGATTTTTTTTGTCATTTCAGTATATAACATTGCTTCATCTATTGAACTTTTCTTAGATTGTTCAATTGTATGTTATGGTATGTGTGAGCCTTCTGTTGATTACTGGATAAATTAGATATCTAATAAATACAATTATGCTAAAAGAAAAGTACCTGCTCCTGATTTAAAAGTAGAGGCTGAAATGAAGTGTAGCTACCACCGCTGGATCTAGCTTTGCTTGTGTAACTTGAGCACTAATCCAGGCATTCTCTAAAGTATTCAATTGTATTTATTACTGCTTGGTAGTAACTTGATTAAAGTGTAGCTATCATTCTAAGTCTTTTGGATTAAGCACTTGGGCTTCAGACCAGTTGTTTTACATTAGGAAGGTTTGTGGCATGCACTGTGGTGGCAGGACAGGTAGCTTTCATCCTTCTAAGTTGGGAACTGCTGATTGAGAGCCCAGTGTCTGTTATTCTTAAAGTGCATTAGTTCTGGTTTAAGCACTTGGGCTTCAGGCCAGTTATTTTACATTAAGAAGGTTTGTGGTCTGCACTCTTGTGGGAGAAGAGGCTGGACTCTGCCCTTCTGAGCTGGGAATTTCTGGTTAAAGGTTTATAGTGCCTGAATATTTGAACTGTATCTTACTGAAATTGGTACACCTTGTTTGCTGTAGCATAGACTAGATCCAGGCCTGCTGAATCTAGCTTTGTTTATATGCTTGTTGTTTGTTTGCTTGTTATTTCCTGGAACGCTAATTCCACCTAATACGCAGCTTCTCAGCGCTTCTGTGGATCACTAGTGATATCTGCATTGCTTACTGTACTTATTTCCTTGTTTCACTTGAAAGAAAGTTACTGTTTGTCATTTTGCATTTAAGTTACCTGTAACACATTGCACTTAAGTTACCTGGCACTTGCTCACTAAAGCAATTATATAAGTCAGCACTAAAAATTAAAAGCACTACACCCTCACTCCCCACTGGCCCTGGTTTTCAATTATTAAGGAATTCCCAATATTATTCTAGCATGTCCAAAGGTCAGTTGTCAATCTCCTCTCCGGTCCAGCTGGTCAATCTGGGAATCTTGAGGCAATGTTACAACTGCCTCATGTACACAGACAACCCTCTCCTCCTCCCAACAAATTCCAACACATGTGAGAGATGCAACCATATAGCCAAACTGGAGGCTAATCTCTCTCAACTCAATACTGGCATAACCAGTCAGGAGGAGAAGGAAACCACACTCACTACAATTCCAGTCTAACATAGACCTACCACGACAGCAAACCAAACACATAATCACACAAAAACATACTCGGAGGCTCTAAATAAAGATCTGCCGAAGCAGCAGAGACCTCCAAAGCAGACACCCAAGCAGCCGCTACCCCAAAACAAAACACGTGCAACACATATCTCACAAAGCCAGTGTGCCAAACAGTCACAGCCCTTAAGACTAAACAACACACCTGATACACTTGTAATAGGTGACTCTATCATCAGGCACACTGACGTCCCGCTCGTGAGGCTGAACAAGGAGAGGGTCACGGTGAGCAGCCTGTCGGGCGCTAGGATCCGCCACATAACACAAGCACTCAGGTCACTCCAAGGCAAGTACAAATATGACTCAGTCATTGTCCATGCTGGTGTGAATGACCTGAGACGTACCTCCCTGGACTACATGAAAAGAGACATAAAGGAGCCTCTGAGCATGTAGCCCAGGCCGGTATGACCCTGACCTTGAGTAGCATCTTACCCTTACCAAGAATGATGCCACAATATGAAGACAAGATGATCAATTTCAACAATTGGCTTAAGTATTGGTGTCATTCAAAGGGGATCCAATGCCTGTCAGCTTGGGATGATATGCTCGACAAGCCACGATGCTTCGCTAGGGACGGCTTGCACCTGTCACCCCTGGGCTTTCGGATATTGGCAAAGGCTATTGCTACCCCCATAGTGCCTTTTTTAGGCAAGGCTCAAAAGACAAACCCACCTCCATAGGTATCACAAGGGATAAGAAACTAAGAGTAATGCTACTCAACGCCAGAAGTCTAAACCTCAAGATGCACGCACTCGAAACTCTCCTTAGCATGGAGAACATCGATATCTGTGCAGTAACAGAAACCTGGTTCAGGGCTCCTGAGAGCACCCCAGCACTACCAGGTTATACCTCATACCATGCTTTTCGGCCCCAAAACTTGGACCGAACCACAAAAGGAGGGGGAGTATCGATATTCATCAAAGATACCCACACCTCCAGGTTGGTGGCAAAGCACGAAGCATCAGAGACTATCCATGTGCAACTAACAGTGGGTAAAACTGCCTTCCAGTTTATAGCCTGCTACAGACCACCCTCCCAAACCCAGGAACCACACTCGGCCTTCCTGAGAACACTGGAAAATATGAAGGTCTCTCCAAACACCATTATATTGGGCGACTTCAACTACCCAAACATTAAACATTAAAAATGGGAGCATTACTCTAGCTCCAACACCCTAGCCCAAAGGTTCCTAGAATTTATAAACTCAAATGCTATGGAACAACTTGTTACCACTCCCACAAGAGGGGAAAACATACTGGACCTGATCATCACCAACATGGGGACTCTATGCTCCAGACCAGAAGTGTATCCCTCACTGGTAAGATCAGACCATAAACTAATCTCACTGGATATTCACATCCCGACCCCACCCCCTGCCCAGAAAACCACAGTGAAAAACTTCTCTAAAGCAAATTTCACACTCCTCAAAACTGAGGTGGAATCCTTCAAAGCCCCCGGGCCTGTGGAAAATACGGCCCAGACCGCAGAATCCTTTATAAACACATTCTATGAACACCTTCAGGAATGCATGGATCATGCGATCCCAAATAAAACCAAGACCCAATCCTCCAAAGGCAGACGTCCTGTCTGGTGGACCCCAGCCATAAACAAACTATACAATAGAAGGAGGAAGCTACTAAATGATAGAGCAAAATCCCAAAAAGGGAAGGCATCACTGATCAGTATTAGCAAAAAACTACGGGCACACATAAAATTGTCTAAGGCCAGCTTCGAGAGAAAAATTGTACAGGACACTAAAGATAATCACAAGGCTTTCTTTAGTTATGTTAGGAACCTGGGTGGTAATTCCCAGATATGCTCAGAATTAGTCCAAAATGACAAAAAATACACCGAACCCACAGACATTGCCAACATCCTAGCTGGCAAGTTCAGCGCAAACTTCTCCCCCCCCCCTCCCCACCAAAAGGGCAAATATCTATCCCAGCAGAGTGCTGCCCCCCTGACATCTCAGATGCTCAGGTAAGAGCCGCCCTCTCCAAAGCAAAAAACACAGCATCAATGGGACCAGATGGTGCCCCGGGCTGCATCCTACATAAACTCCAAGAAGAGCTAAACCCAAACATAAAACTACTGTTCAATCTCAGCCTTACTACAGGATATGTGCCCAAAGAGTGGCGTACAGCAACAGTGGTCCCTCTCCATAAAGGTGGTGCCTCAACGGATCCTGGAAACTATTGCCCCATAAGCCTGACTAGCTTGGTCTGCAAAGCTATGGAAAGGATCATCATGGACCTCATAAATAAAGATATTGGGGACCTACAAACACTGGATCCTACCCAGTTCGGCTTTGTTAAGGGCAGATCCTGCCTCTTAAACCTGGTTGATTTCTTTGAAACAGTCACCAAGGCCATTGACGAGGGAAGGTGGTCCACACAGCCTACCTGGACCTCACAAAGCCTTCGATACAATACCCCACTCGGGCATTATAGATAAGCTCACCAGCTTAAATATAAACCCCTATGTCACTAGATGGATTGCAAACTGGCTCAAGGACAGAACCCACATGGTTAGAATTGCTGGAGCCATGTCAGACTCCAAACCAGTTACAAGTGGTGTCCCACAAGGCTCAGTCCTGGGACCTCTCTTGTTCGGTATATATTTCTCGGAGGTACAGGCCAACACGGAAGGACTGTGGCTGACCAAGTTCGCAGATGACTGCAAACTGGGCCATAATCGACTCTCCAGCTGACACAAGCATCCTCCAAAAGGGCCTCATAGAAACAGACAACTGGTGCCAGAGCCATGGCCTCAAGCTAAATGCCAAAAGTGTATAGTCATCCCCTTTGGCAAAAACAAAGTGCCCACAAATTACCACATAGGTGGTAATCCATTAAGTACAGAAGAAGTAATTAGGGACCTGGGGACCCAAGTTGATAGCAATCTCTCATTTGACAACCACGTGGCCAAAGTGGTTAGAAAAACATTTTATATAGCCCACCTAATCATGAAGGGATTCACATCTAGATCAGGGGAGGTCATCGTGCCTCTTTACTCATCCCTCATCAGGCCCATAATTGAGTACAATGCCCCTTTTGGGATGTACCTTACCAGACACCTGCAGCAACTGGAAAGACCCCAAAAGTACCTCACCAAGAGAATCAAAGGGCTCAAACAGATGCCATATGCTGCCCGGTTAAAGAAACTCCAGCTCTACTCAGTGGCATACCGCCTGTTCAGAGGCGATCTGTGCCTGACGTATAAAGCCATGTCCAACCCGGAATTAATGGACATGCTGCACCTCAGAAAATCCAAATCCCATCGAGCTACGCACTCGAGAGACTTGAACCTCAGCACTGAAATAAATAGGACATGCTGGAGGGACAGATTCATAACCCAGAGGCTCCCTTCACTCTGGAATAAAATCCCAGTCCAGGTTAGGCAGAGTCCCTCATTGACTCTCTTCAAGAGGAATCTTGATGAGTGGATGGGAGATCATAGGTTTACCCCGGGTATCACTTCTGTGTCACTGTTAGACAGAGGCACAGTATACTAACCTCGAAAAAGGGCATAGCAAAATAAATTTAAAATGGGTGGCGAAAGCCAAACACATTCTGGCTAGGCTTATAAATGCCCTAGGGCAGATAGCCTAGTATGAACCTATGAACCTATGAACCTATGACTAATCCCCAATTTTCTCACCCACCCCCTTGCAATATACAGTAAAACTATATCATATTTTCCCAAAACATTGGATCATTCCATTCATCTAATGAATATTATAGACCTGGCCCATATGTTTACCCCATAAATCCCCAGTTTTTACTCATGATATTTCAAAACAGTTTAGACTCTTACCTGCCCCTCGATACCCCTAATATGACTAATGGGAGTTCTCCACCTACATGAAAATGTAATAAAATGTATTATAAACAAGGCCAATAAGCTTTGTTGCTTCTTCTGCATTCGTATACCTCAGCAAAAGAGATGAGACCCAAAATAACCATGAAAAATACCACCTCATAACAGGACCTAAAGCATAAATTAATCTAAAAAGTCTTTCTTAGTAGAGGAAACGTAATCACAAACATACATACATTTGAAGAGAAAAGTATATCAACTGTAGATACAGATAAAAAAAATAAAAAATAGGCTACACAGTACATACTTATATTGCAAGCCTGGGTATGCCTGAATTATATTGCATATTATGGTCATTCTAATGACTCATAAAAAGAAACAGCAGCATTGAAATAAATTAACAGTTAACATATCAGTTTACTTTAAGACCCACATATTCCATAGCCTCTTCCTCAGTTGTTGCCCCAGAACTGATAAAAAAAAAACACATTAGTCACATACTATGGTCTTCACAATTAATTTTGGATGAATTAATTTCATAGGTTCATAGGCTCATTTTAAGCTGTTAGAACTGATACAGATTTTTAATAATTTGTATAGCACACATTTCACTTTGGCAAGCAGTCTACAGAGTCTGAGAAAGTTTTCCATAAATCAAAACACAAGTCAAGTTGTTGTTAGTAGAACAGGGTCCTTGGATAAAAAATAGAGAAACAATTTCCACAGGAACATCCAACAGATCACTCAATGGCTATAATTGTAGATAAAAACTGCAACAGGTTTATTTGGTGAGCTCTTTCTTGGTGTAGATGCACCACTTCATCAGACCTATTACTAACAAACTATTCAGCTGTTATATATCTATAGTAATTAAAAGCAACCAGTCACAAATAAGCAACTATTAACTTAAACAATCCTTCCTTAAAGACAGCACATCACTACTACACGTTAAAAATCAGCATCATAAACAATCATGCTATACATTCATATAATGAAAAAAACATATATACATACTGCATCATTCTTAGTATTAAATTCTATATATATATATATATATATATATATATTTAAAAATCTATTTTACCTAACTCATGAAAATTATACTAAAATATTTTATTTCATGACCGATGGTCTTGATTTTAACAGGGGTTTAAGGGATATCCTATCATTTAAACCCCTCCCTTTGTCTGCCCTGATTGTCACTATCCATCTACTTTCTGTTGTCTCTGTCAGGTTCACAATATCACCCCCCTCTTTCACGTCCATGGACCATTTCAACAGCAAGAAATCTGAATGTGTGCGAAGTATTTGTTGTATTGACATGTTTTGCCAGGGCATTAGTGCAGTCACCATTCTTAATTTTTAGCATATGTTCCCTAAATCCTATATCTAAGTTTCCTGTTGGTCTTGCCAACATAAAAAGATGAACATAGGTTACATACCTCTAAATACACAATATTCATAGTGTTGCAGCTTGCTCTAACATTAAAATCAAACTCTGTTTGAAAATCCGGATGTAAAAATGTGTTGGCAGTGTCAATGTACCTACACTGATTACAATTATGACAAGGAATGGTACCTTTCTTGCCACCCAAATCATCCATATCTCTTCTCTTCTTTGGATAGCATAAAAACTGTTTAAGTGACTTTTTATTCTTATAAGTAAAACAGGGCTTCTCACCTACAATGAGACATGTATCTGGATCTTGTGTTAAAACAGGCCAATACTTCCTAATAACATCTGTAACCACACGTACATCGCTCAAAAATTCAGTAGGAATACATACAAAATTATTTGTCCTTTTCTTATTACAACTCAGATTACGTGTATTTGAGACACCCTCCTCTGAGTAATATGATTTCCCCACATTATACCTGAGTTCTGCTGCATTAGACAGTATCGCACGCATAGTGGAATCAGTGTACCCCCTCTCCACAAACCTCTGCACTAAGTTATGTAATTCAACATCAAATATTTCATCCTCTGTAGTGAGCCTAGAGGCCCATAATGTTTGGCCTTTGACTACATTTGTAAAAATGTGCCTGGGATGCATACTGCTTCTGTGCAAAAGGTGATTCCTATGACAATCCTTCCTATACATCTTGGTGGATAATTTACCAGTGCTATCCCAATATACACATATATGAAGGAAGTTCATCTTATCGTAAGAGGAATTCACCTCAAATGTTAGAAAATTCATTGTACCATTAATGAATTCACAGAAGCTGTCTATCTCATCTGTGCTACCCTTCCACAGTAGAAACAGATCATCCACAAAACGTTTGTAGAAAATCACCTGGTCCCACCTGTCTTGTGATAGCACATGCTGATTCTCCCAACTGTCCATTACCAAGTTGGCGTAGCTATTGGCACTAGAAGTGCCCATAGCTATGCCTTCTTTTTGTCAATATAAGTCATGGTCAAACATCATGACATTATTTTCCAGAATAAGCATCATAAGCTGACATAATAGATCTATGTGTTTGCCTTCATAGGAGGTTTCATCAAGTAATAGATATTAACGCAGCATGTCCACGCCTTGCTCATTAGGTATACATGTGAACAAGGAGCATACATCTAACGTGACCAACAAAGTTGCACCTTTCTGCAAATCAACATCCTTATTATAACTAAATAGGTCTTGTAAAAACTGCTTAGAGTCCTTAAGAATACACGTATTATTATCAACAATGGGCTTTTGGTTCCTTTCCACAAACAGTGATATAGGCTCTGTTACCCAGTTCCTCCCGGAAACAATGGGTCTCAGTGAGGGTGTAACTGGATTTTTTATGAATTTTGGGTAACCCATTTATAACTGGTGTCAAAGGTTTGGGTACTCTGAAAAAATTATACAAATCTAAGTCTATAGAATGATTCAATAACATATCATACAAAGTATGTTCAACATTCACTATTAATTATAAACATTGTTATCACATAACATATCTTGCATAGTCCGGTTATAGCAATCACTGTCCATAATCACTATTGGGCCCACTTTGTTCGCAGGTTTTATTACAATACTTTGGTCCATTTGTAGGCTCCTTAAAGCCTCATTTACTTGCTTATTCATATTACAGAAGTTGCTTTTTCTATTGTCACCCAACTTCTCAAATAATTCTATTTCACACAGCTGTGAGAAAATGTCCATAGTAGTGTTACTCGGTGGTATAAACATACTAGGTTTCCTATATCTGGCTTTATCAAAATCTAAATCATCTTTAAACATCAACTTTAGCAAAACATTTCTATTAAACAGTTTTAAGTTAAATATAGTTTCAGTTACCTCAGTTCTTCTTGAAGGTATGAATGAAAGTCCTTTATTCACTAGAGCAATTTGTACCTGGTTTAATGTCTTTGAAGAAATGTTCCAAATTAAGTTTTCTTCAGACCTTTCTTGCCTGGAATGTCCTGGGAGTATCTCCTTCTCATTCAGCTTCTGTAGAACTCCCTCAGTTCCTTGTTTGTCAGTTCTGATATATCCAAGCGTATAGGTAGTGTCCGAGAAACCGGAGCTTCATTACTTTCTAATAGATTTGATGTCATCGGAAAACACATTTCTTTAGTTATACTAGTACATTCTTTATTTCCACTCTCGAACACTTTCTCAAGTGAGCCTTTCTTATTTATGCTACAGACGCCATTAGCTACATCAGCGTCTGTAGTAAGGGGAGGAGCATTAGCTTTCCATTTAGCCCCAAGCCATTCCTCTGTAGATGCAACATTACTGGTGGAAACAGACGTTGTCATTACATCACTCGTATTGTCTCTCTGTTTTAAGGTAGTCTGGGCCCCTTCTGGTTCCTCTATATGGTTTCTGGGCCATACAAACACATGACCCACCTTAAAATCATTTATGTCCCTCCGTAGCTTGTCCAGTTTCTCTCTCATCAATCTGTTTTCAAAGATACAAACAGAATCAAGTATATTTTTCAGTTTTTCTTCTACCAACTTCCACGGATATGCACAGAATAACATGTCTCTCTGTGAAACAATATTCTGCATTACCTGGGTCTCATCTTTTATCACTGAATTCTAGAAGTAAGCGAAGATAGTTAAAGCTTACCTCTAGATTCAGTTGCTGCCACCTCGATAAAAGTTCAGGTTGTTGCTCACCATAGGTGGGCATTTTAAGTGTTCTTAGACCCCTCTGAATTACTTTATTCTTGAGGCATGCCTCAAAATGCACTAGTTGTGCCTGTATCTTCTTAATTTTGTATAACAACTCTTCAAACTTATGCACATCTCTCAAAAAGGCAGAGAAATCAATGTCAGTATACTCATTAGTACCATCATTGTCAGTCAGTACGTTTTCCAACATTAGGCATGGTTTCTTCTTAACAAATTCCATCATTTTAGCAGAGAAGTTCATACCCAATGCTTCAGATACTTGTAAATTATGGCTCAAATTATATCCAACTGCATTAGTAGGGCTGATTGCCCTGTTGACGCTGGTTTCTGCCATTGCTACCAACCACGACCATAAATTAAGTGTATCATCCCCATGTTCTGTCATTCATCTTTCAAACTTTTATCCAATTTAGTAAGTCCCTTGATGACCAACAATGCTCATTTACTATATCAGATGACACAGAGAAAAAACTCTGACCATGCTCTACTGCTGGCTTCATTTGATTTTTCAGGAGAAATTCACAGTCCCTTCGGCTTTTGAGTCCACCAAAAGCCTTGCTGACTCTACTGTTCATACCTGCACAAATTCTTACTCCCATTTTCAGTTGTTACCACTTTTCTAGCAATCTAGTCCTTCCCTTCCAAGTCTACTCAGTAGCACACAGGGAGGGGGACCTTTCTGCAGTTATGATTTTTTGGTGATGCGTTCTAATTGTTGCATTTGGGTTTTCTTTCTTGGTAGATCCCATTCCATTTTTGTGCCTGACAAATGCTCATCCAGATCTCCAGCTACCAAACAAACACACTTCTCCCTTGCCTTCTGTATAAATTCCTCTTTTTCTTCCTCTTTATGCAGGAAACTGTTTCTTCCCTCTGTTTCAGAGGTTAAGATTGCTAAGTTACATTGTATCCTAACTCCAACATCTCTTTTTTATACCCCATCATCTGCTGTCTTACTCAAAAAAGATGTTGTGTAATCTACAGAAAAAAACAACCCCCAAGGCACTTCTCTATGTTTCTGAGAATTATAAATAATCCATTCCCTTGACTGTGAAGAGTGCATCATTGCCAATATGTGTCTTAGAGCTCCATTAGTCCCTTGATTTTTCCTTCTGACACTATTCTGTCAGCCATAGGGTCCGAATTTGAAGGAATGTCCATTATGTTCTACAAATAACCCAGTCCTCAATCTTCCATTAATCTCAATCACACACTGCCTTGGGTATCCCTTTGATACATACATTTACCCACCTGGATTGATTCTCCATGTTGTCAGATTTTTCAAACTGCTGCCGAAGACCAATTTTACTGTCTGCCAATGACTTCTGCATATCCTTCTGGTCCCCCTGTACTTAAGCTACTTGTACTTCAAACTGCTCCACCTTCTCCTCCAGCATCTTTAGACAGTATTGTAATGTGGCAGCTATAGAACAGGCTGAAACCTCAGTTACCTCCATCGACATATGTTCAAAAAGGTGAGGAGTCTTTCACCTGTTGAGTACTTTTTAAGTGCTTGAGCAGTTGTGCCTGATCCAGATGATTTGCCACATGCATTCTGAAAGTTGGCATCTTCCCACAACCTCAGATCATTAACAGGAAAACAACTACCTACCTACTTGTTATGGCACTGCTTAGGCTCTAAGCAGCTACAGTCTTCCAAACTAGCCCCCCCCCCCACTCTTAGAAACCTCACAGATTTTCACAAAGAAACTTTTGTTAACATACATAAACAAGAGAACTGTCTCCAAAAAGCAGCCCTCCACATGATGAAGCAGTTTCATTTTTTTTTTTTTAGTAACACCTTTCCAGATATCCTAAATAAAAAAGCCCCCAACACGAAGAAAAGCAACTAGGAGCAACTATTCACCCTGGCTGGAACAGATAACAAAACATGTAAATAAAAAAACAGGGGCAATGTATGGAAACAATGGGAAAATGAAAAATCTGCTAAGGTCCTACAAAATTATTGTAGCCGGAGAAACTAAAGCACGATACAACTTTTCTTAGATAGAAAGAATTACTTTTCAGTATTAAAGAATGTAACCTATATAATCCAAAATATTTCTGGACAACAATTAACAAGCTCCTTAAACCAGGTAAAAACTGCCACATGAATGCAACTTAACTGTTAATTGTAAATTTAATAAACACTATATATCAGCCACTTCCTGTCTTAAAACACACAATGTGAACTTACCCACACGCATTCTATCTACCAGTAACATCTGCCACCACACTTTTAACTTAAATCTGTCCCCACCTGCACTATCAAAAATAACACCGACAACACTAGCTTCTGCCAACCTCCTAGCAGAACACATCAAAATAGGTACATTAGCTTATCCTATATCCATACTAATGAATCAATCCATGCAATATTCATATGCACCAGTACTCTGGAAAAACTCATATATAATTCCCAACATAAACATGACCTCACTGTCAAACTGTCCAACAACAGACCAGTTGCTATACTACCACTTCTCTCTCTAAAGTCCTATCTTGAAAATAGGCCCCAGCGCATTAAATGGCAGGATATTTCTCAGCCTGCTTTCCATTTCAAGGAAACGTCCCCCTAAAGTTACATTCTAGGACACCTACTTTTTCAATATCACCATTACCAGTATGCATCAAGATGCAAAACTTGTTAATATTCATCAGTAAAGAGGTAATTCATCATCTGTTTTATTAGTACTCTGCTAGGGCTGCAAGCTATCACTTAGGAATCTTTTCAATCTATAGCAAACTATCTACAGCATTCAGAACTGATATTCAGGCCCAAACAAAACAAAACAAAACAAAACAAAATGAATTCTGTTCTGCCCAGTATAAATTCAGGAGTGAAAAAAATGTGCTTATCATATTACTAAATGGCACACTAATACATTAGGTCTCTCACACCAAACCTCTGGCTGTCATTATTGATGAGAATATTAAAGTTAATCACTATGTTCAATACAGAACTCAAAAAAAAAAAAAAAAAAAACACAAGCTCGGTCTTCCTCTATCCTCACAATCTTCCAACCAGCCCAGTTGTCTAAAACAAAACGATAAGATCACAACATTCACAACTAACAAATCAAATACAAAACATCACTGTATTGTACTAAAGAATAAATGAATAAATAAATAAGTACAATGGCTCCATTTTCAAATCTACTTATCTATACTCAGGTAAAAGCCCACAATTGTCTGCCTTCTTTTTCTTATTCCACTCTGGACAATCTTATCCAGTTGTACTTCTGTAATAAATATTCACATAGTAACTATCACGCTAACTTAAAGCAACTAGGATAATCCAAAATGCAATACTGCAACATTTAATATGATAGTAATAATATGAGACATTTTACACATAACAGAGTTACTTGACTGTTAATTGCCTGAGACAAAAGGTGCTGAGGCACATATCCCAAATTTATGTTTTTATTGGAATTTACTGCCGGTGTAATTTCTAAGTGTGTACCCGCAGTGATTTCTTTGTTTTGGGAGATTTCTCCCTTCTTCATATTTGTGTGACCACAGAGTCAGTATATATAAGTTAAGGGAGTGTTGTGGGCTTGCCACCCTGCAGAAACATGCTTGCAGTTTCATTTTTCACCATTGCATGTTTCAGGCATTAGGTTTTGGTGTTGTGCTATATTAGGGTTTTGGCATTTGGGTTTCAGTAGTTGAACCTTAATAAAATAATGATAATAATATAGACGAATAGAACTAAGTTGTTGAGGATAACAGTTTGTTGTGTGTTTGAGAAATTAATTTCAAGAAATTCACCTCAAGAGCATAACCTTTGCTAGACCACTACTCTGGCATGCAGAAATATTGCTATACTTTGCATGCATAATACAAAATGTATTTTTGAGAGACAGAAATGCAAGGTGTGCATAGTGCCTGAAAAGTGTCCAATTTACATTCACTGACTCTCTCTCTCTATATATATGTAAATATATATATATATATATATATATATATATATATATATATATATATATATATATTTACTAGACTCAGCTGAAAACATGAATTGGTACTGAAAAGGAACCAATATTTTAGCAATAATCCATGACTGGGTGGAGGTATCATAGGATTCCCCCATGGTTGGCATGGTTTGATCATGATGTTGAAGTTCTGAGTGACTAAATAAGGCCAGCAGTGGGTAAACCCAGTGATAAACACACACACACACACACACACACACACACACACACACACACACACACACACACGCGCGCGCACTCGCTCACACAGGAGTGAATTATTGCTATTATACAATAACATTGTTTAAGAAAGAAATTGCTTCCTTTCTTAAATAATCTCATTGTTTAATGGCACTTTAGTGCTCTTCCTCCTCCTCCTGCACTGTATACTGATATGTTGCAAGTGGGTAGGCACCTACATCTGCATGTGTGCTCGGTACATCAGTGTAGTACAACAAAGTGTTCTGTCTCTCTCTCGCTCTCTTTTTTATGTTTTGAAAGACCCCTAACTTGAGTGTGGACTGCTTTTGTAAAGAATTATGTGCAAAGTCAAAAATAACTGGGACAAAGAGGAGAGTTTGATTAATTTTTAATTGTTAGTATAGGTGGCTGAAAAGTTAATTAATACCAGGGTTTGGCATAAACATACATTTAGTGAAGCAGTAAGTATGAAACTCTAATGTCTCTGGCATTACTGACTGACAGATATCCTCAGTGATTTACCAAAAAGACAAAAATGTTACAAGGAACAGGGCAAAATATAAGGGAAAATCAGGAATGTTCTGCAACAGTCTGGACAGCTGAGAGATGTGGTTACCAGCAGTATGACTGATCACAGTGCTGGTAAGTATAAGATATCTGAAGAGCAACTCCTTGCAAGTGGTGTTTGGCTGAAGTGGCTTAACATTTTTTGTCTGCTGTCCACTCTACAGAGACCAACTTCATTTTGTGATGGTGTGACCCTGAAATCAATTAGTGTAATGAAAAAAAGTGTAAGGTGTAAAATTTAAATGCACAGAACTACTTCCCTAGAAAAATATAATTGCCTTGTTCCTTTTGTCATTAATAACCACTCAGCAAGTGAATCTCCCACGTGTTAACTACAACATATTAAATGAAGGGCATTTTTCTGTTGACAAAGGTATGTCAGGTTGGCATGATGATCTAGTTGGAAACTGTTTATCACTACAATGTATTACTGAAGTTTTTGGCAACTAAAAGAAAGAGAAAAACAAACAAAAAAAAACTATATACTTTCAGCATCCCCCCCTCAAGGTGACAATTTAGGAATCATCAGGTTTCCTTATTCAAGAACATTGTAATTCGTAGGACCATATCATTCAAGTGCACTTACTGAAAGCTTCATAACTGAAAAATCAGCCCAGTGAAATGTGTAATTCCCTTCCAGAATTATCTACAACCTTGAAACTAATTATGTTAATTAGAGGAATATATGTGTGGGGGTAGGAAAGACAAGGTCTCATGCAAATGTTGTCATCTTTTGGGTAATATGTGCAGAATGAATTGGTTTCAGCATAATGAGATTCGGCACAGGAGTTTTTATAAAAGAACAGTGCATTTTCTATACCATGAGGATCCACCAAGCCTGGTAACAGAACTGAAATATGGAAATGTCAGGAAAACGGAATAGGGAATGAGTTCATGCATCTTAAATGTGCATCATTTTGTGAAACAGGTCTTCATTTTGTTTCATAAACGTTCCCTTTTACACTGTGAAAGGGTTATTCACACTTCCAGTTTTAATATTGTAAGGCAAAATCCATAGTAAATAACAATGAATTATGTTAACAGAGCCTTTTGTAAATATAAACCAGTATCTTTCAGTCATGCTGCAAGCCTCCTGATTAAAGTAGTCAGCAAATCTTAGCTGACCTTTCCCATCATTTTAAGGGACTTGGTTTCATCTTTAGGATACAGAAGGTTAAAAACATTAAGTAAGGTGAAGAAAAAAAATGAATGCAAGGAACAAATGGAGCAGACTAATTCATTTATAAAATACCTTCTGGGCAGGTCTAACTGTGTATTGATGAGGTCTAAAAAATATTGCAGTGCATTAAGCTAACGTACTCGTTATGAAGGATGTAATTCTAGTACATTAACTAACATTATACCTATTCACTGTCAAAATGTAGTCTTCTAATTATGTATTCTCAAAGTCAGAGAGGACATAATGCATATTAAACAGTACAGCAATGTCAAAAGGTGCTCATACCATTAAAATAAAACATGTGCCCTTACCTAAAGCAATATTGCTGGAGAAATGAAAGCTGTAAAGGGAATTCACAAAGTGGTATTAAAAATGTACTTCTATTTAACAAGTCCACCACTGAAGCCTTAACAGGGTTCATGCAATAAAAATAATTTTAGATGTGTGATAAGCTATTAAGTTTATTTTAAAACTGCAATTCTACACAGCCTAAATGTAGAGCATTCAGTACATTTTCTACAAATGTTCCGTCAGTGAAATATTCAAAGTATATTTTTTCAAGAAATGTAAATGTAAATCATTTTAAATCTTGAAAAAATACATTTCCCTGAGCTGTTAACATGCATTTCAAAAATAGGCACACTTTTTTTGTGACAGTAAATTTAATTATCTGTTTCAACAGCCTGTGCACTAGAAATAAGGACCACACTTTATAACAGGTTCCAGTAATCATGTGGTAGAGAGCATAGTATACAATTTTCTGAACTGCTCTAGTTCATACAATAAGGGTTTATTTATATTTATTTATTTGTGTTTCTTTATTGGGAAAATTCAACTGGGTAATACCCATTTTCAGGGGAGGCCTAGGGAGAAAAGCTCAATTTGCTTATATTGCATTATACTTTACGTTCCAGTTAAACAGAGAGTAGCTGCATTTCTATTTACATTTATACACAAACAATAGTTACATTTATACATTCTAAGATTTTACAAAGATGGAAGTTAGTAAAGAGAAAGCCCATGTATAACTTATTGGATTGTGCAGGCAGCAGTTATGTATAAAAATTGTTTTGTTTTCTGTTTAAGGAGAGTGTCCAGAGAGTTTACTCGTGAACACAAAGACTCAACCTTGAGACGAGCATGTGCAGGACAAGGATTGGTTAAGATGTTGTTAAGCATTGGTTTAAAACTGCTGAGTTTGTTGGAGAGTTCTATTTGTGTGGGGATACTATTTCAGAGATTAGCAATGTCTTGGGAGTAGACTGATTCTCCTGTAACATTATTTGACTTATTTGTAAGTAATAAGAATTTGTTACTGGAATGGAATTCCCTTGTTGGACAGTAGGTCAGTAACAAGTTATATTGTGCAAGCCATTTTTCTGGATGACGAATGAGTTTGTGTACTGTAGTTAGTTGTGAATATGTTAGGTAGTTGCATAATATAAAATACAAAAAACAAACTGGTAGGCAGGTAGGTAGAGGTCGGAATGTCAAGCCAAATGAGCTCAAAGGAAAAGGGAAACACAACTCACCATGGGAGAAGGCCAACAACCATATTTAATAAAAAAATAAAACCACGCAAATCAGATAAATACAAAAGAGGTTAGCACTTTTACGGAAAGTTCCACTTCTTCAGACCATTGTAAAAATGACTACCAAAAAAAAACATATAAAACATAAAGACACCAATCAAAGACAAGAATTGTATCACATGTCCACATATCATTCACAAACTTCATTCATATGAAACCCATTCAGAAAAAACTGTCCAATAGCATTAACACCTCAAGGGGCATGCTTTAAGGGCAGGTTTAACAGAGATAACGTCATTAACATCAAAAGGGGAGTCTGCTTTAAAAGAAATGATCCACCTAAGTTCACAATACTCAGTCCTCTTAACAATATCCCCAACTTTTAAATTCTCATAAGCAATCTCAAACACAGTAAATTTAAACACATGTTTTAGTCCAAAATCTTTCACATGTTTAGCTAAAGAGTTTGTAAGCTTATTATTGCATATATCACTCATATGCTCAAGAATCCTGTCCTTAAACATGTGGTTGGTCTTTCCAAAATAAAAACAGTCACGTGCCCTGCATTTCGCATAATAAATAACATTTACAGTTCTACAGTCAGCATAAAAACTAACATTGATATTATAGCTTAATCTTGGATGTTTAACAGAATTAGTAACCCAAATCAAATTACAGGCACTGCATGATCTACAGAGAAAGATCCCTGTCTGATTGAATAACATAGCTTTCTGAACATATTGCTTATAACACAACTGATGTTTTAAAGACAACGTATTAAGAAAGAAAGATTTTGGAGTAGGACCTAAAACCCTAACAACTCATCAGCCACAAGTACTGGCCAGTTCTTTTTAATAATATCACAGACAGTGTCAGTATTACTGGAATAAGTAAGGGTCACACGAGGGCAAGAAGAACCTACAGCAGAACATGCCATTTCTCCCATAAACTTATCTAAGAAAAAAGATGCAGCTAAAGTATTTCTGTAAGACAAGGCCTCAGAAGCCAACCTATGAACCTCCTTACTGGAATATCCTCTATTAATAAAATCAGCAGA
Source organism: Protopterus annectens (assembly GCF_019279795.1). Taxonomy (NCBI): domain Eukaryota; kingdom Metazoa; phylum Chordata; order Ceratodontiformes; family Protopteridae; genus Protopterus; species Protopterus annectens. Next base: position 1,084,084,290 of record NC_056739.1, on the reverse strand, counting down.
TACAAGGTTGAGGGCCTCCAAAGCTGCATGATCATCCTTATACAATCGCAAAGTCCTGAATAACTGACCTTTGACAACATCCCTAGACACATGCCTAGGATGTATACTGGATCTATGTAAGAGATTGTTCATCTTACATGACTTCTTACAAGACCTTAGTAGCAATAGGTAGCAATAGAGCCCATATCATTCATACTGACTATGACATCTAAAAGCCCAATAGATGCATGAGAATAATTCAATGTAAATCATAAGAAACAAGTAGTACCATGTAACTAGTCAACAAAAGAATGTAGTCTCTCAGGCGTTCCCCTCCATACAATTAAGATGTTGTCAACAAATGCCTGTAATAATAAATATTCTCAATAAAAAGGTCAGCCTTATAAATATGGTCCTGTTCCTCTTGAGCCAAGACAAGACTGGCATACAAATTGGCACAGTGCCCATTGCCACACCAATGCATTATACGAAATAGTCCTGATCAAACAAAAAAACATTATTTTTGAGGATTAAATCTAAAAGAGCACAAACCAGCATAACTTTACTCAAAGACAAGTCACTGCAGCCAGATAGAAAGAGTCTAACATTTTCTGTACATAAATCATTAGGTATAACAATGAATAATGAAACAATATCTAGCGTAACAAGTAACAGATCCTCTCTTATCTCCAAATTCTTATACCAAGCATAAAGATCTTGTAAAAAAATGTTTGTATCTTTTAAAACACTTGGAATACCACCCAAAAAAGGTCTAATTGTTTTTTCAACGACTATAGACAATAGTTCTATAAACCACCTGTGACTGGACATATAGGAAGGGAATAATAGGGTGTGCAGTGGAAAGATAATTATATATATCCAGGGATATAAGTCCAGTCATAAGCAGATCATAAATATAGAAATCAATTTTTTTAATCAGGCCCTCAACTTCATACTTATGGAGATGCTGATAGATACTATTATCTTGTAGTATCTCATGCACCTTACTCATGTAGTGATGTTTATCCATCACAACTACACCTCCACCTTTGTCAGCTGGATGTATTTCAATATGTAGAGTCTCACACAATGTTCTGAGGGCATTAATGTCACCTAAAGTCAAGTTACAAAACTCCAGCTTAATCTCAGTATGTATAGCTTGGCATAAATCATTCTCACAGAGACTAACAAAGGCTTCAACAATAGAATTAGATGCTAGTATAAAACTACTAAGCTTCTTAAAAAGTAACCCAGTATCAACTTCCTGGTGTGAAAACAGTAACTTAAGGGAAACATTCATAGCAAATACCATATATTCAAGAGTGTCAGCTGGTCAGGTGTAAGAACAGTAGAGGAGAGATTTACTACTAGTGAGTTCAGTTCTTGTTTCTTGTGCTCATTCTCGATATTACATTACTGTGATTGGCTGAATGGCCACGCCCCCTCTTGTTCCAGCTCCATGATCTCCCCTGGTGTACTCCAAAGCCATGGGGAGGGGCTGTACTAAGGAAAAATGCAAATCAGCGGTAGATGTACTTGGCACAGTAGAATGTTGTAAAACAGAGGGATTAGATATATTAACAGTCTTTGCAGCCCGACTACAAGATAGTGATATATTATCATCAACCTTATTAGGACTTAGTCATTAATATCTCCAGGTATGTCCTGACTGAGTATGAAATGTCTTTATTAAATAAGGGCCTTTCATTTATACCTTTGAGGACAACAGATGTGACTGATACAATGATAGATATCAAAATGTTTACTAGGAATGTAGGCTTGAAAATGCTTTTTGGGTGTAATAATAACAATAATAGAAATGTTTTTAAAAAACCTTCTACTTTTATACCACCAGCACACCCGCTGCCTGAAGCATTTGAAAAGGCTTGTGAAAGGGGTTTAATTCAGTTTTCTATGTGTCAAGATAATAAACCAGATTTTTATAATTTAAATTATGGTGAGAATGAAGCTATTAGAAGACTGCAGGAAAATAATGAAATTGTAATTAGACAGGCCAATAAGGGTGGCGCTATAGTGGTGTTACATCATGAAATGAATGTTAATAAAATCAGATTGCTATTAGATGATAATGAAACGTATCAGACTTTGAATGCAATAGTTAGGATTATTAAGAATGTTCATGGTGAATTATATGACCTGTTTTTATGTAACATGATTGATGCTGACTTGACTAAATATTTTTTAGTGGAGAAACCAGTAATCCCTGTTTTCAGGTGACTACCAAAAGTGCATAAGGTTTTAAAGGAACCACCCATGAGACCTATAGTCTCAGGATGAGGATGGCTAACTGAGCCACTATCTATCTATTTAGAAAAACAGTTTAGACCAGTGGTGGAAAAGACTGAGTCAGTGATTAAGGATAACCAACAATTTTTAGAGAGTTATGCAGAATACATCTCTTTTGTAGAAGACATTACCAGTGACCTGTTAGTCACATTAGATGTAGTTTCCCTTTTTACTTCAATACCCAACACGACAGGAATGGAGTATGTAAGATTACTTTTAATTCAAAAAGGGGTCCCTAGAGGTCTCATTATACGATGTTTGCTACTATTAGATATAGTGCTAAGCAGTAATGTGTTTATGTATGAGAAGAAATATTATTTACAAAAGAAAGGGGTCGCTATGGGGACCACATGTGCGAACTCGTATGCCAGTTTAGTTTTGGCATACTGGGAAGGCACTTATGTGTTGGGTGATACATTATTTAGTGGTTATATAAACTACTACAGATGGTTTGTAGATGATATTTTTTTCATTTGGAGTGGAACCAAGAAGCAATTGGATGATTTTGTCACCTATGTGAATGGGACAACAAATTTGTTGAGATTCAAATGTAATAGTTCACTTCAACAAATAGAGTTTCTAGATGTACAATTGATTAAGATGGTTAATGAAATACATGCTAATACGTACAGAAAACCTTGTTGGAAAAATTGTTTGCTACATCGTAATGGTATGCACCCTGGACACATTTATCCGAACATTATAAGAAGCCAAGCATTAAGGGTATCGAGGCTAACTAGCCATGATAGTAGTTATCAGGAGAATCAAAGGACTCTGACAGAAAATTGTATAGAAAGAGGATACCATAAGAAAGAAGTAGATAAACTATTTGAAGAGAGTACTGCACAGAGGGTAGGAAAAGGTCAATCATAATTTTATAAGAATAGAGGAAATATATGATATGGCTCATGAAGAAAAACAAGGCACCAAGAAAAATAAGGTAGTGATTCCGTTCACTAATAGAAATTTAAAAATTAAAGAAATACTAAACAATAATTGGGGACTATTAAATATAGATGATAGGATATCTGAACTGGTAGGGCCAAAACCTAGTTTTACTTATAAGAACATGAAGTCGCTAAAGAGACTATTATGTTATGAGGAAACAATAGAAAGAGAGACCCATATTCAAAGGAAAGGGACTTTTCCCTGTAGACAATGTAATCAGTGTATGTACATGGCAGGGGATAATAAATTCATACACCCAGATACTGGACATGAATATATTTTTAAATACTATGCAGATTGCAGATCTAGGGATTTAGTGTACTTAGCTCAATGCCAGTTATGTAAGTCCTTCTATGCAGGCAACATGAATAGAACTCTTAGGGAACTTGTTAGGGAACATGTATATGCTATTAATAAAGAGGATGAAGGAAATGCATTAGCTAGAAATATGAGGCATGGTACAACACACAAGTTTAAATTTAGAGCTCTGGAATTGATTAAGAAGACTGGTAGTTTAGAGGATGTTAAAAACTACACTGAAGGGCAAGAGAATAGATGGATAATAAGGCTACAAGCACACAAAACACATGGTTTAAATGATAAGGTTACACTTAAACCTTTTTTTAGCTGCGCGACCTTATGCACATTAGCTATTGTATGTTATAGTAGTCAGTGTCTGAGTTATAGTTTAATATATTGGTTTTTCCAGATTTTAAACAGAATTAGTAGGAGTTAGTGTTTTAGTTATATTTTAACATAAACACTGCATGACTTTTTAATAAACTGTAATATTTTCATGATAGATACGAATTATGTAATATATGATTGCTTAGTTTTTATATTTAGTAGATCTTGTAGAGTTAGTGTTGTGATTAGGTATTTAGTTATTGAGAGTCCTAATATGTATATTTATATATGTATTCACCATATTTATTATTTTTAAATGTTTTTATATGTTCTTCATATTCACTATTTTTGCGCATAAATAATGTCATTTGATCTATTAGACTAGGCTTTACTAGTAATTTATATGGAATAAAAATAATAGATTTTGACATTATATGTAGATATGTTAGGCATATTTAGTTTATACTAAGTTAGGTTTTATTATATATTATACATTTTTATATATTATATATATATATATATATATATATATATATATATATATATATTAGTATACAACAGTAATATATATGGTGATTTTATGACGATTGATTGTTTAATTGATTTTTTGTGATGTCATAATTGTATGTAGTAAGAGATTGGAGGAACACACCTTGCAGGTCATATAAAAAGTAGAACAATGGTGACTAATATGTTCAAGTCTGATGAAACGTTTTTAAAATGTGAAAGCACTTACAAATAGATTTTGTGTCTTGTCCATATTAAATTTCTTCGAATTAAGCCATGGTGAGCCTTTTCAGTTGTTTTTTGGATTAGTAATATTGGTCTGAAGAGGCACTTTACTCAGGACTGGTTGATTTTGTATCTAACCTTATTAGGAGGCTCAAATTCTGCCACTCCATTCATAGGCTTACCAACCTTATCACGTGGCCAGGAAAATACATTACCTTTCCTAAAGTCATACAAATCTCTCTGTAGTTTCTGTTTAGTTAACTGTAAATGCTGCTCATAAGAAAACACATTATTAAACATCTTGTCAATTAGTGTCTTACACTGCTCAGAAGTAAACCTAAGAGAAATATCATTCTTGAGCATCTGGAAATCACTCAGCAGAGATTCCTCTTCCATCTTAAAAAGTTAATGAGTAACTTCATATAGTCAAAACTTAATTGTAAATTTAATGACTGCCAACATTTCAGGTGTTTTGGATAATAATTGCTATAGGTTGGCATTTTCAACATGTGTAAGGTCGTGGAACAACTTTCAGATGTACAGCGGCTTTTACATGTAAGCATTGCCATTGTAGCCACTTAAACTTAAAAAGCTTATGCTCCAGTTCCTTCAGGGCCATCATGAAAGACATTTCAATATCTGCATCTGCAGTCATATCCATATTTAACACATCAGCAGAGACTTGCATCAAGGCTTTAATATCCAAAGTAAGTAAATATTGAAAATGATCTATATTCGATGTAAAAATCCTATTGGAACAACCAGCTGTTTCGACATCAAAGCCTTCAGCCATGTTGCACCTCCACCAATTAAACAGGACAAAATACAAAAAACAAACTGGTAGGCAGGTAGGTAGAGGTCGGAATGTCAAGCCAAATGAACTCAAAAGAACAGACAAACACGACTCACCATGGAAGAAGGCAAACAACTACTATTTAACAAAAAAATAAATAAAATCATGCAAATCAGATAAATACAAGCTCCTCAAGCTTACTCAAGATGCTTTTTTAACCACAGAGCAATGGATGAAAAGAAACCACCTAGCACTCAACGCCTCTAAAACCAAATTAATGGTGTTCACCCCCTCTAAAGTCACCTATTTCAATAGTAACACATTCTTTATTACTAGTCAAAACAACACACCTCTGGAACTGGTCTCAGAGACCAAATTACTTGGTGTCCAAATTGATAACCAGCTCAAATTCAATTCCCATTTATAACTAAATATCAAAAAATACCATCAAAAACTAAGTATGCTCTATCGGCAAAAGCACTACCTTACACCTGCTACTAAAATCACTCTTTCTACTTCCTTTCTTATCCCTTCACTTCTCTATGGAGTACCACTTCTAACTAATATACAGTCCTCTCTGAAAACACAACTCTCCTCCTGCTACAACAAAATCGCCAAGTTCACTACCAGCCACAAGTCCTCCACCCACCACTGTTCCTCTCTCCAACAACTACATTGGCTAGAACTACCCAAGCATCTCACCTATACTCAACTAACTCTTGCACACAAGCTCATTTTCAACCCCTCCCTCTGTCCCTCCCTGTCTTCTACCTTTAAAATGCACCTACCCAATAGAGTATTAAGGTCTAACAACCAAAATCTATTAGAAGTCTACAAATCAACTCATCCCCCAGGCAAAAATCTTCTATCACATGGTTTAGCACGCCTCTGGAACTCCCTACCTCCATCAATTCGTATCACCTCCAACCATTTTATTTTCAAAAAATCTCTTCATTCATATCTAGTATCCTAGTGGGAATGCTCTTGCTTCCACCCCACATAACTAACACTGGTAATTCCATCTTCCTTTCCTTCCCCTATTTACACCTGCAATATTCCCTTAGAATTTCTCCTATCTCATACACTCTTAGTGTTATTATTGTATCGACAAGAATACACTACGCTGTACCCCTTAAGTGTAGGATTCCTGATATGTAACTGGACTTCTCATTATTTACTTTGCAACATTCCTTCTTTGTTTGTACCACCTGTAAGCTTCATCACTAGTTTGTATTAGTGGTAAAAGTTTCATCTCTAGTTTGTATTAGCTGTAATGTTTCCTCTACTACTTTGTAATTGTTTGTTTGAATCTTTTACTCTTGTATAAGTATCATGTATAACCTATTGTAACTTTGATTGTTTGGAGCTTTTCTCCCCAGGACTCCACTGAAAACGGGTTCATTTTGGCTCAATGGACTATCCTGGTAAACCAAGTGCAAATAAATAAATAAATAAATAAATAAATAAATACAAAAGAGGTTAGTGCATTCACAGAAAACTCCCCTTCTTCAGACCTTTGTAAAAATGACTGCCAAAAAACATATAAAACATAAAGACACCAATAAAAGACAAGAATTGTATCACATGTCCACATGTCATTCACAAACTTCATTCATATGAAACCCATTAAGAAAAAAAACTATACGACAGGATTAACGCCTCAAGGGGCATGCTTTATATGGGGTCTATATTATTTCTTTGAAGAGGTGTTCGATCGATGGAACGCCTCTTCATCGACCCTAAAACTGGGAACTTTCAAAACTATCAAACATCCACATAAGCTGCTTGCCCTACAAACACCAACAAATACCCATAGACACTACAAAATGGGGGGCGTTGCACCCCCCACACCCCCTAACTAAATATACCAACTCCGAGACCGCATTACAGAAGGGAAAACGGCAAACTGATACGGATGGCCAAGCGATTTCTTTCCCAAGGAAAGAAATCACTTATGTGGATGTTCAATGTTTCTAAATTTCGCAGTTTCAAGTTCGATGAAAAGGGATTCGATAGAATGCCTCTTCAAGGAAATAATAGGAACCCCTTTATATGCAATATAGCACAGACAGTTATATAATTCAATCTCAGGTGTACATGATGAAACTAATTTTTAGCTCTGGTTTACAAGTCCACTATGATGCTAAACATTATTTTTACGTTTTTTCTCCGTCTCTCTCTCTCTCTCTGTTGATATGTATTGCAAAAATAAAAAGAAATACATCCTTCTGTTTACAGCTGTCATTGAAATATTAGTTTGCATGCAGTTAAAGACTACCATTATCTGAAACAGCCAGGCTCTGTCTGCCTTGACTATGTTGCTGGTAGTAAAAGTATGGTATTAGTCGTAATACTTTCCAGTCCACTCTTAGCTGTGACACTTTTCTCTCTCTCTCTCTCTCTCTCTCTCTCTCTCCCTCTTTCATGTCAGTATGTTTTCCTAAAATATATTTGTAAAATTAGAAATAAAGAATGATTCAGATTTAATTCCTGACTTTACTGGATTGAAATGCAGCTTAGAAAATTTAAATATAAATAAAAATATCAGTGGAAATGTCACACCACAATAAGGTTTATTGCTACACTTAAGCACTTACTTCCTTTAAGTGGTGTGGATTTGGCAGTCCACAAAAATCACAAAATCTGATAGGCCAAAGAACAGCCATAAAGATGATAGAGTGGACTATTAAGGATAAGACATAAATTATGTATTGTTACTGCTATGCAAAAAGTCCAGAATTTCCAGACCCAAGATATACAAAAAGATAAAAACAGAAATTAGAGGAAAGAAAAATACTTCCACAAGAAAAACTGTCAGAAGCTTTGAATAAAAATGTGTGTTCATTAATACAACAGATTTGTAGAAAAAGTGCATAGACCAAGAAACTTTGATCTGTTTGGAAAAAGAGCCATCTGAGGAAGTGCGAAAATATAAACAACAAACCCTAGAGATTTTTGAAAAGTATAAAAAAGAAATATGGACTTTGAAAAGAAAGAGAGATTTAATATGGTGCAATATTTATGCAAAAGTGAAAGCCAAATTAGTGAATATAAAGAAGGCAGCCCCAAAGATATTGGTGGAGAAATACTGGCAAAGGCATCCAGATATGGAAAATTTCACAATAAGAAAATAATATCACAAGCAGGGAATGTGGAAAAGAATATAAGCAAAGTAGAAGTAAAAAAAAAATAGAAGTTGACGTTATGGAGTGCCTGCAAAGTAAAGCATTTGGTGTAGAAGGTCTAACACAGGTTACATCACTGCATGATGGAACAAGTCCCCAAAGTAAGGAGAAATAGGAAGATCAGGAGGTATCTGAAGAAGAAATATGGGCATGGGAAAGAAAAAGAGATTTAACGTGGTGTGATATCTATGCAAAGGAGAAAGCAAAACTCATCAATGCAAAAATAGCAGCACCAAAGATGTTTGAAGAGAAATACAGGCAAAGGAATCCAGACATAGAAAACTCTACAATACAAAAATAAGAAGGCAAAGAGGAAAAGCAGAAAAGGAGATTAGTAATGGAGAAGTTAAAGAAATAGAAACTGAAGTTATGTAGTACCTGCGAAGTGAAGGATTCAGTGTAGAAAATCTAATTCAGAAAGCACCACAAAAGGATAGAGCAATGGACATCCAAATTAAGAGGAAACCAGTGGAACAGGAAGGACTTGGTCACACGCCGTATGAAGATATTTTGGAGCCTTCCATAAGACACTAGTATAAATGTTCACTTGAAGCTGGACAGCAATGGAAGGAACAGGAAACTTTGGAAACTCTGACACAGTGAATTTTGGGAAGTGATAGGCCAGTGAGTTTCCATATGACAGAGCAATGGATGGCACAGGATGAAATTGAAGAGAATGTGCCACAGGAATATGCTATCAAAATTTCTATAAATTGCCCACAGGAAATGAAAAACAAAAAATGTGTCCTCAGTTCAGAAGAAAATGAGCTAAGAGAAGAGTTTCTTGATTTAATAGAGATAGGTAGGCATATTAAGATCAATGAAAGAAATAGACCGCAGAAGGTTAATAAAACCCAGAAAGTTAGAAGTTTGATAAAACAAATGAACACAGTAATTAGGAATGTCCATAGAGATCCATGTGATATAACAGAAGTAAACAGGATATATTACTGTGCATCTAAATCAATAACTGATTAATTTCTACAACAAGAACACAGGGTAGTGAGGGAAAGGATGGGGAGAAATTGAATACCATCATGGAAGTATTGACTAGAGAAAACTATAAAGCAATTAAGACAAGAAGTGTCACTGTTAGAAGAGTATAGAAGAGGAAGCAGATCAACAAAATTTCTCAGAAAGATGTGATAAAAGCAATGCACAGTATTAGAACAGATCAGGATCTATCATGCACTATTGCAAATAACAAACTAAAAATCTCAGCACAGGGGGGAAACTTAGAAGATACACATATAAATATAAAGGAAAAGTACAAACTAAGTAATTTGTTGATGACTCAACAAAGTTTTATAGAGAATTGGGAAACAAGGTAAAAGGAATTGATATACCGCCAAAAAAATAGAAATAGATACATTTTGGAGAAATACTTATGAAGATCTTGTGGAGTAAAGATGCTAGATGGATAGAAAAAGTTAAAGAAATAATACGTTTAAAGGTATAGGATATGAAATGGGTTGAAGTAACAGCCAGAGAGATTGAAACACAGATAAGAAAAACCTAAAAACTAAATGGAAAACCCCAGGCTCAGATGCAGTACCTAACTTCTGGTTAAAAGTCTTAACATCTTTGCATGAAGATTTAGCCATGAGTAAGAACTATTTATATGTGCACCCTGAACAGACACCAACCTGGCTAACAACACTAAAAGCAATGCTTCTACTTAAGAGTGAACATGCAAGCTACCCTAAAAATTACAGACCAATAACTTGCCTTCCAATGATGTATGGACTGTACACTGAAATTGATGCCGACAGAGTTTATAGTCATTTAGAAGAAAACTCAATTATGGCAATAGAACAAAAGGGCAATAAAAGAAACTCATATGGAACAAAAGGTCATTTGTTGTTAAAACAAAATCTAAAAATAAATCATATCATACTCATTATCATGTCTATCTTGTTGTGCTGGATTATCATTAGAATTAAAAAAGCTCTCTGAGATAAAACATCACCTGTACCAGTCTATTTGTTTAAAGGGGGATACACTTCCCATCTTTCATATGCTAATTTATCTTGCAAAAATTTATTATACTTCCTCTTTTTAATCATTTCACACCTTTTATTAATTTCATTAAAAATATCATTATATTGCACTTCATACTGAAAAAAATATATATAATCATTTAAAATTTCTTCATGTAAAATCTTAACTTAATTTTCTAATTTATTTAATTACACTCTGTTGTCTTTAATAATGAAACTGAGTTCTAGATGCATCCTACCAAACAGATTATAAAAATCATTATGTAATATAGAACCCTTCTCCAAACTATTTGGATATTTTCAAATCCTTAGTCTCTTAGGGACACATTTTGCTTTAAATGAATCTATTATGTTACAGTATCCAATGAATACTATAGAGTCTAAATAAAAGTTTTTTGTTCAAATTCTTGTATTGTTAAATGAAGTGCTAAACCTAATTTATTATTAATTATATAATCCCCAAGTCCATAGTGCATAAAAGTTCCAGGCTGATGAAGCTAGGATTCAAATGACTTATCAATAAAATGATTATCTGCTATATTATTCCAGTTGTTAACACTCATTGCACCTGCCAGAAATGCAGCATACGAAGGTTTACTCACATTTCTGTTTCTGTTCATACATTTATAGGTGTTTACTAGGCTAACGACCACAAGAGGCATTTTAAGCCTAGCCATGCATCCCAAATCTCTGACAAGTTCTGATACCCTTGATAAGTGTAAGCATGGGCCTGGAAATGAACCATTTACAGGTTACCTGTGCCCATTAGAGACATAGCTACACCATTTATGGTAGGTTTAGTACATTCTGCAACGTGCTCCATTTAATTTCTTACTTCACTGGACAAATCATCATGAGGCACAGCAGCATTTGATAAAAGGGATGGAAACAGTCATCCACTTTATTAAGGTTGCCAGTATCATGAAAAATAGACCTGAAGTGCCTAACATGTAAAGAAGTATGGACACTGTTATTACTGTTACCAGCATGGTTCAGAGTAAACCCAGGATGTCCTGTAACCTGTAACAGCTTGCATACTACTGTCCGCAGCATTCATTTTTATTTTAGTACCATGGTTTATCTTTTCTGTAAACTATGATGCTAAACATTTTCTTTACTTTTCTTCTCTCTTTATGTCTCTGTTGGTATGTTTTACATCAATAAAAATATAGCTTTCTGTTTGCAGCTGTAATTGCAATATTAGTTAGCATAAAATTAAAACTAACATGACCTGAAATAGACAGGTAATGTCTGCCCTGATTATGCAGCTGATAGTAAAATTAATGTATTATTCTTGATATGTTCCAATCCAGTCTTAGCTTTGACACTCATTTCCTCTCTCTCTCTCTCTCTCTCTCTCTCTCTCTCTTCCTTTTTCCTTTCCTTCAGTATGTTTTCCTAAAATGCATTTGTATAAATAGAAATAAAAGATGATTCAGACTTGCTGCTGACTTTACTTGATTGAAATGTAACTTAGTAAATTTACTTGAGCTAGAACTGATAGCTTAGGTTGACATAGTAGCTATCACATGACCACACAAGAAACTAGATGTACACAGTATTTATTTCATGTCATTGTACACTTTAATTTCCTTAGCAATAAATACGAGAAACAGCAACCCTATCTAACTATATCATGACTCTAATCCACTGCCAAATATAAAATCCAAATCTGGTGCAGGCCATCTCCCACCATTTAGTTCCATGGACCTAGACTAGTGACAGTTATGCTCATTGTCAACAATATAGGAGGGCCAATATAATCAGTCATTTTTTTAGTTACCTGCTGACCTCTAGGCTCATCCAGCTCCCTTACTGTACTATTAATTCCCTTTACATTCATCTGTACTACCTGCAGTATTATATCAGTGGACACTTCTGTCTTTTGTAGGGGAGAATTGCTTAGCTCCCCATTTACCAGAGTGCAACCCTTCATGGGACAGAGTTGGATAGGAGAGTGTTTTCTGTTCCATATGCAATCAAAGACAATGAAAGTACAGGAGCAGTGATGTAACTGGTGGCACACATAACCCACTGTGCTTTTACTAAGTGCTCTACTTCTCACTCTCCATTGTTTTATTTTGCTGACTAATGGTAAATTCCCCTACTCTTCACTTCAAAATGCTTGTCCAAAATTTCTTTTGAGAAATCAGCAGTTGTTCTCAGCTGCTCAGTCTGCTTTTCTTAACATTCAAGACACTGTTGGATCCCTGATTGCTGCCTTCATAGAAGAATGCATCATCCCTCCCTCGCAAGGTGTGATTAAAAAAGTATTTGTAATGTGTATAAAAGCAATGATAGGGTGAGAGCTACTGCAAGAAGGGTGTTGTTGTGAGGCACTTCATGACCTTAGCAAATTCAGGCTAGAGGGGAGCACAAAGCAGAATTCACAAATATTGATTAAAAACACCAAATGTGTTGCATGCTCAGAATGGAACTATAGACAATTAGTAGCGTGGTACTAACTGAATTATGTCTTCAACTGTTCATGCAAATTAAAACCCTCTGTTTAATAACAACATCACAACTGCTGCACTATCGCGCTGCTTAAACGCTAAACGACATGAGAACAAGTTCACTATTCCAGACTTGTGCTATGCTTACTTAACGTCAGCAGACAACTTTACATATTAAACAACATGATTCCAGCAGTTATGCCTTTTTGGTATAGACGTAGCAAGCACTAGATGGTAGCCTGTTTCCCTGGTAATCCAGTTAACCTGGTAACTATGATCAGCTGTAAAGTGAATCAAGACTTAAGTAACTAACTGTATGTGATTCATTCAAGGTAAACATACTAAGCTTCTGAATATTGTCAGCCAACATACTCAACCAGGCCTCACAGACATGGAATCTCAACATTTTCCCTACTATGAGGACCAAGGAAAGGAGCACTAATATGGGTCATGTGGTCCAGGGCAGGCCAATTACAGCTTGAGACCATGTTTCTAGATTCAGGTCTCCAGTGATCCCAGAATCGGACATCTTGAGCTTAGTGTTGTCAAGATCACATCTGTTTATTTAATACTTACTTGTTAAGCATGTATAACACAGATATGTACGGAATATTTCCAGGTTCAGCCATGACAAAAGGAAATCCTAAAGAAACAGATGTGTTTTTGCAAAGATGTAAAGTACAGGAACACAGACATTAACATAAGGAATTATTATAAATCTGTAAGTAGAGTAAGTGACCCAGAAATATTTTAAGATGGCTTGGCAAGTGTCATTTAGCTGTCATGTTGGAACAGTATTTACTCATTGCTGTATTTACAAAAGCTGTTGCTAAGAAGAAATGTAAGAAAATAATGGCTATTGACAAGTATGGAAACTAGGGAGGTATAGGCATGGGTATGTGTGAAAGTTATTTGAAAGATAAGATTATGTGGAGGGTTAGAAGAATAAGAAGGGTAGAAGATGGAAAAAATAGAATAGAATAAATGTTAAATTATATTTTTCAGTAAGGGTGCAACAATTTATACATGGTGGATTTCCTCTTCTGCTGTGACTGATCAGAAACAGAGAACTGAGATTAGATTACAATACCTTGTAGGTGACATTTGCATTGTTTTTATTTAAAGAAATTCTTTTTTTACTTCATGTCAAAATGTAAGGAATGAATATATGGATTGTATATGTGCTGGGAGAGATTCTGATATTTTGAGAGTAAGAAATGAGAAGGAATATCCAGCTCATTTCAGTTTGGATGTTTGGGTCTGACGGTTTGTAGCAGATTGTGAGAAGGATCTCAGGTTATAAGGACTAGATCTCTCAGATAACCTTTCTGAAAGTATGGAAAAGAAAATAAATGAGTGAGTTTAAAATACGTAAAAAGCTGTCGGGATACTTGTTCTATATGTGATAGCCAGCCAATTTGTATTTTCTAGTATGGAGCAGTGGGGGGTCTCTTTTTGATGAGAAAGTTATGAATCTGAAGATATTATCTACAGTGGGTTTTAGTGATAAAAGATTTTTTTAGAAATTGTAGAAAAATTGGTAAGGGCTCCTTTCTATTATGGCTGATTTCCCAGCACCTTTCACAATATCACCAGCAAGTGTGGCAAAGTCCTTGAGGAGGATAAATCCTCGGAAGGCAGCCAGTCTAGATAATATTGCTGGAAGGACACTCAAAACCTGTGCTTCAATGCCTGCTGATGTTCTGGCTGATATATTCAATATCTCCCTTGTACAACCTACAATTCCCACTTGTTATAAGGCAACTAATATTATTCCACTGCCGAAAAAGGGCAAAGACAACTGTCTGACTACCGGCTGGTTGCATTGACTCCCACAGTGATGAAATGCTTTGAGAGAATCATTATGAGTCATATTCAGTCAGTTATGCCTGATACAATGGATCCCCCTGCAGTTTGCATACAGATCAAACAGGTCAACAGAGGATGCAGTCAGTACAGCATTGCATACAGTTATTACTCATTTGGAGAATAAGGACTGTTACGCTCGATTGCTGTTTATTGATTATAGTTTGGCCTTCAATACGGTGATGCTCATGAAGCTCACTAATAAGCTGTCCATACTGGGTGTGCCACTGACTCTTTGCAATTGGGTCTTGGATTTATTAACAGGCAGACCACAGTAGGTCAGGCTGGAGAATAACATCTCTAAAAGAATAATACTAAATACAAGAACTTCACAAAGCTGTGTGCTGAGTCCAATGCTGTACACCCTCTTCATTTATGATTGTGTTGCTTCTCAACATAACACCACTATTGTTAAATTTGCAGATAACACAACAGTCATTGGTCTGATCTCTGGGGGTGATGAGTCAGCTTATAGGAGGGAAGTGGAGAACCTTTTGAAGTGGTGTTGGAACAGTAACCTGTCTCCTAATACCAGCAAAATGAAAGAGATGATCATTGATACACAGAGGAATAGAGGGCAGCACTTACCGTTATATATTGGTAACTCTGAGGTGGAAAGAGTGGCAACATTCAAATTCTTTGGTATTAACACCTCTGAGGACCTTACCTAGACTCATAACATCACAGACCTGTTAGGGAAAAGCCTGCAGTGACTATATTTTCTGAAAAGGCTATAGAAGTTTAGCATTCCCAATACTATCCTCAGCACTTCTACAATTTTACAATTGAAAGCATTCTCTCCCACTCTATTACAGTATGGTTCAGGAATAGTACAATACAGGATTGCAAGGCTCTACAGTGAGTAATAAAAACTGCACAAAACATCATTGGAGTAAAACTCCCTGCATTGGAGGACATCTAGACCAAAAGAGTTTTTAGGAGGGCTCAAAACAGTATCACGGACACTACTCACCCATCCACAACACAAACTGTTTATGTTCCTGCCATCAGGGAGGTGTTACAAGGACATGGCAGCCAGAACAGCCAAGCTAAAAGACAATTTGATACCTCAAGCTATTAGACTGTTAAATAAAACTCACATACTACCTCTCCCTCCAGGATCATAGGTTGGTTGACATTTGGGGGAAATGATCTTCTTTTGCACAAATGCGCTCTTTTGCACAATTATATATATTTACTGATATTAGTATTTATATTATTGTCTATTTGCTGTCGTAGATTACTTCTTCTTTAATTGTCATATTTTTATATGTTGCTGGAGGATTTGCAGAATAAGAATTTCATTGTACTATGTGACGCTGTCTCTAGTACATAGGACAATAAAGTTAAATTGAATTGAATTGAAGATATAGTATATTTTTTTAACTCAGAAAATGAGCTTTTTTACCCTGGATTTGGCAAATTAGACATGGTGGTAAAATCAAGTGAAGGGTCTAAACAGATTCTCAACTACCTGAATTTATGGACTGTGTGTACAATGTTCCTGTTTATAGTGGTTTGGATAGCTTTTTTTTTGGGGGGGGATACCAAAATAGCACTGCTTTGTTTTTCTTTTTAGTGTTAAGTATTTAATTATGAGGTTGTGTTGATTAAGTCAGTTGGAGAATAGATTAAGATCTTGTTATAAACCAATTTTCAGTTTCTTTTTGGCCAACAGTAGCAGCATCTTCATAGACTGCTGGAATGGAAACATGCTTATTTCCTCTTACAAGAGGTGAGGGCTTGGAATTGAAATCCTGGAAGTCCAAGAATCATCATCTTGTGGAAAGGGTGTTTCATTATTTGGCAGTAGACACAGTCTTATGCCATGTTGTATACCATTCAGTAATTTCAGTGCAGGAAGAGTATGTGCACTTCATATGCTTGTCCCAAAAACAAATGTCTCTTATGTTTCACATAATTATGTCTCGTTCCACAATGTACAGTTGTAATAGTTCAGAGGTTGTGTTGATCAAGTCAGTTGGAAAATAGATTAAGATCTTGCTCTGGACAAGGTATTGGATCAGTTGAACAGGAAAATGAAAAATGATTCATGCTTATCAAATGATTTATAAAAAACAACGTATAACAAGATTATATATATTTCCCATTCTGAAGGAGGTATGGGCCTTCTCAAACATGATTACCTGTACAGATCCACAATTGTAGGACAGCATACATATCTGCTGACATCACAAGATCCAAAAATAGTGAAGGTTTTAAACCATGAGGAGAATATGTTTAAGAGGACTTCCCTGATTAGTTTAACAGAAGCATATCAGTATCAAACAAGAATGGAAATCAAAGCAGAAGTAGATAAAAATCAGGAAGCAGCTGAATGTGCCAAAAAAAAGAAAGAAAGAATATAGGGTGAAAGATCAGATGAGAAGGCAAGAAATGTGGAAATACATAAATATAATTGCAAGTATAGGAAACTCTTGAAACCAAATGCAGAAATGGTTAAGGAGAGGTGAATTTAAACCAAAAGATGAAAGGTTAATATTAGCGGTCCAGGATAGTTGACTATGTATATGTTGATTTATAAAGTCCATTGAACATGTGGGAAAAACAAACAAATTTGGGTTCTGTAAAACAGAATTGAAAACAGTTGCACATCTTGTTGCTGGGTGTGATACACTAATGGCAGAAGGACTGCATACTGAAAGGCATAATAATGCGGCTTGACTGTTGCATTGAGGACTGTGCAAATATTGTACTATTAAAGTAGCTGAGAAGCATTGGAAACATGAGCCACAAAGCATTATAGAAACTGATAAAGTCCATATTACGTGGGCTCACTCATTACCAACAGTTCAAAAAATAGATGAGAGAAAACCAAATATGGTATTCCATGAAAAAAGACAAAAGTAGCATTGATCATTGAAATTGCTACACCCAGTGACTACAGTGTCTTACGTACAGAGAGACACAAAGTCATAAAATACCAAGAGTTACAGGCAGAAATGAAGGATACCCATATGGTTCCAATAGTAGCAGGAGCGATGTGTCTTATAAAAAAGAATTTACAATCGCACTTAGCTATGTTACCGATACATCCAGCTCCATGTCAATTGCAGAAGGAGTCAATTCTGGGCACATTGCGGCTGCTACGAGAGCATTTCTGGCTAACATTAAAGACTGAAACAATTTTCATGAACTTTAATCATACCTTGACTTAGGAATGGGTCCATTCCTGTCATGGTATTAGAAACTCAAAAGATTCAGGAAATTAAACCCTCAGAATCATGAAAAGAAGACAAAAGTAACATTGATCATTGAAATTGCTCTACCCTGTGATTGTAGTGTCTTACACAGAGAAAGACACAAAGTCATAACATACCAGAATATGTAGGCAGAAATGAGGGCAATGTGGTAGGAGGATATCTAGATAATTTCAATAGTAGCAGGAGCAATGCGTCTCATAAAATAGAATTTACAGTCGTATTTAGATATGCTGCCGATATATGGAACTCCGTATGAATTACAAAAGGAGTCACTTCTGGGCACATTGCAGGTGCTGTGAAGAGTACTTTTGGCTAACATTAAAGAATGAAACAATACTGATTTCACAATCTTTTATCATACTTTGACTTAGGAATGGAGTCCATTCCCGTCGTCATATTAGAAACTCAAAAGACTTGGCGATATTAAACATCAGAAGAGGTATTAGACCTGTGGAACAAAACAAAGATGCTAAATGAATAAAGGAAGTAAAAGAAACAGTAAGAAGTTCAAATGTACAGGACATGGAACAAGATGAAATAACAGCCAGAGAAACTGAAACAAAATTTAAGAAAAGCTCCTAATTGGAAAACCCTTGGCCCAGATGGAATACCTAACTTCTGCCTAAAAGTATTAAAATCTTTACACAAAATCTAGGCTTGAGTAAGAGCTACTTATATGTGTATCCCAAACAGGCACTGACCTGGTTAACAGCAGGAAATTGGAAAAACAATGCTCCTCCTTAAGAGTGAACCTACATGCCATTCTAAAAACTATAGACTAATAATTTACTTTCTGATGATGTAAAAACTATGTACTGGAATTAATGCCGACAGAGTTTATAGTCATTTAGAAGAAAACTCAGTCATGGCAATAGAACAAAAGGGTAAGAAAAGAAAGCTGTATGGAACAAAGGATCATTTGTTGCTAAATAAAGTCATAATGGAGAATTGTAAAAAGGAGAAGAATCTAAGTATGGCATGGATAATTTATAAAAATAGTTTGACAGCATCCAGCATTCACGGGTAAAGGAGTGCTTACAGATGTATGAGATACACCCTACATTGATCAATGACCTTACAGTGACTGTGAAACAGTGGCAAGGCACTTTGCAATTATGTCATGACAAAGGGCAATTTATTATCCCAGGGATAAAAATTCGAAGGGGGATATTCCGGGGTGATTTTTTTGTAAATGCTGCTGTTTTGTCTTGCCCTTAACCCATTAAGCTGTCTACTTAACAGAGAAGGTCTTGGTTACAATTTGGCTCCCAGAAAACACCCAAGAGGAAACACTTCTCATCTTCTTTTTGTGGATGATTTAAAACTTAATAGTTCATCATACAAGGAGTTGAAAGCACAACTGCAAGTGGTTAAAACTTTCTCAGATAATATAAGAATGTAATTTGGTCTTGATAAATGTGCGAAAGCAACATTTAATCAGGAAAGTTGCAGGACTAAGAGAATATCAGTTTGGGACAGGAATGTGATATTAAGGAAGTTGAGCAGAAAGCAGTGTAAAAATATTTGAGAACTGATGAAGGATTGTCAATAAAACATGAAAGAATGTGAATAAAATTTAGGAATAATTCCAAAGACTAAACCTAATATTGAAAACAGCCTTGATATCTAGGAACAAAGTTCAAACTATAAACCAGTTGGAGCTTCCCATTTTAACTTACAGTTTTGCTGTGATTGACTGGCCTCTAAAGGTATTGCATCAGCTGGACAGTAAAACAAGAAAAATGCTTCATGCTTATCAAATGATATCTAAAAGTCATTTTATAGCAAGAATATTGAAAGTCTAAACCAACTATATTAGAAGTAGTGAATATAGCAACAGAGATAAAACAGCTGGAACTGAGAGCTTTGGAAAAGAGTAGAAGCAAACTATATAGAAAAAAAGGGGAATTGTGGGAATGATACATACAGGGGAGGAATGAGGTTTAAAAGAAGGCAGGACTTAAATGAGCTATGTAATGTTTGACTGAAAATGATTGGCATGCCTCTCAAGTGTACCTCATTACGAGGAACATACCTCATTTGGAGTCTTAAAAAGTTCATGTTCCTCGAAGTTACAATAAGTTCCACATTGAAACGGTCTGTAACACATTCAGTTTTGGGAATTTTTTAAGTGAAATTCATGGTAAGTAGAAATAAATCATATTAATTCATTAAAACATCTTCTTTATGAGTAAAACCAGCATATTTTACCATCCTATGACCTTCCTAGTTAGTAAGCCATTAGTACATGTTCCACATTTTGCCCATTTGTTCCACATTATGAGGGCTAGTTTTCCTCATTTTGGAGCTAGAAGGTTGAGAGCTATGATGATTGGGTACATTATAAGTGATGTATAATGTTTGCAGCTGAGAGTGTGTCAGTATGGTTTGTGATGTAAAATGCTTGCAACTAGGATTGTGTCTGTGTGGTTTGTTTTCATTTATATAAATGTATGCTTGCTTATGTTGTAAGTGATGGTTTAATAAAGATGCTTCTTGTTTTAAAAAAAAGGGGGCAGGAAATGAATAATTTATGTAATGTTGATTAGGTTATATGACATATAGCAATATATGTGAAGTTTAATGTTTGTTAATGTTAATTTATTAATACAGTTTGATTCCTTTTGTATAAATGTAAATTTGTGCATGTCACAAGTGATAATTAATTAAAGGTTGTGCAACAACCTCATATTGCCAGGATTTGATGCAGGAATGGTTAAGGAGTAGTGAATTTAAACCAAAAGATGAAAGGTTAATATTGGTGGCCTAAGATGGTGGGCTGTGTACATGTTGGTTTACAAAGTTCATTGAACATGTGGGAGAAACAGACAAATGTAGGTTTTGTAAAACAGAATTTGAAAGAGTCACATATCTTGTTGTTGGTTGTGATTTACTAAGGGCAGAGGGCCTGTATACTGAAAGGCATAATAATGCGGCAAAACTGTTGCATTGGGGATTGTGCAAACATTACAATATTGAAGTAGCTGAGAAGTATTAGAAACATGAGCCACAAAGCATTATAGAGAATGATGAAGTTTATATCACATGGGATCACTCATTACCAACATTTCAGTAAACAGATGTGAGAAAACCTGATACAGTAGTCCATGAAATGAAGACAAAAGTGGCATTGATCATTGAAATTGCTGCACACAGTGATTACAGTGTCTTACATACAGAGACAGACACAAAGTCATAAAATACCAGGATTTGCAGGCAGAAATGAGGGCAGTGTAGAAGAAAGATACCCAGACAGTTCCAATAGCAGAAGGAGCAATGGGTCTCATAAAACAAATTTATAGTCATATTTATATATGCTGCAATACACGTAACTCCATACGAATTACAGAAGGAGTCAATTCTGGACAAATTGCTGGTGCTGCAAAGAGCGCTTTTGGTTAACATCAAAGACTGAAGCAATACTGATTTCATGAACTGTAATTATACCCTGACTTAGGAATGGGGTGCATTCCCATCATTCTATTAGAAACCCAAAAGACTTTGAGAATTTAAACCCTCAGAAAAACATAACTATCAGTGCAGTATTTCAAATTTTTTGATTTACTATGTATATAGATAGATCTGATGGTCATATTAAAACAGTTGAGAGATATGTGTGTGTTGCTTTGTGAAAGAGAAAGAGAGAGTGTGTGTGTGTTGCTTTGTGTGAGAGAGAGTAAGTGTGTGTGTGTTGCTGTCTGAGAAAGTAGGGGTTTGTGTGTGTATACCTCTCAAACTCTAAGTGCAGGAAATTTGGACAAAGCCTGACATAATGGGGGGACAGATTTTAAATATTTTTCTTATAAACTTAGAGAGTTGCTAGAATAATACCATTTGTGTTAATATGTATTTTCTCAAGGAAGTCTGAAACTCAAGTGTATGTCATTATTTAGTGACTTCAGTCCTCAGATCATCCCAGTGATTTGCCAGAACACCGCAAATTTTACAAGAAACAATCCTAAAATATGAGGGAAAAATCTGTACATTCTGTGAAAATTTAGACATTTGAAAGGTGTGTGTGTGTGTGTGTGTGTGTGTGTGTGTGTGTGTGTGTGTGTGTGTGTGTGTGTGTGTGTGTGTGTTGCTGTATAAGAGAGAGTAGGTGTGTGTGTGTGTGTGTGTGTGTGTGTGTGTGTGTGTGTGTGTGTGTGTGTGTGTGTGTGTGTGTGTGTGTGTGTGAGTGGTATGGTATGTAATGTTCTAGTTGGAGGGGGGCAGGTAAGTCAGTTAACTTGATCAGGCAAGAGCCTGAATCCTCTATACCAACAACCAAACTGTTGAAGGAATTGTGAGTTTCAGTTGAGACAAAGGCCTGAATCCTCTACACCAACTACTAGACTGCTGACAGAATTGTGAGTTTGAGTTTCAGTACATTTTCAGGGAATTATGATTTTCAGGGCATTTTTCAATGGACTGAGTTTCAATGCATTTTCATGGAATTGTGTGTTCCAAGGGAAGAGACATTTACTGTTACTCATGTCTGTTTTCAATGTGTAACTGTTTTGTTTAGCAAATGGCAGTCACTGTTTGTGATGTAGAATTTGAAAACAGTGTTAGTAGAATAATTACTTGTTGGTTTGTCAGTCATTCCCTATTGCAATATTACCAGTTTACCATTTTTTTTAATGTAACAGAATATAGGCGATTAATTCTTCAAAGGCTGCAGGCACTGAATTTGTAGATGAAACACTGAAATGTAAAGTTGTTTGCTAGTAGCAACTTCTTCGTTAGTTAATGTGGAATTATTCCGATGACTTTTAATTCTGTGGCGATTGTGCTTATTGACTGATATTGGTGGATTGTAATGACAAAAGTTTAAGTGGGCTTTTATGATTGAAATTTTCTAAAACTGGTAGTTTTGTCTTTATTGGTTCATACATTTTGCTTCATTGCTTACAGGAAGAATGCTCAAAACTGCAAATTTAAACATATTCTAATAAGTGGTGATGTATTATACAAGGAATATAATTTAATACAATCAGGAAGATGAATCAAGGAATACATGCATGTATCCATGACCCTAAACATGTGTGAAAGGATCCTATAGTTTGAAAACAGCCCAAAGGTAAACTTAATCCTCCACTGGCCAGATGCCTTTTCTTTGAATACAGGTATTAACGCCATTTCAATGAATGTGAGCTTCAATGGTAGAGAAGTTTACTGCTTATGCTAAGTCTGTTTTCATTGTGAGACTGTATTGTTTACCAAATGGTTATCAGTGTTTGCGTTATCTTATTTCAATATCTATAATCATAAATATAAAGTAAATAAGAAAACAGTGTTCACCCTGATAGGTTTGAACTGTGTTTATGGTAACTGGGGAGAAGTACCCAAGTAATGGAACACTAGAATGGTTGGGCAGGGGACTGCTGTAGCCTAATTAACCTCTTATACCACTGATTACTCATAGTATATCTGCAAGGTTTGTACCTAAATGTAGAGAATCTAAAATGTCCTTCACCTCAAAACCCTGTCTTAATCTTCCTACCTTTCATTTCCTAGGTTACTTGATTATTATTATTTCTGTCTGTATTGTATGTATATGCAGAATGTTATAAAGGGTGCATGTCTTGTGATTTATGGCCAGCGATTTCACAAATTGCAAAAATCATGGAACTTTTATTCACTTTGTAAACTAGATAATTACAATGTGTGTAATCAAAGAGGGAAAGGAGAGAGGGCATCGGCACACCCTTTCAAAAAGAGGACAAATTAACAATTATATTAACTGAAGGATAATGGAGATAAATTTTAAAATTATAATCCACTATCATCCTTAACAATTTGCTGTGAAAATCAATTGTTGTATTATCAAGAGAGAGCATTTTATTTATTTATTTTTTCATGAAAGACAATTTGGAGAAAAAATAATTATTTTGGGGGGGTGACCCAAGTACAACGTATGCGTACTGCCACCATTTTGTTTACAAATAAAACACTGGAAGTTTCCAAATTCTATTGTTTAAATCAACAAACTTGATATTTCTGTTCAGCTTTCAATAAATGCAAACAGCTTTGTGTTATGAATTGAAATTATAAAAAGGCAGATATGATGTGACTGTGCCAGCTTGCAGATTATGTAGTTTCATCTGTGCGATTGTACAGTACCACATTGTTAACTTACATCTCAATACTCTGTTAGGAAAAAGTATCTAATAATTTGAAGAAACAGTGTTATGTAACATCCCCCTTTTTCTGAAGTAGTAATCTGTATAAATGTTTAAAATATTCCAGTAGGTAGACATTAGAAATGTTCATATTCATACCGTTTAATATGGTTATCATTCAGCCTCTTTACGTCATCTAGAAGGCAGCAGAACACTGTTGCTCTCTGAATGCCTCTGCTCTTGACAAACCCTGTAGTGCACCCCCTTTCCTGAAGCTTAAATCAGTGGAAGGAAAAGAATATAAGAGAGCTAACTTTCTGCAGAGAAGGCATTAGTAGCTGTGACATCCTTGGACTTTGCTTATGTCAACGTGTTTTTTTAGGAATGTGCTTGTTGTTTTATTGCTAAGTAGCATGTAGTGCTCTGGAGCTAGCAAGCACCTCTAATTTCTCTTAATAATCCTTTTTGTGTAACACCACCCCTTTTCCTAAGGTCATTTTTTCTTTTTGTCTCCCACCCCTGTTCATAATTTGTATCTGATAGTGCTACATCAGAGCAGTAATCTTTACCGCTGCAGGAGTCTGTGCAGGGTATGTGAAATAGTTTGAACCTGTCAGCTATTCTGCCTACATTTAATGCAGCTGCTGACTCCTACTGTGGATAAAAACAGTGGCAATCTTGTACACATACCTGCTGATGTAAATATTGCTGATTTCTTACTCAGTGTGGATGCTCACATTAATAACCTCATACCGACTTGAGGGCTGTGACTCACTTTGCTCCCCTCTAACCTCCAATTCCCCAGACATCTTCCAGAGCACTACATTTATACACTCTTCTCTCCACCCATAATCCCTCCCACACCATACCCATCTCATAGTCATAACACTATTTACCAGTGACAGCAGCAGTACAACTAAATGTTGCTTAATTCCTAACAGAATGTAGATATGCAATTGTAAGTATAAAAGACAGAAGTATTTCCCTTTCACTTTCCTTTCTCACCCACTGTTTAACACACTAGCCATCTAATTTCACAACATAAATGCCACATGATATTATTTCACTTGTATACTGCCTAAGCCACCCTCACTAACAAATCATCACTATACGCAAGGCGTTCTGTCAACTCTCACCTGTCACACACAATGGAGACGTCTAACTTATCACATATAATTAGCACAACTTCATGATCATTTCCTCCTCTTCCTCTATAAGTTCATATACCAAGTAATAGGTAGACCTCCAGCTCCTTTCCTAAGTAACCTCTAAAACACTAAATCCTCAGTACATTCTATATCTTACTTTCTTGCATCTGTTTCTCCTTTAATTCTCCCTTCACTAACATACTAACATATATTTTGCTACTCCCCTCACTTGGTAACTAGACCCCCCCCCCCCCGCTGCATCTATATCCTCATTTCTACCTTCTGACTAGTTCAATAGAGACATCCTACTACATCCTGTATCCTCACTTCTATCTTCTCTTGACTTTGGAATACATTGGTCACCCTTTATCTACCTTGCCGTCTCAGTTTCCATACGTCTTCCCCTCACCATTTCCAAACACTTTTACTACCAGGATCTTCTTATTCTTTTTCATTCTAAATTCTGTGCTCTCCTGACCATATTACTACTCACTCATACTTCTACATCCAGATTAAAACTAGCATTTCTGTTTTATCTTATCAACCCCTCCCACTGTCTTCTGAACTCCCCAAACCCCTCTACTCCACAGCTTAAGTGAGACACAGCACCACTTTCTGTTCCCTTTGTTCTTATATTTTCCTTTCAGCATAGTTAGACTTCTTCTTTTATTCCACAGTCAATACAATTATCTGTCCTCTGTTGCTATCTTTTCCTTGCAGTCTATGTGGCAATTAGGCTGCTGCTATAGCTTCTTTCTTCCCTCTACTCCATACTCCACACAGCTATCTATCTCCATGTTCCTATCTATTCCTTGCATCACAAATAGAAGGCTGCTGTAGCCCTGTTTCTCCTTTCCCAACTTACAGCCTAAGTGGCAGATAGGCTAGACCACTTCCCTTTTTCCCAATCTCCCCTTTCAGTCTAAGTGGCAGTTAGGCTGTTCCTTCCTTTTCTCTTAGCTTCCCTGTACAGCCCACTCTGTTTATTTTCCATCACAACATTTTCCTCTAAAACATTGGGATAAATTTACAGGTTGCCTGGTTGATATCCATTCTCTCCTTCCAGCTTTATTGCCAATTAACCTTCTTCCAAATACTTTTCAGTACTTTATATCACTTACTGTATTTTCTCTCCTTAAATACCTATAGCTCTCTTATACCTTCCACATTTAACTCCTCTAAGGAATTGCACTCCAAACTCTATTAGTATACCTTTCTCTCCAGCATATCCTATTTCAGCTCTTCTACAGATCCTTCCCTCTTTATTACCCCCTTATACTACCTAGCCATAACATCCATTTCCTTCATCTAAACCTTACATACATCTGAAATGTATGCCGCCTACTTACTGTCTTTGTTCCACATTATTCTCTCCACTATCACCTTACCTGAAACTTGCACACAGTTCTGTGCTCAGCAAAAATGTTCTTCCTGTGCTTGACCACCTGACTACTCCTACTGTCTCACCTCATGAACTGCCAAGTATCTATCACCCCTTAAACACAATCCCAAATTCTAAGCTATTCTAGACATCACACTCTCCAGCCTTCCCTAGTGCAAGTTATTCAAATTTATTTAATGTTTCTCCTCAGTTATTTTTAAGATATAAAATACTCAACTCATCCTTTTACCAAAAAAAACTTAATATAGATTAAACATCTCCTTACTAAATCTTTCACAGGCCCATTTTTACTGTAAAAACATCATACAATGTGGTAAAATCCACCCTAATCCTAGTCCTTTCTCCTCACCTATTCCTTCCACTCCCTTATCATCAGTGTCTACTTCACTTTCTCATAAAGAATTAAATATTATTTCTATACCCACCTGCAGTATGCTAAATGAAGTTACTGAACTCCATTCCTGGACCTCACAATACTCACCAGATATTGTCAAAGTCACTGAAAAGTAGCTAAAACCTCAGATAAAAGACTAAGAAATCTTTTCCCCAGGCAATGAAATCATTCAGTTTGACAAACTACATAGTAAAGCAGGTGGTGTGGCTATCCTCCGTCCCAACTCTCTGGCTTTTTTCTCCCCTTACTAAAACCTCAGCAATTCCGCGGTGGTACAGCGGTAGCATTGTTACCTCACAGCAAGAGGTTCTCCCGTTCGATTCTCGGCTTGGCTTGGGAGTGCCTTCTGTGTGGAGTCTGCATGTCCTCCCCGCAGTTGGGTAGCATTCGAAAGACATACGTGCATAAATGGGCATGCCTTCATTGAAGGTTGGGCATTGAGCTGGCACCTTGGCGTTTCGTAAAAAAATCTACTGCCAATCATTAGCAGACCGGAGTTCTGCTGTGGCGACCCCTTACCGGGAAAAAGGCAAACAACAACAACAACTAAAACCACAGCAAAATTTGACACTGTACAGATACTTACATCTCTTTTCAAACAAAATAAACAAAAACTCTCTGCATGATTTTTATGTATATTCCCATAGGTAGGTTGACTGGTTATGACTGGCTAAAATTTACATCAAACTGTCCCACTATTAATATTAACTTAAATGGCTTCATGCAACTTCCCACACTCAATACAAGGTCAAAATAGTGGCTCCAGTTTAGAATAGATCCTAGGGTCTAATCCTGGCAAACACAGTTCATGGTGTATGCTCCCAGACTCCCTGAGTGATCATCATCCTACATATATCCACAGACTTATCTCCCACCACTCCAAACAACACCTACAGAAGGAGATTCATAACTTTTTACAAACTAATAGCAATGTGTTCACTGATACCCCAAATGTCCTTTAATTGGTCCACTCAAACCCCACCACTAGACAATAACATACATACATGCGAAACCATATTTTTGAATACCCTAAATTATCCACCCCCTTCAGAAGTTAGGCAGTAAATTCCAACCATGCCCCCAGGCACTCCAGTTACGCTAGAAGTCTGATTAACAGGAGAGATAAGGCAAGAATAGAATGTCAGAAAGAAGAATCTTCTCAGACCCTAGAACACTACAAAAAAACTCTGCAACCACACACGCGCACACACACACACACACACACACACACACACACACACACACACACACACACACACACACACACACACAAAACAACACTTCCATAATGATAAGGTACAATACTACTCTTATCTTCAAAACAATCAAAGACATAATCCAGGAACATTCTGGTCCTTCATCAAAAAAAAATCACTCTGGTACTTATTTTGCCCCTCTCCTATGCCATAACCTCTTTCCCTTAGAAACAGCTACTAAATTCAACTCTTATTTCATGGAGTGTGTAGCTGTTCTTACCTCAGACTCTTCTCACATCACCTCAGAATCAATACTTCCGTCCTCATCAAGAACCTGTTTTTCACACTAAAATCAGTCTCTGCCTCATATATTAGACATCTTCTATACAAAACTTAAGCTATACTCACCCTCTGCAGACAATCACCCTCCAGAATACCTTAAGTTAGCTAGTGACTCTGTTATTTTCCCTCTGTCAGTTCTTGTCAGTAGATCCATACCGGTATACTACAATGATCTTCATATTGATCACTGTTGCAGTAGCCTAAACTATATGGGTTATATCCTGCATAGGATATAACAGCCGGATAGCTTTCAAAGTTTCAGGGTACCATCTATGTGCTCAAACTGTTAAGACAGCTGCAACTGAGCTGGCTAAAAGCTAGATGCCATCCTTGGACCTCTCTCTTTTAAAATTTTCATAAACAGTTTTATACATCTCTCAACAATACAGTGATACCATGCTGATGATTCCTCTCTAATCGGTTCATCTGACAGCCTACCCTAGCTACAAACTATCATCCAAGATGCCTTTAAGTCAGTGGAAAGCTGATTCTCTGACAATCAACTTCTGCTGAATCCTCCCTTCAAAAAACAGGCGACTTTTATTTTCCCTAAATCTCATACCCATGGAAAAAACTTTAAAATCTTTTCTCTAAACACTACTGACATTGAAGTTGTTTCTTCTACTAAATTCCTAGGTATAACAATAGATGATAATGTAAAGTTTGAGCTCAAAATACAAAACTTTTTCAAACAAATTAGAACAATGCCCTAATAAAGTTGCAAGTTTTGCAGCCAATGAGCCCTACCATACCCTCTGCTGTTTGTTTCCTAAATCATTAAACTGACTTGAATTGCCCCATCTCCAAGCATTTACACAACTACTACTAACACATAAAACAATATACAACCCTTCTCTCCAGCTATCAGCAACATCATAGTCCACTATCTTCCAAGTCAACCGCTTTGTTCAAATGACAAACAACTACTTGAAATTTATAAACCAATGAAATCTATAGACCACAGAGTATATTCCAACTGTGTGGTCAAATTTTGGAACTCCATCCCAATTGTTAACTAACAATCATTCATTTAAATCTTTACTAAAATAATTCCTTTCCAACTCTTTCTTCTGTTCCTGTACCACACCAGGATAATACCAAAATTTCTCTTTTTTCCACATCTCCTCATATTCTTTATGTTAACCCCTTTATTTAATCCATCTCACACCAGTATTTCTGATTCTCTGATTGGCCAGGTCTATATTGTCTTATCGGATGATGAAAAGAGTGAATGCTCTTTCATTGATCTGATAATGTCAAAAGGAGAAAATAGCCAAGTCACGGACCATCTTTTTTTTTTTCCCAGAGAAAAAATCGGTGGGCCGTCTTTGGGACTTTGTCATTTCCTCCACTATGGTATGATCTCAGAGTTGGTATATTTAAGTAGGGGGGCACAGCCCCCCTCTTAATTTTGTGTTTAAACTTTTTTTTTTTTTTTTTTTGTTACGGAGTAGCAAATTTTTTCCCTGGAAAAAAATTTGCTGTTCCATGTGTTCGCATTTTTGTGGTTTAGACATTATCGGTTCAATGAAAAAGCATTTGTTCTTGTCATCGTCCGATAATGTGATATAGATGTGATTGGCCTGTATTGGTCTGCAATGCTTACTTCACCATACTACTGCTGTTTAACACATTTAACTCAACATTTCCTCTCATGTATCACTCTGCAGAGGGAAACATTTACGTTCTGGCACCAATACAACATTTTTTTTCTTTTGTTCTCATACTCATTCTCCATTTATCTTGTATAGTCCCCCGATTTACAAAGCCCTGTAGAGCATGCAGGATTAGTTTAAGAGCTATTTACGTCAATGTGGCTGACGTGCGATCCAGGAACGAGCTCCCGGGATGTGCAAGTGAGCTCCTAGACTAATCCTGCATGGACTGAGCTCCTGTATGCAAATTACCCTCATTTGCAGGTGAAAACCATGAAAATGAGGGTAATTTGTGATCCAGGAAGCCGGCAGCTGTCAGTGCAGGACGAGTGCATTCTGCAGAAATGTACTCGGTTAGTAACCAAGTACATTTCTGCAAACTACAAAATAGAGCTATGACAGCTCCAAATAAAGGCTGCATATTATTGAGGAAGCATGCCAATGGCCAAGTAGAAGGCCATTGGCATTGCAGACTGTTTAAAAAAATTAAAAAAATAACTTTTTTTTTTCGCCAATCTCGGCTGTTTAAGCATAGGGCAGTGGCGCGCAAATGGGATCGGGGGGAAAATAATAAAATAAACCTAAAATAAGCATTCTAACTAAAAGCAGTATTCTACCATGCAAGTCAATGGCAGGCATAAAGCAACATGGCCAGTGAATAATGGTTGCTAAGGGGGGAGGCTCAATGTGGGACATGTAACTATACATTAGCAGGCAATCCTATGTAAATGAGGGGAAGGATAGTGAATCCCAGATTTCCCCAGGGTGTGAGGCAGGTCCCAAGAGTGTAAGAGTATAAATAGCTGGGTGCAAGACTAGGATATAGGTGACATCATAGGGGGGGTGTCAGGCATACTATAAGTGGACTGGAGCCCTGTGGCTCGGGATTTCTCCTAGCTTAGCAAAGCTAAGCTAGGGGTGTGTCTAAACCTGCCTAGCACTCTTTACAAAGTATAAGTGGGTGTACGCGCTGCACACTGGGTTTTACAGGAAGAGAAAAGAAGTGAAACCAGGAAATAGCAGCTCTGTGCACATTTGAGCACTCCGTTTGCAGGGTGCACACACAGGCTTAAACAGGGAGGCAATGGGAAGGGAAAACAGCAGTAAGAAGGCAATCAAGGAGAACTAGCTTAGCTGACAGGTGAAATGTATCAGAATCAGCCAATTACACAGGTAGCAGACCAGCCCAGCCCAGCATACCACTATAAACTATGCAAACACCTTTCCCCCTTGTTTTTCCCAAAAACTTTGTACCACCGGTGTATACAGATGGGGAAATTTTACAAAACGAAAGCAAGAGAAAAAATGTTAGGGGCTACTTTTGCTATCATAAACCAGCATGTGCAAGAGGCTGAGGGTGGTGAGAATGTGAATGCTGCTGGGTGCAATAGACTGCATGCACATATGCATCAAAGCACCAACTGGTAAGCAGGGTGGGGTTTACATCTACCGCAAGGGCTTCCCCTCCATCAACTACCAGGTCATATGCGATGTCCAGGGCATAATAATGAATGTGTGTGCTGGCTGCCCTGAAAGCTACCATAATTCTCACATCTGGCATCTGACACAGCTGTACCAGACATTTGCCAATGGGGACATCCTACACGGTCACCTAGTGGGGGATGCTGGATACGCACTGGAGCCATGGCTGATGACACCCATCAGAAATGCACACACACCCAAACAAAAACTCCATAATGAGGCACACACACAAACATGAATCATAATAGAGCGTGTGTTTAGGATGCTCAAGCCACGGTTCCAGTGTCTGGACACATCTGGTGGAGCTTTGCAGTACTCACCAACTAAATTGTCCTTGTATGTGCCATGCTACACAATATGATCCTGTGGAAACAGCTGCAACAGGAACAGAATGGGGCAGGGCCACACAGCCCCCTACCATTGCCAAGGCCTGCACAGGCACAGAGTGACTCGGAGGAGGAACAACCTGAGCCTGCCCCAGTAGGCAGAAGGAGGCATGCCTAGTATGCCCTGGCCTTGGCAAAGAGGCAACACATAGCACATGCACTGACACAGTAGTGACCCAGGGAATGACACCTCTCTCTGACTCACACATACAGTAAAAGGGATGCCAAACATGACACTACCTGTACTCAACCATGTATAGGAAGTATACTATGTGCATCCGACATAGGCAGCTCTGCAGCACCACCCTCAATACTGGGACACCCACAAGGTAAGTGACTCACACATGCCAGTCGGGGGGGGTTACATACCCAACAACAGTTACAGCCAGCAGGATAGGTGTAGACAAACACAAACAAATGCTGTACTATGGCCTCTGAACGAGCCCTATGGGTAACCCCACCCCCAGGCCTGCACAGACGGACTATAGTAGGCTAGGCTGTTGGATGTAAGTTGTGAAGGCTAGGAAGTCAGAAACTAATATGTAGGTAATTAAAGCTAAGATCTGTAGTACACTGGTATGCCTCTAGCCAGCACAATAGGTAAGACTACAGAATGAAATGAAGTACCTGACATACCAGTACAGTCCTAGCAAATGTGTACAAGTGTCAGATGTGCCCCCCCCATCCTACGTAGGCTTATAGTAACAGTCAGGTGTGCCCCCCCACTCCTGTGTAGAAATGTAGAAACAGTCAGGTGTTCCCCCTCTGCTATGCAGAACTGTAGTAACAGTCAATGCCAAATGACCGATGGATACCCTGCAGACACAGCATGCTACCTGTACAACACAAAGGTCAGCACCACAGTACAAACAACCTGGACTTGGTCCACACATGCAATACAGATGGCCATACTGGGCATGCTCACACACTTAGAGGAATGAAGGCAATGTCAGTCAACAACATACTGAAAGGTCATACTGGGCATGCTCACACACTTAAACACATAAAGGCCATGTCTGCAAACACCAGTGGACCAGACATATCTGGCAGTCGCAGTTCTTAGTGCAGACACAAGTCAGTATGCACCACTCCTGCCTTGCACACACAGTGGATAGGAATACAGACATATATGTAAGGACAACACACACACTATAATAAGCCAAAAGTAGACGGACATAGATGTGTGGAAGAGTGTGACCATGACAAGGAGCCATCCAGGCCTGTCCCACCCAGCACACAGCCAAAAGGGCCCCAAACACATGAGGTGCAGATGTCTCTCACTGCAGATACTAGCCACCAGTATCTGTCCGCATGACAGACTATGTGGTGCACGTGCCAGCTGTGCAACATGACTGTACAAGGAAGTAGTCATCTAGTAGCTGTATACAAGTACCTGTGACATATGACCCTGTGTGTGCCTGCATGTGGCATGTCAATCCCTACATGAATGGGTTATGGCCCATGCATACCGCTCTCCCCATAGCAGTATTATGACAAGCCTGCTGAGGTCATCCAATGTGAAATACACCTTTGGGAGGGCTGTAGCTCAGTAATCTCCATGGCGCGTCCCATAGCTGTGTACTGCTGTAGTGATAAACTAGTTAGGTAGTAGTTCTAACCCCAGACTTGGCAAGTGTGTGTGTGTGTGTGTGTGTGTGTGTGTGTGTGTGTGTGTGTGTGTGTGTGTGTGTGTGTGTGTGTGTATGTGTGTGTGTGTGTCTGACTGAGTAGAGAGCAATGCTTTTTAGGCTGCTCACACTCCATACAAATTATATACTCACCTTTGGCAAGGCTGTTGATGTCACTCACCTAGAAATACACCTCTGGGAAAGTCATAGCCCAGTAATCTTTGTAGTGCGTCTTGTAACTGTGTACTGCTGTAGTGTGATGAAGTAGTTTGGTAGGTGTTCTAACCCCAGACTTGGCAACTTTGTATGTGTGTGTGTCTGACTGAGTAGAAAGCAATGATTTTTAGGCTGCTCACACTCTATACAAATCATATACTCAACTTTGGCAAGGCTGCTGATGTCACTCACCTAGAAATACACCTCTGGCAAAATCATAACCCAGTAATCTCTGTAGCATGTCATATAATTGTGTACTGCTGTAGTGTGATAATGTAGTTAGGTAGATGTTCCAACTCCAGACCTACCAAATGTGCTGGGAGTCTGTGTGTCTCTGACTGCGTAGGGAACAATGCTTTTTAGGATACTCACACTCCTTAGAATTCATATACTCAACTTTGTCAAGGCTGCTGATGTCACCCACCTAGAAATACACCTCTAGGAAGGTTGTAGCTCAGTAATCTCTGCAGTGTGTCCTGTAACTGCGTACTGCTGTAGTGTGATTTAGAACTGTGGTAGGGTTCCATCTCCACCCATGGCAGTTCTGGATGTTTTGTGTGCGTTTCAATGTCTGTGTGTAGAGCAATGCATTTTAGGCTAGTCATTCAGTGTGAAATACAACTTTGGGGGGGAAACTTTTTAGTAATCCCTGTGGTGCAACTCATAACTGCTCTATGTTGTAGTGTGATATAGGCCTTAGTCAGGGGTTCTATACCCACACATGTTGGTTGTGGATGTTTTGTGTGTGTCTCACTGTCTGTGTAGGGGAGCAATGCATTTTAGGCTAGTCAATTGCAGTACAGTTGAAATGCCATTCTTTGGCAATCCTGCTGCTGTCATTCATTGTGAAATACACCTTTGGGGAAGAAATACTCCATAATGTCTGTTGCACGTTCTATAACTGTGTAGTGCTGTAGAGTAATAAAGTAGTTAGGCAGGGGTTCTACTCCCAGACATGAGAGGTGTGTGTGCGTTTGTAACTAGTATCCTGTATAGAGGTGGTTGTGAGTGTGGAGTGGGTTTTACTTATGTCTTTTATGGTGGCCCTACTATATATCACAATATCAACCATAAAGGGATAACAGATGCAAATTAGCTGAGAGGCTGGGGTGCAAAGCCATACCCATACATGTGACATCAAGACTAGCCAATCACAGTTAGCAATCCCACTATTACCCAGAGCACATACTCAACCCATGTGTCATACGCACACACATGCCTAGGCAACAGCCAATATGTGGGTAGTACACTGCATATTGGCCACTGATAGTAACTATGCAGTGATAGCAGTGGGCTATAGAGGGCATGTTACCCTGCCCATCTGTTCAATATGCACATACATGCAGACAGTGCACCTCCATGTTCCCCAATGGACACCTGCACCACCTGTGGTGCCTTCACATGTGACTCACAACTGACATACCATGCCTGACAACATGCCCTGTATGGACAGATGACACTGACATCAGGGAATGCTGTTAGCATGTTATCAATGTAGGTGCAGGGTAAACCTGCTGCCCATTACCAGTTTCTGCCACAGGTGTCCAAGACTGGCACATCTGATGATAATCTGTGTTCACAACATGGGCCAGACACCCCTGGTACAGTTCCACATGTCACTGTACATGCATGTGGGAGGTATGCACATCCCAGACACTATTCATGTCATGGACTAAGGAACACATACATGGCAAGTGATGCACAGCATTGGCCACACACAATAGTCACCCAGTGACTGGATGGGGGATGCAATACCCATCTGTGTGGGCAAATGCAGACACTACAGGCCTGAGCCACAATGCAGACCATTATCATGTGGCCTGATGCCAAGGTATACCCATCGCCTACCCCTGTACAGCCTGCACACACCTATGCAGACATGCCCCCATGCATGTCAGAACTGGCACCCTGTGTGTTCTTGTGTGTGTTGTATGGTGCGCATGTCCACATCCACACTCACTACAATCCCCCCAGTGCATACTGAAGCATGCTGTCTGATGTCTGACACCTCCACATACTAGTGATGGGTTGCACTCCTGTCCCTGCCAAGTGTATCAGTGTGTGTGTGTGTCCCTGTGTGAGTGTGCCTGTGTTGATGCTGGCACCTGTTTATGCAGACAGGCAAGTGTACGTCACCTACCATATATCTACCGTATCCCTGTTGCAGATGTCACTCACCATCACATATATGTTCTGAGTGCTCCACAGCAGGTAACCCATGTGGTGCATCCAATAAATGCATCGAACTATGATAGCACAACATAGTCGTTGGGGGTTTGATACCCTGTGCTGGTAGGTGTGTGACACAAACATGCTTCAATTTTACTCTCCCACCCCTCCCTGACATGTATTTGCTTCTGTCTGCCTCCTCTACTCCCTCTTTAGTGGATGTGGAGACCCACACCTGCTTTGCTTAGGCAGCAGCATGTGTATTGTGATGGTCGTGATCAGCTGATGGCCTCTGCATGAATTGTAGCCCTCCCCTAGCTGACTGCATGTAGAACAGCTGTGGTAGCATTCCCATAGCCAATTGCATGGAAACACACTCCAGTACCTAGGAACAACATGGTGGTGTTGGCCCTTTTCAGTCACTGTGAGCAGGAACTAGATCTGTTGTTTGGCAAACAGCATCTCAGATGGATTGGGGATTTACCTCTAACAACATACACTGTGGAAAGAGGCCAACAAATAGGAGGGGGATGTGCCTGACCTGACTACAGACTGTAAGTCCTGCTATACTGCATTTGGAGTAATGTTGGTTTAACAGTGTTTGTCTGGATATGCCTGTCGTACATGTCGCAATACCTGCCATGTCAGTTCCATGTATATGAGGAATCCCCATCTACAGGGTCATCTGCATACTGGGCAGTGTTGTGCCTTTGGTTTCATGTGTTTGCCATGGTGCATCCATCTGTGAAATGCAGAAGGTAGTGTAAGGATTGCAGTCAGTAGATGGTGAAGGCTGTGACAGTTACTGACTTCATATCCCTCATAGGACATATGTTGCAACGAACCCCGTTACAATGGTAAATTTATGAGGTTATCACAGCAACATGTCTATACTGGCCCTGTGTATGTGCTGTCAGCCACACCTCTGTCAACCTTTGTACATATGTCATGCATGAAGTGGTGCATATGTGCTGTACACCATAAATAGTGTCATCATATCTGATAACAAGCCAGTGATATATCAGATTGCTACACATGTCATGTACAGTAGGGATTATATTTCATGACATAACCTGGACATTCTGTGGATGTTTGTACAGTACTGAGGTCTGTGTAGTGATGATGAATGTCGGCAGTATGTGTATTGTTAATATGTACTTCAGCCTGTGTACAGACTGTGGTAGATGTCATTGTTCTAGCTCCCCTTCTATCTGATGTTACATACTGCCCCACTGTATGGTACCGTTATGACGTACATGTTTGTAGGGCCATCCACACACATGTCCCATACCACAGACAGCCATCAGACCAAACTGTGTAGCAGCCCAGTATATGTAGGGTCATTATGTGAGTGGCACATATGAGGATGGTGTAGAACAGGTAGTCCATATACTGTAATATTATGGTAGCTTACCATATGTGGCTGTGGCTGTGTTCACAATGGTTGTGGTTATGCACTTTCACACATGTGTATCTTACCCTGTGCTGTGACATGCCTGTAGAGCCTGCTATATATGCAAGTACCTGTACATTCCCCCATAGGAGATGTAGGCCAGAGTTGAGCCAGTCTGCCTGTAGCCTGCACAGTGCATTGTTACATGCCTAGCAGCTTAGTGTACTTACCCAGTGAGATGTCATGTGCAGATACTTGCCAGATGTACCACTGCCGGGCCTCCCGTAAAAGTCATGTATGTCAGACAGAGCAGTGGGATGCTGTACAAATGTATGTCAATATCTAGTGGGTAGCATGTGTCCATGGCACCCCTGTACCAGCAGTCATTATGTGTCAAACCAGACAGGAGTGTGTGAATCCAAAACCTATGGTGGCATATGTATACCAGTTATGTGTTATACCCATCTACATGGCTGTCTACATCCATATTGTCAGGCCTGGTACACATATTGTGCACTAAGGGATTATGTGTAAACCTCTGGACTGTACAGGGTATGTCCAAAGTTCCACATATATTGGCCAATATCTCTGCTGCACTCCACAGGGGAAATTACATGCTACTGGCGGTACTTTGCAATTATTTCCTTAGGATGTCTGTCAGTAGCCAGTGGCACACATGTTATAAGCAGATGTCACTGTCCACACACACCATGTCTGTGAAGACAATCCCGATGACAGTAGCAATAGTCTAATAATATACCTGCTATACATACCTGACATCTCCTTGCACTACGACTTTGGGACTATAGGGGCTGAGGTAGGGCTACACTCCAAGTCCAGGACATATGGTGGAAATATATGTACATATACTTATCCAGATAGCCATATATTTATAATTACAGATGTGTACTACTTTCAATTACCACTGCCATGGCAACCACCCACTATAAATCCCTACAGCATGTGGGTGTGGTCCCTATACATTTCCTGTGTAATGGACATCCTTCCTGTGTGTGGGCATCAGTGTTACAGGCAGCAGGTAGTAATACCTCTTACAGGAGAAGCTGGACACTCAGAGCAGCCACATATTTGTTGGAGGATCAGGAACTGCAGACAGACCGTGAGTAGAGTTGTGTTATGCTTTGCATAGTACTGGTGTTACAGGGTGTGTGTGCACATACTAGTGCACCTTGGAATGCAGTCTGTCTGCATAGCTCAGTACTGTGGGCCTATCCTCTTGCTGGACAGAGGTATGCCTATCATGTGTTGTCCATCCACCACCACAGGTCCTGTGTCAGATATTACACTGGCAGTGTGTGTGTTGCATGCTATCAGTACATGGCTACATCCATTTTTGTGTCTAACCTCAATTCTCTGACTAAGGGTATGCTGCAGACTATCCTGTAACACCAGCACCTTGCTTAGTGTATGGCAACAGTGTTCCACATATGTGCCTGTGTTCCAGCCTCTATCCTCCATCTACATACCAAGCTTTGCACATATATCATGCTGTTGGGGGTTATTCTGTAGTGGGCTGTGAGTATATCACACTGCCATTGCTGCCATTAATCCACTGATGTTGTATCCCCCACACATACCCACTGTATATATGACTGGGGCCATATATGTGTGGGCATCACCTACACAATACATGTGTGCCCTTATGCACTCCAGAGGCCAGTGTATGTAACAGTGGTATATGGGCCTGTATGATTGAGTGTAGGCGGGGCGCACCATAAATGACCTAGGCTGTTAAAAAATGTGGGGGTATCAGGGGTGAGCTGCCACAAGGTATCTGGATGTACAGTACCATATACTTCACCTATATTGACATTACTTACATGAATTGGGGGTACTGCAAGCCTACTGCCTCCTGCCATACAGACTGTTCTGTTTGTCGATGTGCTGGTGATGGAGTCAGTTATGCTTTGTTATGTACCAGTTACAACCCATTTAATCACAAAACATACTTACCTCCTACTGAGTTTGTACAGAGTGTAGATAGAGGCTGCTGAACTACACACCTGCAGTACATACTGTTGATTGTTTGGTATCCTGTGGCCCAGTCTGTCTTCACTATTGTACAATTTGAAAGGCTTGGCCTGGACAGCAACAGTTGTGAACCTTTCCAGACTACTGTGTTAGTTTAACTGTTTCACAGTTGCAGTACTCTGTTTATATGGTTGCCAGTATCTGAAAAGCTATATGACATAGCATATAGAACTGGTATAGTACACATTTAAAGAATTCCCATTTCTGCAAACCTGTGTCTGGTGTCTTTCCTGTGATCTTTCTATGGGTATATGTTGCAGGCAACTATTGACATTTATATGGATGGCCCATACAGTGTCCAGTTGTTCAGGTGTTAACTGTAAGCATTGTGGCTGTTCCATATTGTGTGCACCTTCTACATATGTATCTTACTGTACATATATCTGCATGTGTATGTGTGGTCACATGTATATATATATATATATATATATATATATATATATATATATATATATATATATATATATATATATATACATATATATATATATATATATATATATATATATATCTGTATCTGCATATCTGTGTCTGTGTATCTGTATTCTGAGGATGTTGATGGCTTCCACATATTACATGTCCTATGGGAGTACTTGGTAGTGTATTGCAGGGTGCATGTGTTTGGCTGTGGGGGGGATGCCTATTTGTACAAGACGTATAGTGTGTGGGGCCTCTCAACCCCATTAACGGTGCATGTGGACACGTGTATTTGTTAATCTGCCATTGCTATCTTCAAATGTATGCCCATATATACCTATATATATATATATATATATATATATATATATATATATATATATATCTGCTAACATGTATATATAACTATGTCTGTTTGGGTCTACTTCATTTGCCCTAACTTCCAATTGACCGACACCCATTTGCCAGAGACCAAATGACTGAAATTTCATTTGACTGACACTTCATTTGACCGACACTTCATTTGACTGACAAGTATTATTGGCAAGTAAATGGAATATGTCCCCTTCCCCACTGTAGTGCCACCCTGGAATTAGAACATATAGTCAGGGGGGTGTGGGGGGCACAGCCCCCCAAAATGAGGGGTGTGGGGGGGTGAAGCCCCCCACTTAATTTCATATTATATTGTTTGGTTTTGCTTTCATATTGCGTAGTAAAATAAAAGTTAGTGGGGGGGCTTTGCCCCCCACACACCCCTTGTGGGGGGCTGTGCCCCCAATGCCCCCCTAACTATATATTATAACTCCAGGGTCACACTACAGTGGGGAAGGGAACATATTCCATTTAGTTGCCAATAATACTTGTCAGTCAAATGAAGTGTCGGTCAAATGAAGTGTCAGTCAAATGAAATTTCAGTCATTTGGTCTTGGGCAAATGGGTGTCAGTCAAATAGAAGTTAGGGCAAATGAAGTAGACCCATCTGTATATACCTACATAGATATATATCTGCGTACACATATGTAACATGCTGTGTATATGTAGACATATAGGTGTATACACATATTACATATATGTGTTAATTTAGGCATATGCATGTATATATGTGCATATATATTGATATATATGTATATGGTTTTAGACATTAATTATATATATATATATATATATATATATATATATATATATATATATATATATATACATATCTAGATAAGTTGTATCTGTTTAGATATTAATATAGTTACACACATATACATCTAGATGTTGGTATACATTCTCTGTACTGTTGCATGACTGGACTGGATGATATGTTTCTGAAACATCAAATCTCTTTGTATCTGTTATGACTTAGTGGGAAATCACTTTGTCTATGGTGTGTAGGGTCCTTGGTTTGAGCCTTGCAAGAGCTGTTTATTTTGTTGCTGGGCAGAACATAGCCCTTTGGATACACAGTGATTAAGGCACTTTAAAGCAGTTGTAAGCAGGTTTGCGTGGCTTTGCGTGGAGATAAGCAGTGCCTATACAGGTTAAGCAATTCAGAAGCTGAGTCTAAGAAACTGTAACCAGACTTTAGCAGTGCTTACCTCTGCTCAAACCAGCACAAACCAACTTACAACTGCTTTAAAGTGCCTTAATCACTCTGTATCCATCAGCCCTTGTTCTGCCTAGCAACAAAATAAGCAACCTCTGCTAGGCTCGAACCCAGGACCATGCATACCATAGCCAAAATGATTTACTTCAAAGCCATCTCAGATATACACAACCCTGCTGTATTCACAAACATATCATCCTGCCCAGTCATTCAACAGTACAGAGAATGTATTCCAACATGCGGATGTATGTGTGCGAAAATATATTACTGTCTAAACAGATACAAAATATTGATATATGTAGATAAATATATATATATATATATATATATATATATATATATATATATATATATATATATATACACACATATATGTAAGCAGATATTTACATCTATATAGGTATATACGGACATACATCTGTAGATAAAGTGGGAACATAGCAGAAACATATATGTCCACATGCATGATTAATGGGGTTGACAGGCACAAACAACATATGTCATGCATGAATAGGTACCCCCCCCCCACAGCCAAACATGTCTACTCTGCAATACACTACCAACTGTTGCAGATCCCATAACCAGGACCTTACACGACAAGGGCACAAGATGGTAACAGTACTCGATCCCACCTGTATGATGTCAGGCTGGTATCAGTAACATATCATGCAGTACAGTCAGGCTCATAATGACTCCCATTTTGCAGTCCTCTTTTACCTTTTTTAACCAGAGTCCTGTACTGTTGGCCTGTACTTCAGAGATGTAGCTGCCAAACAACAGTGGTCCCAGGACTGAACCCTGAAGTACTCCACTTGTCACTTGTCTGGGGATGGATTTGGAGTCAGTTACACCTACAGTTTGGGTTCTGTCAGTAAGCCATGTGGCAAACCATCAAGTGGCATAGGGATGTACGGCTGGATTAGTATGTTAATCTATGTTTCCAGACAGGAAGATGGTGTTGAAGGGCTTGGTGAGGTCCGCATAGGCTTTGTGGACTGCCTTACCCTCTTCAACAGCTATGCAGACTGAATCAAAGCAGTCAGTCAGTTTCAGAAGACAAGACTGGCCCTCCATGAACCCAATCTGTGTGGGGTCCAGTGTTTGAGGGTTGCCAATATCTGTGTTCAAAACTTCCCTGATAATGCATTCCATGGCCATGCAGATCAGGCATGTCAGACTGATGTGACGGTAGTTCCAGGGATCCAAGGTGGATTCCCCCTTGTGGAGTGGGATAACTGCAGCAGTGCACCACTCAGTGGGCACCTGATTTGATGTGAGGCTATGATTACACATGACAGTTAGGTGAGTTGCCATTTCATTTTGTAGTTCATGTAGTATACAGCCCAGGATGTCATCTGGTCCCATGGATGCTGTATTATTAGCTGTGGATAGTGTGGTTTCTGCCTGTTTGGCAGTGATTACT
This sequence comes from Protopterus annectens, assembly GCF_019279795.1. Lineage (NCBI taxonomy): Eukaryota > Metazoa > Chordata > Ceratodontiformes > Protopteridae > Protopterus > Protopterus annectens. The sequence continues at coordinate 1,084,041,172 of NC_056739.1, read as the reverse complement.
GAGCAGTGGAACTCTTTTTGTATTGACATGGGCCCTTTTGGGGGTGGGAGGAAGTGAATGTGTCATTAAATCAATCTGCCATGATATTGGCACAATCCGTGGGAGCAGTCTATGTAATGCCATTCTGTTGTAGCTCAGAGCACTTCTGAACATTGCCAGCTATATTCTGGACATAACTATAGAATTCTGTGTGCTTGTCTGTGGAATCTCTGGTAATTTTAGTTGCATAACCAGCTTTGGAGGATTCCATGAGGGATCTTAACATCTTACTGGGGCTGGTAAGGGAGTTGTTTGCATCCTTGGATTAACCTTTTTTCTTCAACAGTGTCTACCTTCTGTTGTATACTCTGTTAATGAAAAGCGACCACCAGACTGGCTTGCTTATTTGGGAGGTGAGCGTCATTTTTCTATGTGGGATGTCAGGAATCATGCACAAGTGGATGTCCTCATACAGTGCCTTAGTGTAGGATTTATCAGTTGAACTATCAGCTCCTGTCTCTATGGGTGTCACAAACATTGTCACTTCTGCCTTGAGTAGCATGAAGTTGGCTTTGGAGCGGTCTTTTACGGACAACTGTATATACATTCCTTTCACATGTTCAGTTTGATTAGCCTATGGGGGGATTACTTTGGTGAAACCTCAGTCTGGTGTATTGTTGTGATGGCTTAGTGGTTAGTTGCTGTGATTATAGTGTACAGGGTCCTGGGTTCATGACCTCCAAAGGCAGGTTATTTTTGTTCTGGCCAGAGCAGTGGTTAATGCATACAGACTAATTAGGGCAATTTAGGTTAGTCACACTCAGTACAATTCAAATGCCCTACTTTGGCAATCCTGCTGATGTCAATCACTTTGAAGTACACCTTTGGGGAACAAGTACTCCAGCAATCTCTGTGGTGTGTGCTATAACAGTGTAATGCTGTAGTGTAATATAGAACTCTGGTAGGGGTTCTAGTCTCACACATGGGAGTTGTGGATGCTTTTGTGCCTGTTCCTATGCCTCTGTAGAGAGCAATGCATGTTTGGCTAGTCACACTCACTACAATTCATTTGCCCTACTTTGGCAATCCTGCTGATGTCACTCACTGTGAAATAAACCTTTGGGGAAAGAGTACTCCAATAATCTCCATGGCGTGTTTTATAATTGCATAGTGCTGTAGTGTAATAACTATTTAGGTAGGAGTTCTAGTGACATGTGTGTGTGTCTTAATGTGTCCATGTTTGTTGTTCGTATCCTGTGTGGAGGTGGTTGTGAGTGTATAACAACTGGACTCAATGTTGAGTGGGTTTTTAAAATTTCTTATATGGTGCCCCTAGCATAAATCACAATATTCACCGTGCAGGTATAACAGATGTGATATCAGTACATAGTCAGTCAGGGACTCGATACCCTGAACTGGTAGGTGTGTGACGCAAACATGCTTACCTTTTACTCTCCCAACCCACCCTGACTTATCTTTGCCTCAGTCTGCCTCTGTCACTCCCTCTCTGGTGGATGTGGAGACTTACACCTGCTTTCCTTAGGCAGCGGCATGTGTATTGTCAGTGATGCTCATTATGAGCTCATGGCCTCTGCATGGATTACAGCCCTCCTGTAGCTGATTGCATATTGAACAGCTGTGGTAACATTTCCATAGCCAATTGCATGGAAACACACTCCAGTATCTAGGAACATCATGTTGGTGTTGGGCCTTTTCATTCACTGTGAGCAGGAACTAGATCTGTTGTTTGGCAAACAGCATCACAGATGGAGTGGGGACTTACCTCTGACAACATACACTGTGGAAACAGGCCAACACACAGGAGAGGAATGTGTCTGTCTTGACTACAGACTGTAAGTGCTGCTATACTGCAGTTGGGGTAATATTGGTTTAACAGGGTGTGTGTGGATATGGCTGTCCTACATGTTTTAATACTTGTCATGTCAGTGCTATGTTTATGAGGAATCCCCATCTGTAGGGTCATCTGCATACTGGGCAGTGTGTGGTGCCTTGTGTTCTTTGTGTTACCCACAGAGCACCTCTCTCTCAACTGCAGAAGGTAATGTGAGGATTGCAGTCAGTAGATGGTGACAGCCGGGAGAGTTACTGATGTCATATCCATCATAGGGCATATGTTGCATCAAACCCTGTTACAACAGGAAATGCATGAGGCTATCACAGTGACATGTCAATATTGGCCCTGTGTTTGTGCCTCCAGCCACAACTCTGTCAACCTTTGTACATATGTCATGCAGTAGGGGGTGCATATGTTCTGTGCACCATATTCACTGACAGCATATCTGATAACAAGCCAGTGAGATATCAGACTGTTACACATGTTATGTATAGTAGGGGTTATATTTGGAGACATAGCCTGGGCATTGTATGGTTGTGTGTACAGTACTGAGGTATGTGTAAGTCTGGTAATTGTCGACACTGTGTGTATAGTGCATATGTACCTTGGCCTGTGTAGAGACTGTGGTAGATGTCATTGTTCTTGGTCCTGTTCTATCTGATGTTACATGCTGCTCCACTCTATATCACCCTATCAGCTTACATGTTTGTAGGGGCGAACACACCCACATGTCCCAAACCACAGACAGCTCAGACCACACTGTGTAGTGGCCCAGTATATGTAGGGTTGTTGTGTGAGTGGCTCATATGAGGATGGTGTACATCAGATAGTCTATATACTGTAATAGTACGTTAGCTTACCATATGTTGCTGTGGCTGTGTTCACATTGGTTGTGGTTATGCACTTTCACACAGGTGTCTGTTACTCTGTGATGTGACATGCCTGTAGAGCTTGCTATCTATGCAGGTACATGTGTATTCCCACATAGGAGATGTAGCCCAGTGTTGAGTCAGTCTGCCTGTAGTCTGCACTGTGCTTTGTTACATGCCTAGCAGCATACTGTACTTATCCAGCGAGATGTCATGTCCAGTTACTTGCCAGATGTACTGATGCCGGGCCACCATAACAGTCATGTATGTCAGACAAAGCAGTGGGATGCTGTTCAGATGTATGCTACTAACTAGTGGATAGTATGTGGTCATGGCACCTCTGTACCAGCAGTTATTATGTGTCAGGACAGACAGGGGTGTATGAATGCATAACCAATGGGGGCAAATGTATACCAGTATGTACATGTTATACCCATCTACATGGCTGTTAACATCCACATTGACAGGCCTGGTCCACATGTCTTGCATGAAGGGGTTCTGTGTATACCCCTGGACTGACCAGAATGTGTCAGACTGTCCACATATATTGGCCATATTGCAGCTGCATTCCACAGGAGTGTTACTGTGCTAGCAGTGGTACTGTACTATAATGACCTTAGAATGTCTGTAAGTAGCCAATGGCGCACATGTTAACAGCAGATGTGGCCTCCCACACACACTATTTCTGTGAAGACAATCCCTATTACAGTAGCAATACTCTACATATATACCTGCACTACATACGTGACATTCCCTTGCACTGAGAGGTTGGGACTATTGAGGCTGAGGTAGGGCTCCCCTCCATGCGCAGGACATATGGTGAACATATATGTATATATAAGTATACATATATCCATATAGATATATACACATATACATATCTTGCTTACTGTATGACAACAGTTTTACCCATATGTGCCTGTGTTCCAGCCTCGGTACTCCACCTACATACCAGGCTCTGCACATATGACATGCTGTCAGGGGTTGTTATGTAGTGGGCTGAGTGTATGTCATGCTGTCATTCCTGCCATTCCTCCACTGCTGTTGTGTCCCCCACACATACGGGGGGTTGGGGCCATATATGTGTGGGCTTCACCTACACAATACATGTGTGCCCTAATACACTCCAGAGGCCAGTGTATGTAATAGTGTTATATGGCCCAGTATTAGTGAGTGTAGGGGGGATGCACCATGACTAAACTAGGCTGTTACAACATGTGTGGGTATCTGGGGTAAGCTGCCTTAAGGTATCTGGATGTACATTTCCATACAATCCACCTTGGGTAAATGCAGGCCTACTGTCTCCTGCCATATGGAATGTTCTGTTTGTCAGTGTGATTGTGATGGTGTCAGGTATGCCTTGTTATTTAAAAGATACATCCCATTGTGTCAGCTGGCGTCTGTACCCCCTAGGGATTGTGAAAAGAGTGTAGCTAGAGGCTGCTGACCTATACATCTGCATTACGTACTGTTGATTGTCTGGTATGCTGTGGCCGAGTCTGTCATTACTATTGTACTAGTTGAAGGCCTTGGCCTGGACAGCAACATATGTCAACCTTTCCAGACTACTGTCTTAGTATAACTGTTTCACAGTTGCATTACACTGTTCATATGGATGTCACTGTCTAAACAGCTATATGACATGGCATATACAACTGTCATAGTACACAAATAAAGCTTTCACATTCATTTATGCACACCTGTGTGTGGTGTTAAACCCTTTGATATATCTGTGGGTATATGTTGCAGGCTATGAATGTCATTCGTATGGGTGGCTCATACAGTCTCAAGTTGGTAAGGTGGTGACTGAAGGAATACTGGCTGCTCCATATTGTGTACACGTACTACATATGTATCTTACTGTACATATCTCCGTGTGTGTATGTGTAGTTACATATATATATATATATTTATATATATATATATATATATATATATATATATATATATATATATATATATATATATATATATATATATATATATATATATATATATATATCTATATATATATTTATACACACCTGTATCTGCATATATGTGTCTGTGTAAATGTATCCTAGGGATGGCCATGTCGTGTCTGGTCCTGTTTATGGGATCTGCAACACTTGGTGCTGTATTACAGGGGGGTCGTGCTTGGCTGGGGAGTATACCTATTCTTACCAGACGTATATTGTGTGGGGCCTCTCAACCCCATTAATGTTGCATGAGGACATATATGTTTTAGTTATTTCCCCATTATCTACAGATGTATGTCAATATGTACCTATATACGTATATATATATATATATATATATATATATATATATACATACATATATTATATATATATATAATATATATATATATATATATATATATATATATATATATATATATATATATATATAACCTGCAGTATATATTTAGACATGTAGATGTGGACATATATATCTATAGATGTAGGCATTTGCATGTTTATATGTTCATTTATATATATATATATATATATATATATATATATATATATATATATATATATATATATATATACATATACATATAGCAATATATTTTACCTGTTTAGACATTAATATATTTACTCACACACATACATCTACATGTTGGAATACATTTTCTGTACTGTTGAATGACTGGGCTTGATGATAATTTTGTGAATACGTCAAGATTCTGTATATCTGAGGTGGCTTAGTGATAAATACTTTTGGCTAAGATGTGTAGGGTCCTGGGTTTGATCCCAGCAGGGGCTGTTTATTTTGTTGCTAGGCAGAACAAGGGCCATTGGATACAGTGTGATTATGGCACATTTGAGCAGTTGTAGGTGGGTTTGAGCGACAGTAACTACTGCTAAGTTACGGTTACTGTTTCTTATACTTAGTTAGCTCCTGAATTGCTTAACCTGTGTAGGCATTGCTTACACCTGTGCTTACTGCTGCTTAAAAGTGCTTACTCCCGCTTACCCCTGCGCTAACACCTTTAAAAGAAAAGAAAAAGGGTTTGATAGGAAAGTGGTGAAAAAAGGGGCACAAAGAGGGAAAGACAGTAGGGAAAATAGCTAGGCATGTGTAGGAAGGGTATAGGAAAGGTCCATAGCTGCCTATTTCTTCTACAGCAACAGCTGTGCATATACACTAAATTTGCAGGTACATTTGGACCCTCAAACCCCTGGGAGAGGGGTGAGGACAACATATATTCATTGCGATGCCAATTAGACCAGATTACATATGTCCAGTGGACACGTGTGCAAAATGGACAGCTATGCATGGGGCGAGATTTTTTTGTGGGAATAGATTACCCTTTTTCTTTCAGGTGAGAGTGGGATGTTGGGGAGGCGTAGTAGGTATATTTGGGGAGGTAGGTTGGGTAGGTTAACAGACAAGACAAACAAGATGCATACAGAGCCATTATATGACACATATGGGGGGTAAACACCTTGGACGGAGAGGGGTGTTTGGAAGTTGCAAGCCCATGAGCCCCCAACTGGAAACAGTGGAACTGAGATCCCCACCCATGGGCAGTCACCACTGCACCTTCACGGCTCCAAAGGTGGCTGTGCTGGGGACTGTGTAGGAGGGGCAGGCACACCCTCTAATTGTGCCACTTGGCCCTCAAGCTAGCGTAGCCAGTCTTGATACTCCAGATCGAGCTCCATGGCCTGGTCCTGTTGACAGGTGACAGGTTCTCCTCCATGCCTGCTTCGAGGGGGGCAAGCTGCATCCCCTGCAGTGGTTCAACCCAAAGGTGATGCAGGGCCCACGGAGGAGGAGGAGGAGGTCCCAGTCTGGGCCCCAGATGTGCTGGTGCCCAGTGCCATGGCCAGCTGAGGTGGGACAGGTGGGTCCGCTGGGACTGGCCTTCCCATACGAGCTATGTTGTCGCAAGTTTATGACAGATATGGGTTAGTAACAGTCAACAGCATTCAGGATTCATTATAACATCATGCACAGGTATTCCCATTAACCCAAAACACCAGAATTAACACAGTTGCAGAACAAGCAGAACAAATGCATATATGGATCAACAGTGGCCATTACAAGAGCATGCAAGTTTCATTGATGGCAACAGGCCACCAATATGAGTGTATTTTAACATGGCACATGCATAGAAACAAATGTGAATATTTATTAACCATTAGGACATAGGTCCCAACAAAAGTTTGGAGTGTACACATACCAGTTGTGGAGTGTCATTGGGTTATTTTGCACATATGGTAGGAGTGAGAGAGAGACTTCAATTAACAACTAATATATCCTTGTAATTTTCACAACATTCTTAGTCACTGCAGTGATCTTTCCCTTACATGTATTATTACACTACCCAATGGCCTTATATTGTACACTGGTATGTTTATAGATTATTATATACGTGACCTGTGTCTTACATACAGGCTTGACAAGATGCAGGTGTTAATGCAACATATGTTGAGAATTACTGTGGTACACTTTGGGTGAGGTGCTAGAATGACAGATTTGTTTTCATATACATTTTATGACTATGTACACGTTTGACTATCAGTTATATGTCATTAACGGTTGCCTACATTTGTTGGATAATCACACTGATTTCTCAGGGGGACAGGGTACCAGGCTGATGATATGGGCCATTTATATGAACATGCTGGACAGATTGGAACAGTTCTTGGAACAGTTGTGGGGTATGAATATGCATACAACTTTCAATTTGAACATTCTAGCAAATTCTGTACAGTTGGGTGTAATTATGCGTACAGCTTTCTATCTGAACATTGTTACAAAATCTGCACAGTTGTGGGATATGATTATGCATACAACTTAGTAGCACTCCCAGGATTCAAACCCCTGCTGTGTGTGACAAAAAATTGTAGCCAACATCACAGTACACTGTGCTATCAGGGAACTGATATAAATCTTTCTACTGTTTTCTAAGTCTCCCTCACTTGTACAATATGACTGACATCTTGGCACTTTCAACATTGTTATGCAGGACTTCATACACATTTTATCTGCATACCACAGTGTGGGTGACACTGCTTAAAATACAACAGTACTATTTATAGTATGCAACAGTTCACCAACATATGACAGAAGAGTAAACAGAAGCACTCCAGGGGTTATACCTTTATTCACAGACTATTACACATTTATTTCTACTGGTACAACACTTTCTAAGGCTCATATTTATTTGTTATGACAGTACATGCAGACTAAATACTAACCTGCCTTGTGACGCAGCCTTTGCAACCTAGAATCCTGGGCTTGCTGGTTTGTAGCCCGCTCATCTGCAGCTGTCAGAGAAATACATTGATATTTAGCCATACCTATCCATATTATACAAAAGCAGGCAATTCTTAACTACTTAGTAGAATGAGTACTTACTCAGCACTGGGGCATTAGCCATCTGCCAAGACTCCTGGATCCACTGTTCCAGTACATCCCCCCTCCACTGCTTCAGGTCAGCATGGTGGTGCCTGACCTACTCACCAGTCCGGTGGATACCTGTGGCACTGGGGAGGTCACGGGCGAGACTGTCCTAGGCCTCAGTTTTATACTGCGAGCCCTAGTACTGGCCCTGCAGTAGTCTCTCTTCATGGTGTTTTACCAGGAGCCATACTATGATTTTTGACTCCTGGATGCCCCAGCACTGTGGTCTAAAATGAGTGCCTTCACCCACACCAGCCATTCTGCCTGCAGTAGGAAGCTACAGCCAGTTATGGAACGTATTCCGACCTGTGTGGTTTAAATATGGCCAATTACCCACACTTTTCTGTGATTGGCCGGGTTTAAAAGGCTAAGCTATGGGCACACCTGCTTACCTAAGGTTGGCAGTGCTTAAAGGGGTATACTGCTAGGCAGATTGGATTGGCTCCCCTACACATTGCTTACTCTTACTAAATTGAGCCGTGCTGTGGTTAGCATTGCTTAATAGTTAATTAACACAATAATTGCCTTTTGGCAGTGATTTATTATTCATTACAGGTTCTATATGTGTCTGGTATTCATGATTCTACACTTCTACTACTTCTACACTTTATTACAATAACACCTCACATCTATAGTTACTGCAGTACTCGATTTCACATATTTATGTTATGTAGCAGGTTATACCACTTCACACTGTACATAGATTCAGTTCACATGTTTGGTTAGATTTTCCTGTGGTGAGGATTAGTTTGCTGATACCTCATCAATATCTGTTGCTATGATGGCTTAGTGTTTAACTACTGTGACTATAGTGTACAGGGTTCTGAGTTCAAGCCTTGCAGAAGCAGTTTATTTTGTTGCTGGGCAGAACATGGGCTGTTGGTTACAGAGTGATTAAGGCACTTTAAAGCAGTTGTAAGCAGGTTTGTGTGGATTTGCACGATGGTAAGCACTGCTAACCTCCGGTTGCAGTTTCTTACACTCAGTTAGCTTCTACTTTGCTTAATCTGTGTAGGCACTGCTTACCCCCACACAAACGCACTTAAACACGCTTACTAGTGCTTATATATGCTTACTACTGCTTATTTGTGCTTAAACCTGCTTACTAGTGCCTTATTCATTATGACACTGACACTTCACATGTGCATTTAATGCAGTACTCCAGTTCACATTTAAATGTTATTATGTAGGTTATACAGAAAAATTGTGTAAAATTATGTTCATATATAGATTTCACATGGAAAATGATATGTGCTGCAGTGGGACTTGAACGAGGAATGCCTGGTCATTAGGCGGATGCTCTAACCACTACACTATTGCTGTGCTACTTCAACTGCATATATATTCCTTGTTATTCTCTTCAGCCTTTTCAGCTGCTTTAACCGTAGCTAAGCAATAGGCACACCTGTGCACCTACTGTAAGCTGTACTCAGGGTTTAAAAAAAAAAATAAAAGGGTTTCCTCTTTTTATTTTTATGTCCTGTTGCTGTTGTACACATGGGGGACTGTTAGTGGGGATATGCGGACACCTATGAGTGGTCTCGCTCATTTATTTACATTTTCTGCTGTTCTACTTTGCAGGGGTATGTTCATTCTGAGGGCTCTGCTCTCAGACATGCCTCCTGCACTCATTCACACTCCATGTAGGATTTGGAGCTCAGGCAGCACGCCTTCATTAATATGCATGGCGCACTGCCATCCTCCTCTTAAACTGCCGCTTCCGTGCAGGACTAGATTAGTCCTGCACAGGAGATTAGTAAATCCGGGGGAGTATGTTTTCTTTCATACTTATTTATCTCTAGATTTGTTTGATGTTTTTATTTTTGTCTTACTATTGCATATATTTCATTATAAGTGATACTGATTTTCTGTTGTAATTTGCATTCTATGGAGCTTCACCCTGTGGTCCTCCTCTGAAAATGGATTCTTGCCCAGTTGAACTTTCCCAATAAATAAATGTCAATAAATGAATAAAATAAATACATTTTATACATTAAATCTTTTTCTGCTGAGTTTACTTAATAACACAGATGAAGACATTTTCTTGACTATTTCAGCAGCCATAAAACATATGACTGAAAATTCTGATTCATATGCTGGATGTTTTATAGGACTGCCTACTTGAGTGTAATTTTGGAGAAAAAATTACATCTTTGGTGCTTGCAGCTGAAGATAGGCCTGGATTGTCAGCATCCTGAGACAACAGAGATGATAACATTGCTTATGGATACTTTCACAAGTTCTCTACTTTTGAGTAGTTCAGGTAAATATTGGTTCATCAATGTTATAGACATTTCTCTGTAGCCCTTAGTGTGTCTCAAATATTTTCAGTCATTTTCAGTATATGTCTTCAATTTCTTCCCAGCAATTCTCCATCTGAAGGTTTCACACAAATGCTTTTAGCTGATCATGCCTTAAATAACTACTTCTTCTGGTTGTTTTGCACGAAAGCTCTCTTCATTACACACAATTTTCTTTCTGCAAAGGAAAAAGAGCTATGATTTGTCCTTCATAACAAAAGTTTTGTCCTGAGTCTCTTTAATGCCAGAACTTCTCAGGTGTAAATAAAGGATAGATGTTGAAATTCTATCTGTATAGGTAATGGACAAGCCATTTGCAGTCAAATATTTCTATACTCTAACATCGAAGCATGATAATCATGCTTCACTCTTAAGACATTCCTTTCAGCTTGAACTGTGCATTACATTTCTCTAAAATCTTCTTAAGTTCTGCTCTTGCATATTAAGGCCTTTGTCTGACAAGCCAATATCAGAAATGCCATGCCTTGCAAAGATATTTAATGCACTAATAGTACCCAGTGGTAGATTACAATAGAGACAATTTAGGTGGCTACTTGGGAACAACAGCTACGGGGGTGAGGGGTGGGGGTGGATGGCCAGTCTGCTGTGATTTGTTCATTATTATGACTTTGCAGTACTAATGTAAATTTTATGAAGCTAGATGGAATATTTTACTGTGGCTACTGTTTATATGAAATAAAGTTTAAGTACATGTACTGTAGTCATTAATTTGGTAACAGTCAGACATCTGAGGTACATAGAGTCAAAGAAGTGTCTATAACTGATAAGAGTGGGTGGAAGCTGTATGTGTTTGTAAGTACAAAGCACGTTTGTTTGCTCATTTTAAGCAATTTATCTAGATTTACAGTACTAGTGTGCATTTGTGTGAAGTAAGTTGGAATATGTTTCTATCAATACTGTGTGTTTCTTGAGTTGTGGTCAAATGTCTGAGGTGTACTTAATTAACAAAGTGACTGTATCTGCTGGATGGTGGTGGGGGCTGTCTCTGGATGAAAGCAACATATCCTGTTTCATCTACTGATTTTAAACAGCTATTAATGTGGTTTTGCAGGACCAGTGTGTATTTGTATGAAGTAAAATGGAGAACTTCTGTGTGGCTACTGTGTTTTTGTATGAGACAGACTTGAAAAACATTACTGTGGCCCCTGTTTTTATCACAGTCAGATGTCTGAGGTGTACATAGTTAACAAAAGGGCTATACCTGCAGGGTGGAGTAAGGCTGTCTGTGGATGAAAGTAACTTAACCTCCTGTTATTTGTCCATAGTGTGCATGTATGTGAAGTAAATTGGAATTCTTTACTGTGGTTACTGTGCGTTGTGTAAAATAAGCTTGAACTACATTAATATGACCCTTGATAAATTATTTTTACCTCAGACATCTGAGGTGCACAGAATCAACAATGCCACTATAATTGCTGGTTATGAGGGTTACCTGTGGATGAAAATTACAGACCCAGCAGTCACAATCAAATTAAACAGTCAGCATGACTTTGCAGGACTAGTATGCATTTGTGAAAACCAAATTGGAAAACTTTACTGTGGCCATTTTAGTATGCTCAGACATGTAAAGTGTACACAGTCAATGAAGTGTCTATAGTTTATGGGTACAGACATTGGTGTGCTATAATGACAACAGTTCAAGTGGTCTTTATGGTTTAAATGCCTGAATTCAGTAATTGTTGTTAATGGTTCATAATTGTTGTATTACTTCACGCTGAACAGATGTTCAGGACTAGTCAAAATGAAAACAATGTTTAAACAATAAATATAATTGAGAATATTCTGTTAAATATGTGTATGTTTAAAACAGTCAGGAAAGTTTTAAAACCTGAAATAATAAAACAGCTAAAAGAACAAAAATTGTGTGTGCATGGGGGGGGGGGGCAGAATCCATGATTTGAAACTTGACCAGGGCCCAGATTATACTTAAGCCACCACTGATAGCACTTTAACTTAGGGCATCAGTCAAGTTCTTTACTTCAGGAAAATTTGCATAGTAGTCATCACATGTCAGATAAATACTCTGATGATACAGAAAAAAAAAATTATATCCATGAACCTTGGTCTTCCTGGAACTTATCAGGGCATCATTGATACATGTTTACTATTACTCTGATCCAAATTGCAAATACCATAGTTCTGTACTACTTGTTCAGTGTCCATTAATATATCTGGACAAAAGAACAGTTCACATATTCTTTTATTGCACAAGATTGCTCCAAAATGAAACTCATAAATTCAGCATTTATATCTCAGTTGATTTGGAACTGAATATATCTCTTTTGAGTAATAAACCTGATATATAACTTACCTGCTCTTTGAAAGAAATGCATGTCTGAAAATCTTTAGGATTGGCATGTATTTTGCTCTGCCTGGCCATTTATCGAAACTTATTTTATGAATCTTGCTGTGTGGTAGCATTCCCACTTGCTGAAAACTATCATAGTAAATATTTCTGACAAAAAGCACTAGAGATTGCAATACTAGCTGCTAGTGTTTCAGTCTGGGAATGGGTCACTGAAACAAAGTGCATTCAGTGGTTGTCCCCAATCCATAGACTTGTTGCATACCATGCAAAACAGGAAATTCCTAGAAAGAGTGAACACTGCTATTGTGCACTTCTTGATGTCAGCAATGATTACAGGAAAACCTTTACTACTGATTGCCATAGCCCACGCAGGTACACCACAGATCATGCAGGGTACACAGCCAGCAGCACCTGTATCACTTTGCTTTTCATTTGCAGCATAATCACGCATAATCACGCATGTCACTCATATTCCACCCTCAGCCTGAACAGGCCAATAAGTGAAATTATAGCAGTGTCACATCAAACACACTGCTGTGTATCATATACACTGTACATTGCTACTTAGCTGCTACATGCCATATTGTGATATTTACACACTGTCCCTCACAAGGGGATGATCTTGTTGTTGCATGCAACATGTGCTATGATGTATTTAAGATATGGCCACCTATTGGATTCAGTGAATTGGAATCAGCTGCATTGGCCATAGTTAATTCTTTTATCATTCACACCAATGGATCCACCTCAGTATGCCTCTGAAATTCTGTAAAGGTTCTTTTTTGTCATGTGTAATTATATTATAACTTTTTATCTTCCAGTTAATCTTCCAAGACTTTTTCTTTCTCCTCTTGTAAATGTGAATGTCTCAGCAAATGTACTACATGCATCTGCCCCCCCCCCCCCCCCCCCAGGCTTATACGTCAGTCTTGGGCCATATTTCCATGAATATAAGAGTATTCTTAACAACTTTTCTGGTGTTTTGTACAATGATTTCCTGAAAATACTTTGTAATGGCTTATAGTCCGTCTTGTCTTGAACTGCTTTACCATAAAGATACTGATGAAACTTCTTAAAGCCAAAAGCAATAGCAAGCACTTTCTTGATGTCTCAGCATAGTCCTTTGGGTGGTTAATGAAACCTCTTGAATCATATGCAGCTGATTTGTCTTCTTGCAGAATCATTACATCAATACCATCTTGACTCTCATCAGCTTATAATGTAGCTAGCTTATTTACAACAAAATATTTCATTGTAGATGCTATGGTAATGAATGGCTTGAGCAATTTAAAACTCCTTTCTTGTTCCATCCATCAGTAACATTTTTTAAGTAGTTCCATCATTAGTATACTTATTTGATCAGGTTGAGAATAGAATATGAAAGATAATGCAACATATCCTGAAATCTTTTAAGAGCATCTTTATTGTCTGGTGGTGGTAATTGTACAACAGATTTAATATATTTTAATCATCTGGTTTCAAGGCATTTGAAGTTAAGACATGATTCATATATCTTAATTCATTAACTTTGATCTTACATTAAACTTACATTTTCTGTTTTCAACCTAAGGTTATATTGCTGCAGTCTTTTTGATTACTAAATTAGTTTTCTGTCTTGCTCTTCTGTATCTGTACCTCATACCAAAATACCATCTGTGATGTTAGCTTCAGCACTAAACCCTTTGCTTATCTTTGTTACAACTGTTTTGTTTTTGATAAAATAACACATGGCATATTAATAATAATAAAGGAGCAATGGCTAAGGTCACTACATCCTTAAGGCTTTGATAACTAGAATTCTGATGTGTCCTGTAAGGTATTTGCAGAAATAATTTTTAAAAGCATATCTCGTATAAATTGTTACATCTCAGTTGAAATGAGCATTTGAAAAAAAACAGCAAAACTGCATTTTTTTCAAGGGACATCAGCCTGTGTACTGATTTTAATATTACACTGCAAGCCACATTAGTTTTGTATTCACACTCTCACTATTACCTCCTTTAATCCTCACCCATCTAGTCACCTCTTTTGAAAACCCACTAGACCCAAATCAAAACTATCCCAAAAAAGAAACCAACTCTCCAAACTCACCTTTACATTTCATTCACGCTAATATAACATCCTCATCTAACTACATACTTCCTAAATATCATAGAACACTACACACAAAATACAACAATCTAAACCCCAAAAAATGTCTATCTCTATACAGCAGATTCCACAACCCATACTATCTAAGCCTGCTACTCTCTTTAAAGGATGGTGACATCCACCCTAACCCAGGCCCCCCAACAACTCCTATCTCTCTCCTCAACCTCAAAAAATCACCTACCCAAGCCCTTTCTAAACCATCTAACTCTTTTTTAATTGCTCATCTTAATATACGCAGTATAAACAATAAAGTAACTCAACTCCAAGCTCTAACTGAAATCTATTCCTTTGATATTCTCTGCTTAACAGAAACTTGGTTAAAACCTTCAACCAAAGACAATGAAATCATCCCACCTGGATATAATATCCTGAGACTAGACCGAACATCCAAGAAAGGTGGAGGGGTTGCTATCCTATATAAACCCAGCTTACAATTAACCACTCATAACTGCAAACCACCTTTAGACTCCAATGCAGAAATTCTTATCTCCAAACTTCTTCTTAACAATTCCAAATCCATCTATGTTATCTGTATATATCTACCTCCTGCTAATAACATAGCAACCATGGAAAATATACTTTGCTGGCTTTCTCAAAACCTGCCTCAAGAAACCATTATCCTAGGTGACACAAATATTGACTGGACCTGCTTCTGCAGCAGCCTCCCCTCAAACCATATTAACCTATATGGGTATTCCCAAACCATTACCTCCCCTATCAGGATAAATAAATCTAACAAGAAATCAAGCTTATTAGACTGGATCCTCATTAACCATCATCCTCACATTTATGACTCAGGAACCCTCCCTGATGATTTAAGTGACCACTCTCTTACCTATATCATCAGACATAAAATCAACTTTTCCTCCCCAACATCCTTTAAAAACATCAGGTCTAAAAAGTACTTTAACCCTGAACTTTTCCAGATGGAACTAAGAGCATGCAACTGGTCACCCTTATAAAACCTTCCTTTAGATGAAGCCGTTAGTTACTTTAACTCCAACTTCCTTGTCATCCTCAACCACCACGCCCCAACCAGACTAATTAGAATTAAAACCAAACATGCTCCATGGCTCTCTAAAGAAACCAAACACAAAATCAATGTTAGAAACAAGCATTGGGCAAAATGGAGGAAAACAAAAAACCCTATAGACCAACAAACATTTAGCCAACTAAGAAATGAAACTAAGAAAGCTATAATATCTGACAAAAGAAACTACTACCTCCAATCCCAACAAGCTAGTCAAAACAAGCCGCAGAAATTTTGGTGTAGTATCAACCAACTGCTCCATCCAGGACAATCCACTACTCCAAACCCTCAAAACACTGAACACAAAAAAACAATGAATATCACTAATGCTTTTAATACCTTTTTTACTGATGCTATACAAACATTAGCTAGTCAACTATCACCTAACAACTTCACTCTACCTTCCAATGAATCAACCTCACCCCCTACTTTTCATTTTCAACCCATCCCAATATCATATATTCTAACCCTTCTACAGAAACTGAAAGCATGCTTCCCCTCAGCAGACCAACTACCTGCTGAATTCCTACAACAATCTGCCAAAGCTATTGCCTATCCCATTTCTATCCTGATCAATAGAACTATTACTGAAAGTTATATCCCCAGTTTATGGAAAATTTCCCATATTATCCCCCTCCACAAAGGAGGACAATCCACTGAACTCTGCAATTACTGTCCCATTGCCCTCCTCTCACCTCTGGCAAAGATCATGGAAAAATGCATTCACAGACAATTACTTGACCATCTAACACAAAATAACTTACTAGCCAACTGTCAGCATGGCTTTAGACCTTCACATAGCACTACTACTGCCCTTCTTTCCTTCACAGATTGTATCAACAACAACCGTAATCTAAACAAACTCTCCTCAGCCCTATTTATTGACCTGTCTAAAGCTTTTGACATGGTAAATCACCAAATTCTCATCATAATACTGAAATCCCTGTCACTTGATACATCCTCCATAAAGTGGTTCCAGTCCTACCTTGATAAAAGACAACAGGCCGTACTTTGGCACAAGTCTCTCTCTACTCACCTGCCCGTCAACCTGGGTGTCCCTCAAGGGTCCATCCTTGGACCCCTACTTTTTTCTATATTCATCAATGACCTTCACCTTGCCACCCCCCCAAGCTACATGCATACAATATGTGGATGACTCTACACTGATATGCTCAGCCCTCTCCTCTTCCGAACTTCTCTCTCTTACCCAACAAGTATTTAACACAGTTGAGCAATGGTTCACACATAGATGCCTTCTCCTAAACCCCAAAAAGACTAAACTCCTCCTTTTCACTCCTAATAAGAAACCCCCCCATTGGATTTCTCAGTTAACTCTACCAATAAAACTATTATATCCCCTGAACCAACCACCAAACTATTAGGAGTCACCATTGACATTAATTTGAACTTTGATATCCATATTAACAATACTATAAAAACTGTCAACAAAAAGCTAGGCTCTCTCTATAGGATAAAATCCTTTCTCCTACCTTCATCTCAAACTACAATAGCACACACTCATCTAATCTCTTCTCTTCTTTATACCTCACCTATTTTTACTAACCTATCTAAAAATAATCTTAGCAAATTGGAAATGTCCTACAATAACATTGCCAGATTTGCAACAGGCAACCCATTTAGAACCCATCACTGCCTTAATTTAAAGCAGCTAGGATGGCTTGAACTACAAAATCTAATTAAATTCCATCAACTAACTATAGCCCACAACACTCTTTACAAACCTTCCAAAACGCCTATTCTTTCCACACTAATCACTCCCTATAAAAACCTGGAATCCTTAAGGTCTTCTCAGAAACTTCTAGTACATACTACTAAAACAAACAACAAGGCTGGTGACTCCCTTTTTCCTAATATTGTTGGAAAAGCCTGGAATCTCCTTCCAAATGAACTCTCCACACTTCCCTCACTATCCACTTTCAAAAACAAATTGAAAGTGTTCCTCAGAACTCACTGGTTATGCCCATGCTCTAAACCTGACTAGTCTATGTGTCTCTAAATACTTTGGTCTTCCTACCCCGTCTACTCATTAAAAGCAACTCCTTCCTTATTAAACTATGTTACTAACTATCTCTAGAATACCTTGATTGTATTAGCATCCTTTTTTTATGCCTGTATTCTGCACTATAAATTTTAGATTGTATTTGCATACTTTGTTATGCCTGTATTCTGCACTGTAAATTTTACTGTGATAATAATAGGTACTGTTAATAGAATTTATTTGTCTCATGTATCCTTAGATGTTATTGTGTTAATTTCATTGTCCTAGCTAGGAGCTTAACTCCCCGGGCCTCTACTGAAAATGGACATGTATCCAGTTAGACTAGCCCGGTCAACAAATGTAAAATAAAATAAAATAAATAAATAAATTATATGATAGTTAGTAATCAAGACGATTTTTATGCAAAGAATGACTACGATCATGCTTACATGCTTATACTTCCATAAGCTTACAAAGTAAATCCAAAGCATTGCAACAGAGTTTGCTTATCTGAGAGCTTTCCAATGATGGCTAACAATTCGACGTAACACCCTTGTTGTTCATGGTACTTGTTAAAATATGCAAATTATGTCTATGTTTTCATATTTCCAAACAACAGTATAAATCAAAGAAACCATACATGTTAGATGACAAACATCATTGGCAGACTAGAGTGCTAATGTTAAATATTAGATGGCACTATTCATTAACTTGTAGCTCACATGGCTTTTATGATGTTCATACAGATATGAAATTATTGATCCAGTGCTGTCTTTTCTGTCTGTCTCAACTTATGGGTTCCTCAGATCTGATCAGATTCAAAGCTGGCCCTGCCAATGCATTCACTCCACCTCTTCTCTTATAGCGCCTTACAGCCCTGAAACTCCTCAGATTTCATTTGCTGACATTTGTGCCAGATACCTTCTTCAGCTCTAGATAAGTCATTCAGTTTTTCTTCAGCATTTTTCATTTTTTCCACAAGAGATTTATATTTTTTTGCTCTGATAATTTCTCTTCTGCTCTACTATAGTCTTTTAAGTAGTTTGTAAAGTGCCATGTACTGTTGTTGGGTGTTTTCCCATTCCTTGTGCCAGTTCATGTTTTTAACTCCTTTCTTTCCTTGTGTAGTGAAGTTTCATAGTATATATTTTTTTATATATTTATATATATATATATATATATATATATATATATATATATATATATATATACACACACACACACACACACACACACACACACACACACACACACACACATACACAGGTGTATTAGACCATTTACCAATTTTTGATAGCATAAATCCTTTTCATATACCTGTTCTGGCTGAAAAGTGCATCTTTGTATTAGCTTCACTTTTTATAATAATGCATTTACTGTTATGCTTATAGTTTGCTGGTTTGCAAGATGGATACGTTTTGGTGTTCAGAAAGTGCTTGTGCCATGGACATAAGTTCCCACCCCAGGACTCCTAAGATAAATTTGTTTTGTGCCTTGGTGTGGCTCACTTGGAAAAGGAATGAAAGACCTGCAGTTCCTGTGCTCTTGTGGACAAGAGAGATGAGTTAATTTTGAAGGGTATGCTGCCTGCTTCCCCTGCCTTAGAGTTACCCTCTCCATCTCCTTCCCCAAACTCCTGAAAGTTGGAAGAAGGGAAAACAGGAAAAGACAACTGTGGATAAAAGTAAAGGAAAAGAAAAAGACAGAGAAAAATAAAAGCTCTGCACCAAAGACAATGAATCAAAGAAGCTTCGGGTGACTCACCTTCTCTACTCCCTCCAGATCCAAAGGTCCCAAGGCCTTCTGCTGTTCAAACTCAGACTATGACTTCATGATCAGTGCTCTATTGGCAACAATCTCCTGCTACCATTGATCTGGCACTTTCTTCCTCCTCAGATCTATCTGGCTCCATGGTTGAAGATATTCCAAGCTCTTAGCTCTCAGTTGTTCCAGTGTCTGGCAGAACTTTCTGTCATTTTCACCTTATTACACCACTTGAGTCCTCCCAGGAACCTTCCCTCATTTGGGTCTGAGACTCCCCCTTTTGGATACAGGAGTTCTTTTTCAGCACCAGGACCAGAGAAGCTCCACTCTACAGCTTCATCTAGATCTGCAAGGCCTTCTAGGAGCATTAAGGATTTGGATCTGGACCAGCTTTTGAGATAGACATATATGAAATTTGGGATAATTCCCTCTGCCTCAAACCCTAGGGATGAAGTTTTCTCTCGGTTAACTCCAACCGCTCAGAATATTTCCTCAGTTTGCTCCAACAATCTCTTTTTCCTCCTTAGGACCATTATTTGGATCTGTTGTCCTTTGATCCAGCTCCGGTTTGCTGCCACTTTGATGTGAACTCCATGGCTGGCTTCAGCACCGATGCATACCTTGATGTCTTTGATTCTAATGTTGTCAGGTTCCAAAGCATTTTTGTGCTGACAGATTGGACCTGAGCACTCAGGGTCAAGAGTTTGTTTCCTTCCCTTCCCTTGCTTGGTTCCGGTCTCAACTTTGGATCTAACCCAATTGGGGGTGGATATGTGAGCTTCACGAAGATTTGAAGATCAAAGGGATTCTCATTCCTATTGCTCTGTTTTGATATTAGGGTCCGATGTTGTTGAAAGGTTACTGTCCCCACCAGAGATAGGATCTTTGGCACTGGTACCAGATCCATCCCAATCACCTCTTTCCTCTGGTGTCTTGGCTTGTAATAAGTGTTCCCTGGACAGCCAGTAATGACTGGCCTTGACCAGCCCTAGCTCAGGGGCTCCCCCTTGGCCACTATGTCCCCCATAGCATCATCTCCATGGGAAGACAGAGACACACACACAAAAAAAGTGCATGTAAGACAAAACACCTGGACTCCCTTGAAGAGTATTTCACTGAGGATTCTGACCTCAGTGAAGAAGAAGAGGGGTCCTCAATGTCCTCTGTGTGGATGCCTCTTTTGGTGATTTACTGCAATTAATGTGGCAGCATGAGGATGGTCCACTGAAGCCCCTTCCCCACAGGAGTCGGTCGTACTTGAGGCCTTCGATGTGGGCCCATCTATGTCTTGGGTCATACCATCTACAGATCCTGTCATGGACCCACAGTCCCAGAGAGCTTGGAGAGAACTGGACTCAGTGGATCCAATGCCATGTAAGCCAGATAAAATTCTAGTCCCCTAAAAATAGCCCTATTGGTGCAAGGCTCCAGTGGTTGATGCTATTGGTGTTGCTGCAGCCACCAAAAAGACATCTTAGAGGAGAGTTCCATGGTACGTCCCACGAGCATAAAAGTTACACCTTTGCTGTAGCTACATAGTAGTATTTACATACTATGTTTAAAAGCAGAGGTGTGATTGGCTGCAGAGGTGTGCACCTTTCAAACAGAGTTGAGCAGAAACCACAAAATGGAGCAGTACAATGGTCACCACCAGCAAATTTTAATTGCAGAAGATTTTTATTTAACATTTGTTTACCGGCAAAGTCCAACTGGGACAGAGCCCATTTTCAGTGGAGAAATGCTCTAGATGAATATATTTGGACTGTGGGAAGAAACCCATGCAGACTCCGCACAGAAGGCATCCTAGCCAAGGATCAAACCAGAGAACCTCTTACTCTGAGGTGACAAAGCTAACTGCTGCACCACTGTGCCACTTCTATTAATCATTATTTTTCTCAGTGGAGACAAAAGATAGTGTACAACTTCTTTTGTTTATAATTTTGTGGGGAATAGCTTTCTGCTGATGCAGGAGCCACACAGGAAAGTGTAGAGGGACAAGCTACATGCAAATGTGATTTATTTTTTCTCTTGTAAACATGCTTTTTTGGAAATATACACAAAAAAAATCACATGCAAAGCTATAACTCTGTGCCGTATGTAAACTCTGAGTGATGCACAAAGATATTGATGAGCATAGTCCTTTCAGAGTGCTTGGTGAGTTAGAATCTCATCCAGTTTGCAATTGACAGTCTGTAGAGAAGCAAACATATAATCTACATATCCTCAGTTAAATGGACAACTGGAAAGCACAATCCATGCAATAAAAGAATCTCACATGAAGGACCTGAAACAAAAGGTTGAGAACTGTCATTCCTAATTTCTGGAATGTAGGAATGATTCATTACAGAGACTTAGTCACCAGCTCAACAATAATTAGAAAGAAGGTTGAAAAGGTTACCTAGTTCCATTGTATTGCAGATTCCTGGCAATTACCATAAAGTAAATAAAATATTGGTCAGAAATCAGCGGAGAAAGAATACTGTTGCGACAGAAGCTGCAGAAAAGACTTTTCAGATTTATAAATTTGAGACAAAACAAGAATCTGAATGCCATAAGTCTATAGCCTGAAGCTGAATTTGTTGGCAGAACATTTGAACCTAGAATCTTTACAGTTTATGGTTAACAAGAAGGTAGTGAGCTGTATAGGAGAAAACACAGACACTTGTTTAAAGTAAGTACAACAAAGTAGTGTTACAGCAATCTGAGCAAATTGCAGGCAAATGGAGACTGTGAAAGCTTTGATGGTCAAGAATTTTTCCTTTCAACTCTTTCCCAGCCACCCCCTCAGTATGAATATAAAGTAGGAACTCCATTCTCAACCTCAATTTACCCTCCCTCCTCCCAATTAAAGGTATATAATACAATTCCACCTACCAAAGATGCTATCAATATTTGGTTGTTGTTGTTGTGTCTTTTGGCTTTTCCCAGTTAGGGGTCGCCACAGCGGAACTCCGGTCCCCTAATGATTGGCAGTAGATTTTTACGTGCCGAGTTGCCAGCCCTGACGCACAACCTTCAACGAAGGTACGCCCACTATCTCCAATCTAATGTTGAATTCTAAATCTACCTCAACTCATCTCATGCTCACATAGACTCTTTTTGAAGCAACTTGCAGAAACCTCTCCCTCAGGTCGATATCTTCCCCACAATCTTAGTTGTTCACCACTACAAAATCAAATGCATCTGATGTTGTCCTTTTCATTCTTCCTCAATGTATGGGTTACATATCTGACATTGGATCCAACTTGGCTATATATTGCTGACTTACAGATCCAACTCTAGAGCTCCTCCCTCTACCCATAATGCCCCAGCCATCCTACAATACCTCAGATCTCATTTGATGGCATCTCGCACGAACACAGATCCTGTCTCAGGATCTTGTTATTAGGCTTTTGTGAATTTTGTTGAGTAGTTTTTACTTCAGTAAACTTATATTCTGTATTTTCCTGCTATGCTCCCTCTATGTTTAGCGAGTTTATCAGGTTTTCCTTTTGTAAGGTGTTCTATCTAACTATCTTTTCTACCTTGTACCTCTATCCTTGTATAATACTTGCAACACCTTGTTTAACATATTATGATGGGGTAGGAAATTAATGAATTTATAAATATGTTTGTTTCTAATTTTCATCTATGGTTTATTAGTAGTTTGTTATAATTTTAGGAGCTAAAGTTATAATATGTAATGTTTTTGAACACTATCTCTTTAAATCCGGAGAAGAGGAAACATTCTGGCTTCAACAGAGGTTATTTAAGGGCTAAGCTCGGTGTAGTCTGTTTAGATTTATCTGAGGAAGTTGTGGAAGGTACCAGGATGAAAATGCTAGTATTTCACTTTATTTAATGATACTTCTTTATTGTTTTTAAATGTGAGTTTGTTAATAAACCTTCTAAAGGAACTTTTATCCATGCTGGACTTGCTGGTGCTTTTTGCTGCTGGTCGTTCACCATTTTCTTGTATTACTAAATATGAATTATTTTCCATTCTTTCCTGTCTTACCCAATATTCATCTATAACCTAAGGTCATGTCCCTCATCAGCAACCTTTCTTCATACACTAGGACTAGACTTCACATTGGCTTTTCAGTGATTGCTCCTCAGATGGAAATTCCTTCAAGCAGACCTATAAACACATTACCTCTTTGCCTAATTTTAGGACTATCCTTGAAAACTTCTTATTCATTGAGGCTTTCTGCAAATGCCTTCAAAACAATGGCACAATTTAACTCATCTGGCATTGCTCTCACCACTTCCCAGTCCTCAATATAATTTGCCACTTGGATAAATTCACTTATTCTGTCAGTTATTAACTGTCTGTAATTTCTCCCTCTTCACTGTGTACTTTTTCCTCCTTACTGAAAACCTTTTGTTCCTATTTCTTCTTCTTTTCTTTCTTTCACTCTCATTTTTTCTTTCTAGTCACAGGAACTATAAATATTATAAATACTGTAAATAATATAATGTCTTCTATAGTACTCTCTACATACCACCATTTTGTCTCTATACCCTTATATGTGTGTTACTAATGATCTCCACCTTGTCTTTGCCTTCTTCACCTTCTGTATGTGTTATATATACAGTAAGAAACATATATTTTCAAATAAAAGCCTCCAAAGTCTCTGAACAGAATGCTTCTCTGCACTTCAGATCCTGCAATTATTGTACCACTGATTAATAAGATGTAATAACACTCTGTCCTAGAATGAGCCTTAAAGTAGTATAGGTGGATAAGAATTCTAATCTGGTTAGCAACAATAATAATAAAGTAAAATAAAAAGCCCATGAGATGCTTAGAATAGTAAAGTTTAATTTATAATAAGCAGTTAATATAATGTATGCCACCTCATAGGTATATTTTCTGAATTAAAAAAGGATGCCCTATATGGATGTATAGCGTTGATGCTAATGAGCTATCTGCACTGTCATGTTATACACTCTTGCTTGTAGAGAAATTGGTTCATAATTAGAATACATAGAGGACAGACCACATATTTTGTCTCTGTGTGTTACTTTTTAAACTTCCTAATATGACACCTGTCTGCAAGTGATCAGAATCCTGTGCCTGCCCCCCCTTTCAGTAACTGATACCCCCAGTAGAATGTCCTTCTGGAGTCCTGTCAGTTGCGTTGGAGGTCTTTCTATCGCCGCACCCCTCACAGTAGTGATCAGAATTCCTTTTCTACCCCTGGCTATTCCTTACTCATCTGTGACACATTTTACCCCTCTACTGCCTGAACACCTTATGTTTGTATAGCACAGCAATATAGGTAAGCCATGATAGAAACCTAATGTTTTGTCGTATTACTCTGATGATGAGGGTAAATAATCCATATACTTTACTAGCATAGAGATGGTGATTATTTATTAAGGCCATGCTGGAAACCCTCTGCTATACCACTTTTAAGAGGTCATTCATCTCCACCTCTCAAATGTCTGTCATGTTGCCCTCTCCTGAGTTCGAACCATGCTGCAACATGGCTGGGTCATACTACAATTCCTTTTTCTTGAATTTCACAAGAACAAAGTACTTCAGAATATGTTTTCAGATGCTCAAAGTTTTCAGCAATTATTTCTACTTCCTGGGAATGCAACTCATGGAATAGGGTGTATACAAAATCACTTTTCTCTTTTCTTTTTCCAATGAATATGGCATTGAAGCAATAAGGCATGTATTAACTCATAAGAGTGAACTCACTACCATGACTGCAAATACTGTTTGTCTCTTGTTGGATCTTATTTTGAAGAGTAATGTTTTTATGTATGCAGATAGGATCTGTTTACAGCAATGGGGAGTTGCCATGGATACCCATGTGCAAACTCCTATGCTAATTTGGTTTTAAGTAAATGGGAAGATGAGCAAGTTCTGTCTATGAATGAGTATACTCAACATTTACCATTTTATCGTCACTTTGTGGACAATGTTTTTATTCTATGGGGTGGCACACAACAGGAATTGGATGTGTTTATGACATATCTGAACAACACCACTGATTTTCTAGAATTTACTATGACATGCACATATACAGATATTGATTTTCTAGAATTTACTATGACATGTGCGTATACAGATACTGATTTTCTAGAATTTACTATGACATGCTCATATACAGATATTGATTTTCTAGAATTTACTATGGCATGCTTGTATACAGATATTGATTTTTCTAGATGTACATCTTAAGGTTGATTACATGGGCAACTTGAGAACTTCCCTATATCATAAGAAATGTTTGAAAAATAATTTATTAACATGGGATCGTATGCATCCAAGACACGTCTATCCAAATATAATAAAGGGACAATATATAAGAGCCTGTAGGTTATGTGCTCTTGAAGCAGAGTTCAATAGCACCATAGAATGTATGACCAATAATTTTATATATAGGGGATATGACAAGAATATGCTGAATGAGAATAAAAAATTACTATATGACAGAAGAAAGACTATATATAAACCGTTCTTTTCATGCAAACCTTCCATTGATGGCCAATCAGCCTATAATAATAATAATAAGTATAGAGTAGAGATTGTATAGTAAGATTTGGTATTAAGTATACCAATGATATAAGTCCCATTTGTGATATAAGCATGAATTGAAATTATTTTATAACAGATGACAAAACAATGCTATGTGTAGGTGAATCTCCCAGACTTATGTTTAGTAATGCCTTGAACCTAAAGATACAATTATGTGGAAATGTAAAGTATAATAGGGTCAGCACTGTATCAACGGGAATTGGAACATATGCATGTCGAACCTGCCATGCATGTGCTTTCATTTCTAAGGAACACGTTTTTCAACATCCAAGACTGAATTTTGTATTCAGACCATATGCTTATATGGATTGTTGTACTGAAAACATTGTTTATTTGGCTACATGTGTCTTATGCACAAGCTTCTATGTAAGGAAAACGAATAAGAAGCTGAAGGATAAAATTATAAGGCATTTGTATGACATTAAGAAAGGCGATGTTAAGATTGCTTTAGCCAAGCATAGCATGGAACACCAAGGACACACCTTTTCCTTTAGAATATTACAATGTATATGTTCTAATGATAGAGGGGTGATTTAGTCAGTGTCGCAGAGAAAGCACTGGATTTTAAAATTGCAGGGAGGTAGATATCCAGGCTTAAATGGATGTGTTCCATTGAAACCAGGGTTAGAAGGATGTAAGTTAATTTATTCAGAGAGGAGTTTGATTGGTTATGATTTTAAAGCATGCTGGGGATTGGTCTATTACGTGTATTTAAATTTTTATCTGAATCATTGTTTTTAGATCTGATGAAGCATTTATCTGTAAACGTGAAAGCGCTTGTCTTTTATTAAAGCTAATGCCATTAGCTGTGATGGTCCTTCTGTTTTATTTTTGTGCTATATTTCGTATACGTGTGCAGCTTGGACCTTGAAGAACTTTTGGTTTGTTTTTTTGATTGCTTTCCAAAAGTCAGTTTAGAATCCTTCTAAAAACACATTTTTAAATACCTTTATTAAATTATTGTTTAAGATGTAGGCACATATACTTTAATAAAAAAGCAAACAAACTATATTAACACTACCATGTACATATATTATACATTACACATTTTCTTTCTTTCTTTATAACAATGGTCATTCAGTTCAGCATTACATAAATTATTCAGTTCCTGCCTTCTCTTAAACCTCACTCCTCCGCCAGAAAATTATTCTGCATGTATTGCTCCCACAAATTCCAATCATTTATATGTAATTTGCTCCTTCTTTTTTCTAAAGTTCCCCTCTTCCAGTTATTTTATCTCTCACAATATTCAGTACTTCAAATACAGTTGGTTAAGATTTTGATTTCCATTTTCTAGTAATTGCTTTTTGGCAGTCAACAAAATAAAACTTAAGGCCTTACTAGGTCTAGGTAATTCAGACTGTGTACTAGCTAAAAAAATCATTTCCTTAGTTGCAGCCATTTCTTCCCCTAATATTTCTGACAGAGTACTCTGTAGGGAATTTTTAAAATATGCCAACTCATTATACACCCAGAAAACATGTATCACACATCCAGCATTTGCTACACTCTTGAGAAAAAATTCTTTGATGTCTGCTTGGACTATAAAAATACTTATGGAAACATTAAAGAGCAAATATCCTAAACCTTCTGGACTTTGTTGCATGCATACTTGGGAGCCATAAGTATCATTCACCCATTGTGCCCTAATAAATTACTTTTCCTTTATCTCTTCCCAATCTTTTCTGACTTACTCTGATTGATTCTTATATTTATTAAGTAATATTTTATACGCTCTGCTCATTGTTCCTTGCTTAAAAGTTCTAGATTCAGCTAAAAACTCTACCAGAGCAGGTCCTTCAGTTAGGACTCTCCTATCCCTTTCCTTTCTCTGTACCTATACTCTGTTTTCAATCCCTGGTAGGGAAGGCAGTCTGTAACTTGCACCCCAAACTTCTTGGCCTCACCCCACTTTATTACTTTTCTCTTTCTATTTATTTGCTCCCAATACCTTTGTTCCTTTACAGCATAAAAATTCAGTTTAATATTTTGAACTACAGCCCTTAATAAAACCTGTATCTGGAATGAAAACTCTTATATAGTATCTCAAAAATGTACAATGCTATTTCTTTTTAATTCTGTAGTTTGAATTATGCATCAAATGGCTGCCAAATGAATTAAAGCAATGTACCTAACATGCTCATTAAAATTAAATGTTCTTTCAGTTAAGTAATGAGAATAATAATAAAAGTGTATTATATCTGCAAGATATAATTTATATATTGCAGTTATTTTAATTAACTAATATTATAAATAGTGTATGCACCATAATAATGAAGACATTTAGTTAGGCTTTACCGCGCAGCTTTTGTTTCATTAAATGCACAATGCAAAACATTTTGCTTGCATATTTCATAGCAACTTAGTCAGCCAGCTGTAAAGTATTATGAAATATGTCTTGGAAATACTGGGGAGGTCTAGTTATTGCAGTCTTTCAGTATTCAATTTCTTAATTTAGTTGTCTGTTGCTTTATCAGAGTTTTGTGTGTCCTTGACTG
The DNA here is from genome assembly GCF_019279795.1 of Protopterus annectens. Classification (NCBI taxonomy): domain Eukaryota; kingdom Metazoa; phylum Chordata; order Ceratodontiformes; family Protopteridae; genus Protopterus; species Protopterus annectens. The sequence continues at coordinate 1,084,012,463 of NC_056739.1, read as the reverse complement.
AATGAGCACAGCAGGATATAAATTGTATATTTTCCCATGATCCCATTGCCCTGTAGGGCTTAGGAAAGGTTAAATTGTGACAGGCTTCTATACCCAGTATCAATGTCAGATCATGAAAGGTCTCTGAAACTCTTTGTTCCAAGCTTGCAGAATGCTTATTTCTCATTTAACCAGTGAGTTGCCAGTATGTGGACTCCCACTGGTTAGGAAGCATGGGTATTTACATACTTGAAGAGAAAGCATCTTTTTCTGAACTCTGCTTCCTTACAGCAGCAACAGACTTCTAGTAGTACGCAATCAGTGGCTGTCGGTCTACAGCCTTTCTCTTCCCCTATTAATTACCAGAGTCTGGGCATCAGATAGATGTTTCTACATATGCTGTTACAGTTAATTGCATTGTTATTAAGTCTTCACCCTTGTAAGTTCTGCTTATTGCAGACGCATACTAAATTTGTCCTGAAACATATTCTGAAATCTGTAAGGGAGATAGGTACTTAAATCTTGGAAAGGAATTTTAATAATATTCTTATTATTAATATTCAAATATATAATATGCACTCCTCCGTATATTTCACTTTTTTACTTGAAGGCACATAGTTCCTGAGTTATTTACACAGGAGATCGTAATTACTTTGTGATGTTCTCTTTGACTACCTGAAATGCACTGCAGACTTAAATGTTAACAACTTCCTCTTGAATTTGAGGCTTAGGCATTTAACACAGCATGCTCTCTGATTGTAAACCTTGCAATATTGTTTACTTTACAGAGGCTCCTAGGCTGCAGCATTGAGGCACAACAACTAAAACTGAATATCAGGCTTGAGCATTAGAGATGACCATTTGAATACATTCTTTATATCTCATCACATTTACTTTCATCTGTCTAGAAGCAGTTTTTAACATTTAGGTGTTTGGCTAACAGTGTAGTCAGCAGTACTAATCCATTTTCTTTTTTTTCTTTTGTAGGCAACTTACGACTCTATGTTTGGATCACTATTCTCATTTAGGCAGTCACCCTTCTTATTCACTTTTCCTTTTATTCTTATCTTTTAACCAAATACTCAACTACGTAGTGACAGTTGGCGGTCTGATGCTTATGCTGTTATTACTATACTGAAAAGGCTTTCTGCAGCCTCTGTATTTACCACAGGTAATGTTGTTTCTTAAGTTTTGTCTAACAGTGGGTATGACTGTAATATAGACCAGTCATTAGTTATCTATAATTTATTTCATTTAGATATAGTCCAGAGTGATATATTCTTTAGGACTATACTTGTTTTATACATACTTGGATGCCTATCTAGTTCAGGCTGTTGTAAACTCGTGGTGGTTATGGGGAGTCATCTGGGTATTTCTCAGTGTTAAGGTTTAGATTTATCCACATAAAGCAGTATTATGCATACACAGTATGTTTTTCTTCTGCATTTGACTTCTTTCCAAGGGTCATTACTGAAAAGTTTTCCTTAGACCAGGTTACTTATCCAGTTATCTAATAATAACTAAAATAAAAGCATATTTATCTTAATGGACAACTGCTGTGTATACACTTTCCTGGAATATAAGTTAGGACTTCTGACCCAAGTAATATTGCTTGGAAGTATGTTATCAATTTGTTAATATTTTGCAAGAATTAATCTGAATAAAAGAAATGAACATAAATGTTAACAAAATGGACTTTTAGAGCACTATATTGTATCATATCCTAACAGCAAGAGGAGAATTTAAGTAAAAAGAGCACGATGGTTCCAACACAGCACACCTTTAATTCCAATAAGACAGGGTAAGCGCTTTCACGGATGTCCTCCGCTTCATCAGACCATACAATATTAAAACAACATAATGATACAGCTATTTAAATGCCAAGTAGCCAATGAAAATTGTGCTAGCTAACAAGCAAATTTAACCCATTCATGTCATACTGTCTATGATCAGCTTACCTATATATAAAAACATGTTAAAAAAGTAGAAAGCCATTAACACAGTAATATAAAAATAATATATCATAGAAATTACATATAATCTTAAAACCAGGTAAAAACAGATAAACTTACATGTGTGACATGTATAGACAAAAATGACAAAAACAGACGTATTACTATATATAATACAGGAATTGTTAAGGGAATATATATTTGTAAAAACAACAGTAGCATCTGGATCCCTTCAGTGTTTAAGAGCTCTAGCTTTGAGAAATGGTTTCAACGAAACTTTACTATTCAGGCCTGGTGGCTTATCAGCCTGAAAGCGTATGATCCATTTCTTCTCCACAGCTTCAGTTTTATTACTGAGGTCCCCACCTTTCATGTTACTATGAAGAACCTCCAAGACTAGAAACTTAAACTTATGTCTAGAACCTTCTTTGGCCACATGCATAGTCAGAGCACTGGTCTTTTTATCATTCCTAATATCTCTAAGGTGCTCAAGAATTCGATCTTTAAATACTCTGTTGGTCTTACCTATATAAAAAGAGAAACATTCAATGCAAAAACAGAAATAAACAACATTTTTTGTGTGACAGTCAGCATAGAAGGTTGTATCTATCTCAAAACCAAGCCGTGGGTGTAGAAAATACCCACCAACATGTATGCATACACAGGCCGTACATCTCCTACAGGTATAAGTTCCAGTCCTTTCAGACTGAACATAACTCTGAGGGCATAAAGGTTTATAGCATAGCTGGTTCTTGAGGGATCTATTGTTTCTAAATGTAAAGTTCGGTTAATAGCCTATCATTCCTTTCAGTTCTTGAACTGTCGAAAGAATATCCCAGTTATTTCTAATTACATCACAGACCATGTGAATATTGCTCACAAAGGTCAAAGGCATCCATATTGCTCACAAAGGTCAAAGGCATCCTTATACCCACATCATTGCCAGTCATGGCACACCAAGCTTAATGTATTAAGAGGGCACATTTTTCATATGATGTGTATGAACAGCGATGATGCCAAGTTAACAGCTTTGGCTACACTTAAGGAAGACTTTATAGAAAGGGGTTACAAATGTAGAGTTATTGATACTCAAATTAATGAAGCCTGGAAAGAGAAGAGGTGTGATATAGACCCTATTTTGTTAATACTTCACCCGATGCCCTGACTAATGTTGTAAGTGATGCAAACACTCTAACTGGTACCACGACTGGCAATGATGCGGGTATTAGGATGTCTTTGACCTTTGCAAGCAATATTCACATGGTCTGTGATGTAATTAGAAATAACTGGGATATTCTTTCGACAGTTCAAGAACTGAAAGGAGTGATAGTCCATCAACCGAACTTTACATTTAGAAACAATAGATCCCTCAAGAACCAGCTGTGCTATAAACCTTTATGCCCTCAGAGTTATGTTCAGTCTGAAAGGATTGGAACTCATACCTGTAGGAGATGTACGGCCTGTGTATGCATACATGTTGGTGGGTATTTTCTACACCCACAGCTTGGTTTTGAGATAGATACAACCTTCTATGCTGACTGTCACACAAAAAATGTTGTTTATTTTTATTTTTGCATTGAATGTTTCTCTTTTTATATAGGTAAGACCAACAGAGTATTTAAAGATAGAATATTTGAGCACCTTAGAGATATTAGGAATGATAAAAAGACCAGTGCTCTGGCTATGCATGTGGCCAAAGAAGGTTCTAGACATAAGTTTAAGTTTCTAGTCTTGGAGGTTCTTCATAGTAACATGAAAGGTGGGGACCTCAGTAATAAAACTGAAGCTGTGGAGCAGAAATGGATTATACACTTTCAGGCTGATAAGCCACCAGGACTGAATAGTAAAGTTTCATTGAAACCATTTCTCAAAGCTAGAGCTCTTAAACACTGAAGGGATCCAGATGCTACTGTTGTTTTTACAAATATATATTCCCTTAACAAGTCCTGTATTATTTATAGTAATACGTCTGTTTTTGTCATTTTTGTCTATACATGTCACACATGTAAGTTTATCTGTTTTTACCTGGTTTTAAGATTATATGTAATTTCTATGAAATATTATTTTTATATTACTGTGTTAATGGCTTTCTACTTTTTTAACATGTTTTTATATATAGGTAAGCTGATCATAGACAGTATGACATGAATGGGTTAAATTTGCTTGTTAGCTAGCACAATTTTCATTGGCTACTTGGCATTTAAATAGCTGTATCATTAAGTTGTTTTAATATTGTATGGTCTGATGAAGCGGAGGACATCCGTGAAAGCGCTTACCCTGTCTTATTGGAATTAAAGGTGTGCTGTGTTGGAACCATCGTGCTCTTTTTACTTATTTACTTGTTTTTGCTGCTGTTGGTTCCATTATCGGTTTAGAGGTTTGATACTTTCTCTTTTTCTAACAAGAGGAGAATGTATCTGTTAATCTCATACAATCCCATAATACTTGAACTATCCATCCTTCTGTGGCACTTTTGGCAGTTTGATAGAAGTCAATGTCAGACTCCACTCATATAAGATATTTATAGCCACTGTACATCTTTCTCCAGGTAATGCTGTTTTAGAAGTACAGCTTTGCTTCCTGACTGCAGTTATCATTAAATCTTGATTTACTAGCAAGAACATCTTTTGTTTTCTTATTGTACTTTAGCTTTCAGATAATGCTGCTTAAACAAGTGCTACCTATTGCAGATTCAGTAACCTGTGGCAATTTTATACACCAACATGGCACTACCTCTCTCCCTTTTCAGATAATAAAAATGGTTTATAGGATGTAGCAATGTATTTTCTACAACATCTTACATCATACTAACTTCATGTGCTTTTTAGAAACTTAGCCTTACAAGAAATACTTTAATAAAACTGTACTGCTAAAGTAACTGGGTGTATTTTGTTTTATAATAATGTGAAAATGTATCCTTCTCTCACACCAAACGGTATTACCTTCCTAAGCCTTACTTGCAAAAATTCAAAAATGAAATAATGCTCTTTTTAAATAAAAAAAAACAAGCAGGTTATAAGGTGTAGAACCCTCATGCAGTTTTTCTAAAGTGAGTATACTGTCGAGGCTTTTTTACAGAAAGATTATTGAATATGTAGTCAGTAAGGAAAAGACAGGAAAACACTGTGCAACTGTAGCATTTTTAGCACAGCCAGTGGAGATGGTAAAAGATTACAGTGGAACAGCATTTCTAATTTCTACATCCTATGTCTTCTCAAACTGTGTGTGCGTGTGTGCGTGTGTGTGTCTGTGTGCGTGTGTGTGCGTGTGTGTGTGTGTGTGTGTGTGTGCACCCATGTGCGAGCGTGTGTGCACCCATGTGCGAGCGTGTGTGTCTGTGTGTGTGTGTGTGTGTGTGTGTGTGTGTGTGTGTGTGTGTGTGTGTGTGTGTGTGTGCGCGCGCGCGTGTGTGTGCGTGCATGTAAAGAAGTGTAAAGAAGTCATGCCAGATATGGCACTTCCAAACATTAAGACAGATCACAGTCTTACTCCAAATTGCTATGTTTTAGGTTTTGATCAGTTTCAGCATGACACTCCATTGGGTCTGAAAACCTCAGCCAAGGTAAAGAGCAATGAAGTATGTCAAAATGGAAAAAGTATTAGCTTCAGATTTAGATAGCAAATGTTATGCTTTCAGAAATCACAGAATATGTCAATGAAATTTAATCAGACCATAGCACGTTTGTTGGTCAGAAATAGTCTTATCCAAAGAATGTCTCATTTCTTTTCTTTTAATTATTTTTCTCACTATCTGTGCTTTTCTACTCATATTCATTCCTTAAATTTCATTTTGATACTACCCTTGTTATGAAATGTAGGCACAACAGACTTGCATGCAAAGCAGCTATTGTGAGGAATCTGCTTGATTTTGATATTAAGGACAGATTTTTGCATTGTAATGGATTTTTGTACTGTAATAGCTTCTGCACTATTATCCAACATATGTGTTATACATATTAGAAATGCTGAAATCAAACAGTGTTGAAGTTGCCTTTAGTGAAATATTTCCATCATTGAGATAGAATGACAATAGATTCACAAATGCATTTTTAAGCAACTGTGTACCACTTATTTGATAATAATTTTACACACTGAGAGGAATTTAAGCTGTACCAGAGGATATTTTCTAAGGATCAATTACATCTAAGTTATTGTGCTGCTGAATGCATCAGTAGACAAGTGAAGGTACACATGAAAGAGTTTTGTACAAGTAAAAAGTGAGCATGTAGGACCACCAGTAGAAACAGAAGGCATAATCATGTCTTATTTTTCTAATAGGCTTGTAGCCTTGGGAACAAATTTCATGAACTAAATATTGTAATGAAATTAGAGCATCTAAAACTATGGTGGCAAGTGTTGAAACCTGGGACACAACAAATTAAATTTTCCCAGGTTATACTAAGTGTGAGTGCTTAAGACAGAATAAGAAGGGTGGTGGAGTTCTATTATTAGTTCCTGATTCATTGCCAACAGAATGAATTTCTATGAATAATAATGTTGAGACAATAGTTAACCTTAATGGTCTGGTGGGATAATATCAGGTTAATAGTGACATACAGGAAACCAGCTATGGACCCAGACATACATTATGACTACCTACTCAATTTAGAGATCTTTCTAAGACACAAGAAAGTCAATCTGTTATGTGATTTGAATTATCCTAGAGTTATAGTTATATATTTAATTCAGATGCTGAATTTGACTTCTGTGATTTCTTATTACTACAAAGATTGTCACAAATACTGAGAAAACTAACCAGGGACAAAAATATTTTGGATGTTGTTATAACTTACTGCAATCACTTAATAAGGAATGATGAGATGTGTTCCCCCTTTGAGAATCTCTCCTCATAATTCATTATACTTTAAAACTTTTGCTAAATGAAACACATCCTTGCCAACTTTTAAGAAGCATGATTACAGATTATTCAGATTAATTGGCAGGAAAAAGCAGTTCATGATAATTAATTGAGATATTCCAGTTTAGAAAGAAGTAAAAATGTTACTTAGTCACCTTGAGTCGATTATCTGTGATTCTCTTTGAATTAAGGATAATCTTGGGTTGTTTCACTGGTGGCACTCAAATTTAATAAAGTGATATAAAAAGAAAGACATGCATATTTATGTGATCCAGGAAGTTCCATACATTCAAAAATAAGTGAAAATGTAACTGCAAAAGCAGTCTTATAACAAAATAGTATCAAGAACACAAATGCCCAGAGATTCCTCGATTTTATCAATGCAAATGCCTTGGAACAGCTAGTCGATACCCCCACAAGAGGTGATATTAACCAACATGAGTAACCGCTGCAGCACCTCTATTATCATCCTCCCTGGTAAGATCCGACCATAACACGGTCACTTTCGAAGTCACCATCTCCCCTGACCCCCCTCTCGCTTGGGTCAAACAAAAAAACTTCTCCAAAGCTGATTACAACCTCCTGAGGGATGGTATAAACAGCTTCGCAGCCCCCTCCCCCACTATAGGAACTGGCACCAATGTCCAAATCTACACCAAAGTACTATACGAGCATTTATATAGATGCATGGAATCAGGAATACCTGATAGGACAAAATCATCCTCCGCAAGGAAGAGTAAACCTGTCTGGTGGACATCTGCAATAAATAAACTACATAACAAAAGGAAAAAACTGCTGTCCAGGACCAAGAAGGAGCAGGTGCCCAATTGGAAGCAATCTCTCCTTAGCCTGAACAACCAAATAAGAGCACTAGTGAAATCCTCTAAAGTCAACTTCGAGTCCAAATTGGCCACATCTAATAGAGGCAATCATAAGGCCTTCTTCTAATATGTCTCCAATCTGAAAGGAAGCATGCAGATTTGTCCATAACTGGTGGTCAAGGACACCACATACACAAATGCTGTAGATATAGCCAATCTACTGGCTGACAGATTCAGCAAAAACTTCTCCCCTCTGTCCCCCCCCATCAGTAATCAGGACATCTCCAGTACCTGCCCCCCACCCCTTATCTCTAGGGAACAGGTCATCACTGCTCTCTCAAAGGCAAAAAATACAGTCTCCATGGGACCCAATAACATCCCAGGCTGCATCCTACATGAACTCAGGCATGAACTTGCAGCACCATTAGGCACCCTGTTCAGCCAAAGCCTGAGTACTGGCTTTGTCCCAGCTGAGTGGAGGACAGCCACTGTCATCCCTTTACACAAAGGTGGAGTGTCCACCAATCCAGGAAATTATAGACCCATCAGCCTAACTAGCTTGATTTGCAAGGCCATTTAATTTATTATCATGGATCTCATTAACAGGGACATTGGCAACCTCCAAACACTCGACCCCACACAGTTTGGCTTTGTCTGTTACATCTGGATGACTTCTTTGAGACAGTCACCAAGCCATGGACGAGGGGAAGATGGTGCGCACCACCTACCTTGACCTGGCCAAAGCCTTAAAACACTATTCCCCACTCGGGCATAGTAGATAAACTCTCTCAACTAGGCATCAATCCATATGTTACCAGATGGGTAGCAAACTGGCTCACTGATAGAGCCCACCTAATCAAAAATGGGGGAGCCACCTCAAGCAGTAGACCCATAATGAGTGGCATACCCCAGGGATTGGTCCTGGAGCCTCTGTTATTCAGGATATACTTCTCTAAGGTGAAGGCCAAAACCAGTGGGCTATGGCTGACCAATTTTGTAGATAACTGCAAGCTGGGCGCAGTCATCAATTCTCCAAGTGATGTGGACGTCCTCCAAGTGGGTCTCACGCAAACAAATGACTGGTGTAAGAAACATGGCCTCAAGCGGAATGCCAAAAAATGCATCATCATCCCCTTTGGGGAGAGTGACATCCCCACATATTATCACATTAATAACAATGTCCTAAGTATATAGTCAGTAGTGAGGGATTTGGGCACTCAGGTTGATAGCAACCTGACTTTTGACCACCATTTTGCTTCCATTGTACGGAAAACCTTCTACATAGCCCACCTCATAAGTCAGGGTATCTCATCCAGGGACAAGGAGGTCATATGATCCCTGTATTCTTCCCTTATAAGGCCAATTATTGAGTAAAACGCCCCCTTCGGCATGTATTTCGCAAAGCACATGCAGCAGCTGGAGAGACCACAGAGGTTCCTCACCAGGAGAATCCAGGGCCTCTAACAACTAAGCCCTGTCCCTCTACTCAGTTTCATACAGACTCCTCAGAGGTGACCTCTGTCTGGCATACAAAGCAATCTCAGACCCCACCTTGATGGGCCTGCTGTATATCCACAAGTCAAGCTCCACTCGAGCAACCCATACGTGAGACCTTAACCTGGTCTGTGATATCAATAGGACTTGTTGGAGGGACAGATTTGTGTCCCAGAAACTCCCCCATTTGTGGAATGGACTCCCTCTCCATGTCAAGCAGAGTACCTCATTATCCCTTTTTAAGCACAACCTGGATAACTGGATGGGAAACAGAAAATTCCTTCCTGGGATTCCACCTGTGTCCCTGCTGGACTTGTCTAAACATGGGCTAAACCAGTGGGGCTCATGCCATCATACTGCAGGTCTACAGGCCCCGTTGAAAAGAAAAGTTAAAAAAAATATATTTATAAATTATTATTTAAATAATAATTAACAGGCTGGTGTCTGCATCTTTAAGTGAGTCCGACTGACTCGCACAGACCCAGAACTCAGACTGCATGCTCGCCGATTTCCTGTTTTTTTTTTTTTTTTTTTTTTTTTAATTAGTCTCTCTAAATCTAAATCTAGACTGCTGCAAAAGCAGTCCAGATTAAAGAAAGAAGAAGGCATCAGTGTGATGCCCAGAAGGTTATGTGGTCTAACCGCACAGTAAAATAGAAGGGGGGATCAGACTGCTATGTCCTCTGTATGGCTACTGATTGGCTCTCACTCTCTTCCTGAAAAAGAGATCGAGAAACAATCAGTGCTACTTCTAGCACAGTACTTTGGATGGTTACTTTCTATGTTGCTAAACAAGAGCTTATTTTTTTGGCTTGCCTGCTTTGCTTTGCCTTGCTTACGCCGGAGTTCGAAAGATTGAGTTTGTGACTGGAAATGTCGGACAATCACTCATTTTTTAACTTTGAGGTAGGCGAAACAAATACAAAATACTATACATTCACTAAAATAATCCTATTTCATCTCTAGTCAGCAAGCATATCATTGCTAAAGCTTGCTTAGTTGTTTTTTTTTTTTTTTTGTGTAATGACAAGCAAGCCAATCATCCTTATTAAATGAGTTCACCACAGCACAGAGAGATCTTTTGCAATGAAGCAGGTGACTTCTTTTAGTTCTTTATATGCCTCTAGGTCTACTCTAAGATAAAGTCATAAAGAAGGTTTATATGATAGAAGAAAGGAAGTTTGTTTGCAAAGGGCCATAATGGTTGGTTAGAAAAGATGATTTTTTTTTGTAATTTATACATGTGTGGTGTGGTGTGCTGCTGATGGTAATTGAGAGTTTACTGTCTATAGAATGTGTAGACCTGGCCAACCTAAAAACTTTTATTGGGAAGCTATTCTTTGAGAGGTCTGCATGAAAAGTGTTTAAAGTGAGTTCATGCTGTAGCAGGTGCCAGGTTCAATGACCTGGGTTTGTTTGTTTAAGGTTAGGCAGTCAATGACCTGTGTTTGTTTGTTTGAGGTTAGGCAGTCTTTAATTTGTATTTATTTTTTGTTTAATTAATGTGTGTGTAATGCTCCAGTTGCTATATATCGGTGGCTAGAAAGAACTCAGGATACATGGTGGTATGCTTGAACCCTGTACCTTGGGTGCAGGTGGCAAGAACCTGAATTCTCTACCCACCACCATTTGTAAAAAAATTGCAGATTTTTGCCTCATATTTGTTCTGTTCCTCATAAAATCTGTGGTTTCTGTATTTTTGTTTCCTTACACGGGCAGTGGCAGCATTGTTGCCTGACAGCTACAGGTTTTCTGGTTTGATTCTTGGCTAGGGTGCCTTCTGTGTGGAGACTGCATGTCCTCCCTATGTTTGTGTGGGTTTCCTCTGGGTGCTCAAGTGTCCTCCCATCTTACAAAGACGTGTCTGGAGTGTTTCTCCCTGGGTCTCTGCTGAAAATTGCCTTTTGTTCCAAGTCAGACTTTCCTGGTTAACAAATGTTAAATAAATAAAAATGACAGGCATTTGAATTTCAGACTTCATATTCTTCAGAAAGTACATGGTAACACAAAACCTTTTATTCTAGCAATTTTCTAAGTTTATAAGATGGATATTTGTAATTTGGCCCTATATTTGGGACTGTATTCCCCCATTATTGGCTCTATCCAAGTTTTTTGTGCTAAGGTTGAAAGCTAGGGTGAGAACTGAATTCACTGAATATGTTTGGGGCTGTATTCCCCCATTATTGGCTTTGTTCAGGTGTTTTGTGCTAAGAGGTTGACAGCTATGGTGAGAACTGAATTCACTAAATGATATCCATTTAAGTTTCAGTCTTCCTCTCTTTTACAAAAAAGCTGATTTGGCATAGTGATATGTTGCTCTGACTGTTTTTCACAGGGTCCTGGGTTCATGACTTGGCAGTGAAATGTATGTTGGTAACACAGCATTTTATTCTAGCAACTTTCCAACATTATACAAGCAATGTTTAAAATGTGTCCCTGGTTTGGGGGGTTTTGCCCCCCCAATAAATGTTGGCATTTTACAGATTTCTTGTGCTGAAAAGTTCAGAGATACAGCTGAGTGTCGTGTAGATTTTACAAGGAGCTGAGAGCTGCAGGGGAACAAACGTTTAGTACTTCTTATGCTGAGTCAGCTTGCACTGTTAATAGCACAACAGGTAGTGTACTTGCTTTTGATGCAGAAGGCTGTGGGTTCTACTCCCACAGTAGGTAGATGCATTGCTGATACTGTACTGTGTTGTAAAGGGTGTGGGTGCTGCAGTTTTTTTTGGGCGAAGATACCTAGTAGCTATGAACCTGTTATCAGTTTGCCATCCATTCCCTATTGCAATATTACTAGCAATTTGTTATTCAAGGGCAACAGCCACTTTATTTGTAGATGAAACAATGAGATATAAACTTGTTTGCTAACAGCAACCTCTTCATTAGTTACAGATCTCTTTAATGTGGAATTATTTAGATGATTTTTACTTCTTCAGAGATTGTGCATATTTACTGATACTGGTGGACTGTAGAAGTTTATGTAGACTTTTATGATGGAAATGTTCTGAATTGGGCAGTTTTGGTATTATTGGTGGATACATTTTGTTTCACTGTTTAATAAAAAAATGTTCAAAACAATAAATTTAAAATGCCCTGTGAAGACTGGTAGAGATGGGTGAAGGCTGCTAGCCTAGCCAGATAGAATTGTGCAGATAATTCTATCATTTGTAAGTATGAATGTTGAACTACAAGCTTGTTTTTTTAAATGAAAAAATATGTTGTGAAATGTTGAACTTAAAACAATGTGGAAACATAGCCATTTGCTGTAAAGAAAGCTACATCAAGCATTTCTTGTTGGTCCTTTGAAATTAAAATTATTTCATGACTGCCTTTGATGTTTACAATTCAGCTCCAACTGGGCTAGATGAAGACTTCCTGCCTATTGCTTTAAGGTTAAAGTTATTGACCAGAATTTACATGTGGAATGTCCTTTATTGCTCTGGTTTCTGCCAAAGTGTAAAAGAATGTAAATGCAGTTTCTGTCAGCCTGGGAATATCAGGAAAGTGTGAAATGATGTAATGTTTTAATAGAACTGCAGTTTCAATTTAAACAGAGAGAATCGGAAGGCATTAAGCATTTTTGTCTGGATCATCCAACTCACAGTTCTGCCTTTTGCTCACATGTAAGTTATCTTAGACTTGTGTTTTCTTTTAGATTAGCTAGGAACTATAAATATTAGACTAAGTGTTTTTCTGTGATGTCAGAGCTGTACTACTGATTTATTTTAATTATTTCTGTGTGATCTCTGAACTCTTGACTAGCACTGACTGTGTATTAGAAAGTATTGTCTTGTGGTTTTAATTATTTATTATTAAATATTTTAAAACTTTTTAACTGTGGCTGGTTTTGTGTAGAAATAATTTAAGCTCTTAAGAGTACTTGCATGCCTTTGGTAAAACTCTACAAAGCCACTCTAATAGCTTTAGCCATGGGCTATACTACCAATTGGATAATAATATTGCACAGTAATAATTGGACACCCTTTTAAGGGCCTTTGGGTAGCTGATAATATTAGCTGGGTGGTGGCAGCTGGTACTACTGTATAGTTTGGGTAAAAGTGGCACAGCTGGAGAACCTGTGCCAGCCTTCCCCAGAAGTGTCTGTGTGGTTGTATAACCTCTTATCTCAAAGTGTGTGTGTCAGCTACTTGGGCAGGGACACAAAGCACTGGTCGGACAGAGAGGGTGCTGGAGATTTTAGCTTGCCCAGCTGGCTGAGATCTGGACCCTATAGCTATGCTAGTGGGGAGTCTTATTGGGGTCCTGGAGAACAAGAAAGCGACCAGCCCCAGACTATGAACTCTGTGTGCTCTTAAGGGAAATTGCACTTTACTGTGTGCATTTGTGATCCTTTCCTCATATATGAGACACCTTCTCTGGTGTTAGTGGTGAGGATTCAGGCTCCTTGATTGCTGGGTCAGGGCACAGGCATCACACACCCTCTAACAACTGTACTGTATTGTACAAGGAATATAATTTAATACAATCAGGAGGGTGTATCAAAGAGCACGTGTATATTTTGTGTGCAAGGGGTCTATGATTTGAAAACAGCCCAAAGTTAATCTTTATCTGCCACTGGCAAAATGTATTTTCTTTGAATGTGGGTTTCAATGCTGTTTCAATGAATGTGAGGTTTAAGGGCAGAGAAGTTTCAATGCTAAGTCTATTTTTATTGTGAGACTACATTGCTTTGTTTAGCAGATATCTATTAGTGTTTGTGCTGTAAAATGCAAAATAAAACTTTCAAATGAAATCCAAATCATCGCAGAAGTAAAGCAGTATGCACATTACAGTGTTTATGGTAAATTGGGCAAAATAACCAAGGAATGGGACATTGGAATGGCTGCAGAGGGGAGGCTCCATTCAACCATGATTTTGGGGAGGAAGAGCAGCAAACTCAAAGACAGCCCCGGCTGAACTATACCTCTCAACTGTCCAGATTTTTGCAGAATGAATAGATTTTTGCTTCTTATTTTTGGTTTGTTCCTCAGAAAATTTGTGGTTTTCTGGCAAATCATTTAGGAATGAAGTCACTAAATAATGACAGACATTGAGTTTCAGATGTCATAACCTTCAGAAAAATGCATGCTAAAGCAAGACCTTTTATTCTATCAACTATCTTAAGTTTATACAAGATCAATTTTTAGTACTGTTTGCATGTTTCCCCAATATATTTGGCCTTGTCCAGATTTCCTGAATTAAGAGGTTGAGATGTATGTGCAAATAAATCACTTTCTAGAATTAGGAATATCCAAACCTCTCAACTGTCCCCAATTTTGGTGCAAAATGTTGCTCTCCCCTAATAATCCCTCCGCAAAATGGCAATTTTGGAAGAAAACGTGGAGGGTTTACAATTATAAATAACTGTAATGATCAGAGTTATAGATTACTTTTATTTCAGAAATGCATTATAGATTCTCTTATTTTGTCAGCTGCTCAAGTTAACAGTACTAATATTAAAAAGGTGTCCCTTCTTTGACAGGTTCCCAGCTGTATTGTGTGGCAATTTTATATTTTTGCGTCACATTTTTGGTCCATTTTTCATAAAAATTGTGGTTTTCTGGCAAATTAGTGGCAAATCATTTAAGACTGAAGTTAAAATAATGGCAGACATTTGAGTTTCAGATTTCATACCCTTCAGAAAATGCATAATAATGCAAGATCTACTACTATTGTATTATCTTTCTAAGTTTATAAGAGCAATATTAAAAAATGGTCCTTATTTTTGGGCCTGTGTTCCACTTCTATGTATGGCTTTGTCCAGATTTCTTGCTCTGAGGTTGAGAGGATATGAGTGCCAGAGCCATCACCGTCAGACAGAGACATTTCAAATTGTGACATACTTGTTGCACCCCACTCCCCCATGTAGTGACTCTGGATGTGTCCAAGCAAGGCAAGCAGCAGTTATGCAGTGTAAGTGTGCAGAGTATTCCCCCATCCAAGGTAGACACAAGTACAACAGTGGCTTTTCATCTGTCCTTGATTTTGCAGAATGTTCTGTTTTTCTGTCATATTTTTATACTGTTGATTTATGTGTCTTATTATTCAGAAAATGCATTCTGTTGCAGTGCCCTGTTGCTCTGTGTTTACATAACAATGCTTTAATGACCATCAGGTAAGCTTGTTGGAGATTGTAAGATGCAAGTAAGCTTTAATAAGCATACTGTTAAAGAATTATCAACACTGAAAGCCTTTTTGTTGTTGCCATGCAGAGAATATTTACATAACTAGATAACGTATAAGTCTTAGGTATTGAAATGCATATGACACTATTTGTAATAAAGGACAGGATTACAGTATTTCAGAAGCTCATTGCATTTGTTGGAGACTTGCAATCATCTTTGCAGGCTTTACCCTTAAACTAAACTACCAATCTATCATGAGTGGTCCATAACTTGTATAGTAATCCTTAAAGCAATTTATCTTGAGTTTGTTTCTTGTTTGCTGTTCATTTTTTACTTTGATTATGTCCTCCCCATGAAACAAGTAGATAGTTCTTGTCAGGCAGCAGGTCTTTTTTGGATAAGAACCATTTTTACAAGTGGGGGTATCACACAGATTGCTACTTTCAGCATGTTACTTGGTAATTTTATAAACCTAAATATAAATTATAATTAGAACTGCAGTGCAAGGAGAAGTGGTTTGAGTTGAGTGCTGCTTGTTTTTTTTTTTATACTTAACTTTTTTGACTGGCATTCCAGTAATGTTGGTATTCCAGTAATGTATTTAAAAAGTAATTTATTTTTTCATGCCACAGAACCTTTGCATTTCCATCTAGATATTAAGTAAGCTGTCATGTAACCAATGCATTGAAATATTTTTTTCTTCATTTTGTCTTGATTGGACTCTTGTAATGATGGTTTGGCACCCAGGGCAGCGTATTTAATTAAAGTTCCAGTTGTTGTAGTTTTGAGCATAGCTCCACCTCTTTCTATTTGACCACACCCCTTCCCATTGGCCCCACCCATTCAGCTGTCTCCTGCAGCCCTCCCCCTTTAATTTGAAGTCACCAGCTGCCACTGGGCTAAACTATTGGCTAGGCTTATAAGGGCCTCAGGGTCAGTAGCCTAGTAACCTCCTATGATCCTATGATCCTATATCCGATAAAACAAAAGACTCCTACTCAATTGAAAGCTTCAGTAAAACAACTTTTAATAAAACTTCATTTAAAACCATCTAAAATAAAAGTTAAGCACTTTCACATTCTAAATGAACTCTTCTTCAGACCTTATTTAACATATAAAAAGAACAGTTACATTTAAAGATACAAAGTTACAAAGCATCCAATGATGTTTTTTCACTTAAAAGAGATGATGTGATCTCAAACAAGGTTTTAAAGAAACAGTATCATTTAAGTCCCTTTCTTTATCTGATTGTAAAGTTAAAATCCATCACAGTTCCATCTCTTCCATTCCATTTCTGATGTCACTCATATGTTTGTCAGTTTTAACAAGTTGTAAAACCATAAACATAAAAGTGTGATCCTGCCCCTTCAAAAATACATGTCTAGCTAATGCATTCCTATCATTGCTTTTACGTATATCATATATGCTCATAAACTCGCTTCCGAAGGCAGCAGTTTTCTTACATAAACAGGAGGCTTAACAACATTTGCAGCTGGCTAGATATATTAAATCTCTACTAGAGCAGCCTGCATGAAAAGAGAAGGAATATATTTTATTTGTAACTGGATGTGCAAAAGTATCCCCATTGGCTATGCACATACATATGTTGCATGATCTGCAACAAAAAAGTGTCCTTCCTTTGACTAATGGGTCTCCTAACTACTGAATGATCATAACACAGTAACATCTTAAGAAATTTTCTATTCTTAAAACAAAAAAGTGGGTTGTGGACCTATTAGCTTCAAGATATTGTCACCAGCTGTTAAAATATGCCAGTTTCTCTTCATAATATCACATATTTCCTTAACATCTGCTGAACAGAAAATCACCAATTTGGATCGCCTCTGGCTTTTAACTTGTAAACAATTTGTACTTTTTCATGAATCTTTTAAAAATGGGCATCCTCTCCCATTCCTATCTATACCCTTGAAGATTAAAGCTTCTCTGAGTTCCTCTTCTTTATAACCCTTCTCCTGAAAATCTTTGCACAATGTTGCCAAAGCTTTTTCAGAAACACAATCATCATTGGTTAATCTCGATACTTGCATGGCTTGCCCCTTTACTACATTTCTGTAAATAAAGTTAGGGTGCATACTGGTCCTATGCAAAATTGCATTCCTCCTCACAGGTTTCCTGTACAGACTACTACTGGCAGAGCCATCTGCATTCCTCACTAGTCTAACATCAAGAAACTCTATAGTGTCTCAAGAGCTGGTCATAGTATAAAAAAATAGTCGTATTATTCAAGTACACTAAAAATTCATCCAAAAGATTTCCAGAGCCTGTTCAAATCATAAAACTATCATCTACAAAATGTTTGAAAAAAACAATATATCTGGAAAAACATTCCTGAACACTAAGAACGTGGTTAGTTTCCCAGTGTGCCATTACTAATTTAGGGCATGAATTTGCACAAGATGTGCCCATGGCAATACCTGACTTTTAAATATAATATCGTTCATAAAACAAAAACACATTATTGTCTAAAATCATTTCTAAGAACATGCAAATCAGAGAAATCTGATCATGTAGAAGCTTATCATTTGCAAAATACATTCTCAATTTCCAATCCAGCATATTTTAGAATAGATGTAAAAATAGAACAAACATCAAGAGTTAGAAAAATAAAATCAACCATGTCTCTATTTTGCAAATAAATTCTAAGAGACTTCAAAAAATGCTTTGTGCCTCTAAGAACAGTGTCTGATTTTGCTAAAACTGGTTTCAGTTATCTAGTTTAGTTTGTCTATGTAAATTGACATAGGCTCTGTAAGCCAACCTTTCTCAGACACTATTGGTCTCATTGGAGGATCTTTAACACATTTCTGGATCTTTGGTAAACCTTGTAAATGAGGAACTAAATGTTGTTATACAACAAAATAATTATATAAATCGAGGTTAATAAACCTACTCATTATTAAAACACTGAACCATACTATCAGTGTCATTTTTCTGTAGAGAACCATATGTCATAGTGTCTGAAAGCATATGTAACATCTTAGAATGGTAAAAAGTTCTGTCCATAATACCGACAGTGCCTCCTTTGTCAACGGGTCATATTGTGATGTCATCAGACTTTTGCAACTGTTCTAAAGCCTCTTGTTTTCTTTTGCTGATGTTATTAAACCTCCGCTTACATGTATGTCTATTGTCTCTGTACATATTTAAGTCTGTCTCGCAAGTTCTCAGAAAAGCTTCAAGTAACAGCTGTAAGATAGGATTAAAAACACTCAGTTTCTTTAAAACTGTATTAGATGCTTCACTGCTTGGAAACATCATCTTAAGCATAAAAACTCAAAATGCAGCTCGAAAGAAACAGTCACCACCAATACCAATACCAAAAAGTGGATTTATTTAGCGCTTTCATCAAAGTTTATATCAAATGACTTCCTCAGAATACAAAATCACTTAAACACAAGTTGTTTAAATACAGAATTACAAAAATCACATGACAATCTCAACCAATAAAAATGTCAATAATAAATGAGATAATTAAGCAATAATTAAGAATGAACCCATTCCTCTAATAAACTTAATCACATAGAACTTTAAAATAAACAAATAAGTCAACAATAAAAAACTTTGACCATAAGACATAAAACCTATGTGTCAAAAATTGAAAATCATTCATATATTATATGACCTAAGCATTAATAAACTGGCTATACTGATAGAATCATTCAGACCCGGGGAGACTGATGCATTAAGCCTAACCTGCCAACAGAGTTCTTTAAAATCTAATAGGTCCTCCCATGGTCCCCTTCTCATTTCTATTCTAACCCCTTCCAGTACTGCAAATTTAAATTTGTGTGTGGGATTTTTCTGTATGTGCTTAAATAAAGCATTATTCATGTTGGAATTTCTAACATCTCTAACATGCTTATAAACTCTCTCTTTTAACTTTCTCTTGGTCTTCCCTATATAAAATCCTTTACACATTGTGCATCGGGCAGCATACACCACCCCTTTAGAATTACATGAAAATCTGTCATTGGCTTTAATAAAAAAATTATTAATCATTATTCTATCTGTATTGAACACATACTTGCATTGAGTGCAACTCCCACACTTTCTTGTTCCCCTCAATGTAGTATACACTTCACACTTCCCATTCCTTTCCATAACATTTTTAATAGTTGTTCCTTTTTTAATTACTACATTAGGATTCAATCCTAGTTTTTCTAGGACATTATCTTGGGATTGTAAAATATGCTAGTTTTTATTAAAAATATCAAAAATGTTAACGTAATCAGTGGTGAATCTCATGATGAAGGAACACTGAAGTTCACTAGAATTCTCTTTAGGTTTTTTAATGTGACTACTCTCATACCTAGGCGTATGTGTACCTAATATAGGTGTAATATTTCCGCTCTCTCTCTTCTAAGTTTAACTTCCAAGTATATTTTATCTATAAAATCTGAGGGATAATCTCTTGCCTTGAACATGTCTATTAGGGTGATGCACTGTGACTGAAAATCACTTCCCTTACTAACCATCTGTGCAAGCCGTGCAGTTCAGTTTGTTATCTTAGTGGCATATTGTCAGTGTGGTAGTTCCCTGGGATAGATGACTTCCCAAATGATATAATAAAATATTTTTGGCATTTATTTTCACTCCATGATTTTGGAACCAATTATTTATT
Organism: Protopterus annectens; assembly: GCF_019279795.1. Taxonomy (NCBI): domain Eukaryota; kingdom Metazoa; phylum Chordata; order Ceratodontiformes; family Protopteridae; genus Protopterus; species Protopterus annectens. Next base: position 1,083,992,592 of record NC_056739.1, on the reverse strand, counting down.
TGGGACAAATCTTCCTGCAAAAGGAATGCAATTAGCTAACGTAATCTACCCATATAGCTAAGATTACCACAGCAGTGATCAATATGATGAGCATAGTACAGTTGTGTAAGTTGAACTCAATAACAATACATGTTCGAATATCACTGTTGAAGAAGCTGCTCCCTCCTTACAGCCTGTTTTTTTAACACCTTTATTGAATTATCACTTAAGACATAGGCAAACATACATTTATATGCAAGAAAACAAACAATGATTTGGATGTTCACATTTATGTAATTATCATCACTCCAACATTACATAAATTGATCAATTCCTACCTTCCTTTAAACCTCACTCCTCCTCCAAAACATTATTCTGCATGTATTGTTTCCACAGTTTCCATTTTTTCTGTGTAAGTTTCTCATTCCCTTTTCTAAAGATCCTACTTCCATTTTTCTATCTGTGTTATAATATATACTACCTTAAATACAATTGGTTTAGACTTTGCTATCCATTTTCTAGTGATTGCATTTTTGGCAGCCACCAGAATTAAACTTAACAAGGCCTTACAATGTCTAGGCAATTCAGATCCTGTATCCTAGCTTAAAAGAAAAAAAAAAGCATTTCCTTGCTTGCACACATTTGCTCACCCAATATTTCTGACAGAGAACTCTGTACGGAATTTTTAAAGTCTGCCAACTCATCATACTCCTAAAACATATGTTCCTAGTTACCTCTTTCTTCCACATCACACCTGCAGCATTTGCAATCTACCTGATGAAAAAGTCTTTGGAGCCTACTTGGGGTATACAAACACCTCCGAGCAAAACTTCTGGATCTTCTAGACATTGTTGTATATTTGGGCGCCATACATATGACCTTTCATTGTTTCCATCTCCCTTGTTTATTTGGTGTGTTTTTCATGCTAGGGTATGGACATTTATTTTTTTGTGTCTAGCATGGCCCTTTAAGGGCTCAGCCTCCCTCTAAATGCTGGCAGGAAAGCTCTGAAGGGTTTCATGCCCAGACTTGTCTGTTAGTCAGCTCTGCCTGAGATGCTTGACAGTTTTGGGCATGTGGAAGGTGCCCTGAAGCTTTGGTAGTTGGCCAGCTGTTATGTCCTGCATGATGACTAAGTCATTTGGGGATTCATTGACTGCTCCTAGCTTGCAATCATCTGCAAACTTAGTCAGCTAGAGCCCTTTGGTATTGGCTTTTACTTCAGAAAATCATACCAAACAGGAGAGGTCCCAGCACAGAACTCTGGGGGGACTCCACTGGTGATTAGTCTCTTTGTGGAGGTAACTTCCCCTATTTTGATTCTCTGCATACTATCTGTGAGACAGCTGGCAATCCAGAATCTTGACACAGGGATTTATTCCTAGTTTATTTAGCTTTTCTACTATGCATGAGTGGGGAATTGTGTCAAAAACTTTGGCCAGGTCAAGGTATGCGGTGTGTACCATTTTGTCTTCATCTATTACTTTGGTGACTTTTTCAAAAAAATCCATCATGTTGAGTAAGCATGACCTGCCCTTCATAAATCCAAACTGAGACAGGTTAAGCATTTGGAGGTTCCCTGTGTCCTGATTGATTTTTTCCATGATAAGTCTTTCCGTGGTTTGCATATGAGGCTGGTCAAACCTATGGGTCTGTAATTGCCTGGATCTGTGGAAGCTTCTCCATTATGCAGGGGAATGACTGTAGCTGTTCACCATTCACTAGATACAAAACCTATATGGAGGCTGAAATTCAACAGTGTTGTTAGGGGTGTGGATAAATCATGCTTCATGCTATTTAAGATGCATCCAGGGATGGTGTCATACCCATTTATGCAGTATTTTTAGCTTTTGATAGTACTTTTAGGACTTGGTCTTGTGTGATAGCTGGAGTTGTGCCAGTTTCAGGTATATCTTGAGGGACAGAATGATGGGAGAGAGGGGTAAAGTTAGAGATAAATTTATCATCCAGCAGGTTCATACATTTATCAGCCAATAGGTTCACTATATCTTCAGCCTCAGTGTAGATAACATCACTCACAATCAGCTCAGTGAATTGGTACGTTGTGCTTTTGAGATTATGAACATAACTACAACAAGTGTCTTTTGATTGTCTTTGGCGTGAGTAGCTATTTTATCCTCAAATTTGGCATTGGTGGATTTTATTAAGCTCCTGAGTTATTAGTTTATTTAAGTGACAAGAGTTCTAACATTCTGGGAATTCTTCTTCTTACTTTTGATCAAAATTCTTTTCCTTTTATTATAAAGCTTGTTGATATTATGGTTCCATCATGTGGGTTTGTTTCTGTGGTTTGCCCTGCACTTGTTCCTATAGGGTACAGTTGCATCTGTGCAGCTGTTTATATGTTGGTATAGTGAGGTGGTGTACATGTATTCAGTGGAGTTAACTTGGTTTGGTGGGGACCTAAAACTTATCAACACTTCACTTAGGAGTAGATAGTTTGTCTTAAGGAAATTTCAAAAGGTACCTTGAGTGGAAAGGATCTCTGGTTTAAGTTTTATTTCAAGGGGAGACTGCTTTATGGTCAGATCTTGAAGATATGCAAGGGATGATGCAAGTTGCTCCCATATTAATAAGGACAAAATGTTATTTCCACTAGTGGGTAGTCTGACTAATTCTTCCAAGACATTTGTATTGACAAAGTCCAGGAATTTCTGTGCACTAGTGGTGATGTAGGTTTTCCAATCTATAGTTAGATAGTTTAAATCACCTAGGAAAATAGTATTGTGTTTAATACTGAGTGAGTATAGTTCCTGTAGATAGACATTGTGGCTTTCTTGTGTCATAGAAGGAGTTCTATAGCTATCTAATATATGGCATGGGACCTTACTGATGGTTATTTGGACATAAAGAAGAATTCTGATAAAAAGCAGTGAGATGTACTAAGTGGTTCTAACATTAAATCAACAACAACATGTTCATTTCCTAAAGCAGGATCATTCTTTAAAAGTGAAAATCCACATACAAGATGTCACAATTTCAGCTACAACCGGTGAGCTGATGACTGACATATTGGCTGTTTCTCTCATTTACTTGTTTTTAAATTACAAATGTACATAGCTGATATATATTTGACTACACCATTTTGAGTAGTCATCATACAGATCTCTGAATACACTTTCTGTTGTATTCTATTAGATGAATTTACTTAAAAGCTCATGGTGAAAATGAAAAATTTAAATGAATTGCTTGCAGTCATACCCAGGAGTGAAAATGATGTTGTGTGCCTCCATCCAGCAGTCTGTCATAAAATGATGTGTTGATCTGCTCCTATATGAACACCATTTTGTGTATTCAGCTGAAATTTACAGTGTACAGCTTGCCCTGATGGTAACTTGAGGAAAGTTTTTTGGCTGCATATTGTTCACCATTGCATTCAATACATCATACAATTACAAGACTTTTCTAATAACTTGCATTGTAGAGTATACACTTTTCTCCCCTGCTTCTACAATGTCATGTTGTGTGCTTTAACACAAAGTTACTTACAGAAGGGTATGCTCTGTTACTTGTGTCTCATTCTGGAATGCCTTTTATACACAGTGTTAGTCTAATCAAGCAATCAATTAATTCAGTAAAAAACAATCAACAATAAAAAACCACAAGTAACCATTTGTTTGCTGAACCAGAGATTTGTTTTACAAATGTTTTTCTAAAATCAGTAAACCTTAGACAATAAACTTTCTCAAGCCTAATTTATCTCAATATTAAAAATACCAAATCACCCAGCCTTGTGATGGTAACATATTTACTTTAAAATTACAAAATTTTTAAAACCATGTATATTAAAAGACCCTATATGGATCTATTTATTCAAAAAGGCTTGTAATGCTTATCTAGCTAAGGCTTTTATTTTGAGTAAACATTTGATAGATACATATTCATTTAAACCCGGCATAATATAAGCCATGGTACGGATCTGCCATGCCAATTCTATTTCCTCGAGTTTAAGTTGCCATGGGCCACCCCTGCTGCTACGGTCTACTTTTTGCAAGACAATAAAACTGAACTTATGGTCTGGGTGTTCTATTATATGCCTTGCTAGGGCATTTGTACTGATCTGCCTATCAATGCTATATTGATGCTCGTATATCCTTTGCTTGAGCTTTCGTTCTGTTTTTCCAATATAGTAACCTTCGCATTGATTGCAGACAGCCCCATATACTAACCCTTGGGAATCACATGTATGTCTATCCCAAATTTGATAGGTCTTATCTCTGATGTTAACCTTATTAGTCACTTTAATATGTTTATATTGGGCACATCTTCCACATTTAAACATACCAGTTTGGCCTCTTAAAGCTTTTTCCGGTCTCTCAACCAAGTTTTTCAAATTGAGACCTCTTCTGTATGTTATAGCTGGTGTTGTGCCCAACATTTTGACTAATTCGTTATCCCATTGTATTAAAGACCAATTTTTACATATAATCTCCCTAATGTTGCATGCATCTAGGGAATAGGTTGTTAAAAAACTAGTTGTCCCATTCAATACCTTTTCTTTTCCCTGGGAAATGTTAATAACATTCCTCACTGGTGGGGTTGTGTAAACTTGTTTTTCTTGTACCAAAGGTTGAAAATACCCTATTGATCTTTTATTACGTACCTCTTCCATCACTTGATCGATTAAGGGTAAAGGATAAGCTCTTTTGAAGAACATTTCCTTGAGGAGATTACACTCCTCTAAGAAATCATCGAAATTGGATACCATCCTCGCTGCTCTTACTGCCTGTCCCTTAACCACTGCCCTTTTCTGATGGAGGGGATGGCAACTTGTGAAATGTAAAAATGTATTCGAGTATATGGATTTTCGATGGATGGTAGAACTAAATTGCCTATTGTTATTGTCTTTATTAAGGTGGATGTCCAAAAAATTAACCTCATTTTGGCCTACTTGGTATGTAAATTCCAAGAATGAAGTAAATGAAGTCATTTCAGTTATAAACCCATTAATCATGTCCACCGGCCCCTTCCACAAGAAGTACATGTCATCCTGGTACCTTGTGTACCAGGCCACATGTTCTTTGTATGTTGTACAATTAAATAGGAAGGACCTTTCCCAATAGGCCAAGACACTGTTAGCAAAACTGCTCCCACAAGGGGAGCCCATTGCAATGCCACTGTTTTGGAGGAAGAATTTGTCTGAAAAAAGAATATAATTATTCTCCAGTATTATTTCAAGGAGAACTTCTATCAAATTAATTTGCTGATGTTCCATCCCTCTTATGTGAAGGAACTCTCTAACCCATTCGATTCCTGTTCAGTGTGGAATGGAGGGATAGAGGTCCTTGATGTCGACTGTAAGGAAAATGTGATGTTCATTGAACTCTAGTGCATTAATATTTTCCAAAAAATGCCAAGAATCTCGACATACTTGTGTCTCTGACTTAACAAATGGTTTCAACTTGCAGTCAACAAACTTGGCACAAGCATATGTCACAGAACCCCTACCGTCCACACCCCTACCTATGTAAAACAAATCTCTGGTTCAGCAAACAAATGGTTACTTGTGTTTTTTTTATTGTTGATTGTTTTTTACTTAATTAATTGATTGCTTGATTAGACTAACACTGTGTATAAAAGGCATTCCTTTTCACATGGGATTGTATTTTGTATGTTTTTTGATGGTCTGAAGAAGTTGGCTTACCTTTTGCCAACAAAAGCGCTTACCAATAAAGGAGTTTAGTTCTACAAATCCGCTCTCTTTTTTTGTTTTCACTAGTTTTGTTTTTTTGTAAATGGTACGGTGTCTCCAAACACTGCACCAGTCCTTGTGCTGCATGTAAATGGTACGGTGTCTCCAAACACTGCACCAGTCTTTGTGCTACATGTAAATGGTACAGTGTCTCCAAACACTGCACCAGTCCTTGTGCTACATGTAAATGGTACGGTGTCTCCAAACACTACACCAGTCCTTGTGTTACATGTAAATGGTACAGTGTCTCCAAACACTGCACCAGTCCTTGTGTTACATGTAAATGGTACAGTGTCTCCAAACACTGCATCAGTCCTTGTGCTACATGTAATTGTTGAAAGAACATTCATCAAATCTACTCTACGGCTCAAACAACTAAACAGTTTCCAAGACTCTTCATCATAAAATGCCTTCACTGTCTTCAAGAGGTACTGACAGGTTTTCTGGGAAGCATTAACATCAATATTTCTGCTGACTACTTTGTACACCTATATGAAAATAGACAGCAGTTTCTGCTGGTTATTACCTCAGTAATGAATCACACGTAGCTGGCAGAAAATCATTTTTCCACTCAGCTGAGGATTACTATTGGGGAAGTGACCATTTGTTGCATGCACTCATCATTTTAAATAGATGTTTTAATTAAAGCGCATTTCCAGTACCATGATATTGATTCCTCTAGCTGAAATCAAGGCAGCCAGCACCTACTAGCTTCAGAGTTATATGTAAAAGAGAGAAGAGGCCCAACAATCTCCTATGTTCATGATTCAGCCCTGCTGTTCCCATTCTAGGCAAGCAGACCTCTAACTTCCAGTGCTTGCCTAAATCCTCTGGTGTAAGGGTTGGTTCTGATCGCCGCAAGAGAAACAGCTCCTTTGAACATGCATTATAGGTTCATAGTTAATAGGTAAGTACTCATCTAGCTGCCCTTGTGGTCCATTTTAAACCTGCCAATTTCCTTCCGTAAGAATCAAATACTATACCTCTAGTCTGTGAGATAAACACATTAACCATTATTCCAACCTCATTTGAAGCTCTAAGCCACATCAAGGAAGAAGTGGTCTTGGGCTCTCAGAACTATAGACAGAAATATTTTTACCTGCAGATGAGATGAAAGACTGAGATAATCCCACCCATTTCACTGAAGTGATTTATCCCCAACGGACATTTTCAAAACAAAGTGGCTAAGGTACGCCATCAAAGAAATTAGTAAGGGGAATTCCTGACCTCACTCTTTTCATTTTTTAACATCCTTCCGTAATTTGGTCAAATTTCAGATTGTCGTCATATAGTTGTAAGAATTGATTGCTGTACTATACTGGAATTAAATGGAAACAACTGAAATGAGACTGGAATGAAAGTATCTGTTAATTACCCAAACTCATGCTGAACAGGTGCCAGTCTCGCCTTTATGGACCAAGTCTTGTGTAATTTCACAATGAATTCTCCAAACACTGTAGTTCACTTAATAAGACTTTATTAGATGTTTACAATATCCGAATACTGTCTTCATTAACAGAGCTGATAAAGTCTGTAGAAATGCTGGGATGCTGGTTAGTAATAACAGTGCTGCTAAATATATCCAAGGTTTCTGCACATATATTCTGATTGTCCTGAATAATGCAAACTGAAACAGTCTTTATTTGACCTGTCTTCTGTACTCAGGCTCAAGTGTCTGTATTGTAGCTTCCTTTCTAAAATGCCAGATATTTAATCTTTTCTGTATGTCAGGTCAAACTAACTAACTGACTTCCCTAACTGTATCTGAATTATATTTTAATAATACCAAAACCCTGTAATGCTTTACACGCCTCCTTAGCCTTGGTTACATTGATTTGCAAGCCTGGTCTCGCATGTGCCTTTTTATCTAGCATTCCATTGCATTGAAAAAGGAACATTCTGTAGCTAAAGGAACAGAAAAAGAACAGTTTGTAGCCTTCCCTTGGGAACTGTTATCTCTCATACTTGACCAGCAAAGTTATTGTTCCCTTCTGCTTAACTGTCTTTTCTAAAATGTATACATAAATGAAATACAATTCTGACACTGCATTTCTAGGTCTACTTTACATTTAGTTTGCTTAATGCCTAATAACTACTTTAAAATGGAAGTCCCTAACCTAACAATAGTGGTGGCCAGCCTAGTGATTTACATCCATTCCATGGTTTGGTGGTTCAAAGTATGCTAAACATATCTTGTCTATGAATAAGGAAGACAGTCTGGGGCACCTATCAAATTATAGTCTCCTGTATGGCCAGGTAGCCACATAGCTTTTCAGAAATATTTCCAGTCTGTTGCCTGACTAAAACCAGGTAAACAAGACCTTTTGATTCATGCAGAATATGCATATGCTCATCCCATCAACAACAGACAGTAACATCATATAGGCTGCTGTCTTCCCATTGGAATGCATGAAAAGGTACGCCTGATCTGATAAGGCACACCTGATCTGATGAATTGATAAAAGCTCTAGTTGTGACCCAGGCATGACTAGCAGCTTAGGCACCTATTAGAGATGGTTTGGGGAGGAGAGGAATGATGTAGGTTAAACCTCCTCTATTCTGCTTGGAAAAAGAGTTGAGAATACCTGTCAGGGCACACATTTGGTGATAGAATTCACCAGTGGATACCAGGAATTAAATAGAGGAATTGTCCATAAGCAGAGAAGGCCATTATTATGTTGCAAGTGAAGGATGAGTATAAGTTGCAAGAGCAAAAACATGCCATCCATTGGACACTATGGGCATGCACAGGGGACTGACAGGGTTAAACAAAAAAAATCCCTGATGTCTGCCTAAATTATGGTTCCTACAACTGCATCTCACCCACTGATAAGTAGGGGACAACTTGATAGCAGAGAACTTGATGGCCATCAGGCAGTAGGTAGAAAAAACAATCAGTGCTCAAACCTTTGCCTATTCTAATATAATGCTCATAGCTCAGATTCAAGCCACAATTTGAGATGCAATAACTAGATAGGGCATGCATAACTTTGGGAGAGAAGGTCCAGTGATGATGTCAGGTCTTTATTGTAGGTTTCTGCAAGTTCATCTGATTCATCAGCATATAGATCCTTTGAGATATGAAGCAGAACAAAAATGAGACATTCTGAGTGACACTGTACCAGCTCAGGATCATAGGATGACACCCAGAAGAGCACAAGTGCAGATCAAACCAGGCAGAGGTTAGACCAGAAGACAGATTATACCTCTGAGTCACAAGCAGATATGCCAACATGAAAAATCAAATACAGAATATACCTATACTGTTTGCTAGGTCACAGAAGTAAAAGCCTGAGCAAATAGGAATCATTTCATGATACAACAAATTATTTTTTTATTTTATTTATTTACCTTTTGTTTACTGGCTTTGTCCAACTGGGTTTAGTCAAAAAAAAAAAAAAAACTTTTAACAAGAGGCCCGTGGAGAAAATTTCCAATATATTCCAAACTTTTTTAAGAAGACACTCAGTTAGATACATGAACAGACATTAAGGAATATACATTAGCAATTACACATACATTTGCTAATTAGATTATATTCATATGAAACTTGAGACAGCTATTACAGTAGAAAAGATACTTATGCATTTGTAGAAGCTGAACATTGAGCATTTGCAGAGATGTACTAGTAGGTTTATCAGATACATATCAGATCATGTGACTAGAACCTAGAAATTCAAAGGAATGGCGGTGAGGGAAGGAACTAAGCAGGGCTGATAATGTTAATATTATAGTTAAGAGGCGGGTGTAAAGCAGGTTCAGAGACAATTATACATATGGCTATGATAAGGCTTATATTAGAAGTATAGAGGTGGGGGTGAGCAGTTTCACAAAATAATGAATAGATCTGGGAGATGGTAGTAAAACTAGTCAGGTATTGGTGAGCACTGGTTGTGGCGTATAAGATTCTGAATGAAGAGAAATGGTTTAATGATATGGCTAGCTCAAGATTACTGCAACATTTATCCTGGAGATGTACAGAAACAGGGCCATTGAAATGATAGGTGAAGTTTTAGTTGTATTTTAAATAAGTTTGCATTCTGAATGAATTTCAGTGGTAGTGGCATGTAGTTTTATAGTTTAGCTACACTACTGGAATATAGAGAATCACCTGCAGTATTAGATGATTTTGTTAAATAGATTAGTGAGTTTTCTCTAGAGCATACAATTGCAGTGGGGAAGTAGTGTTCTACTAAGGTAAGGGCTGGGCAATTTTCTGGCTGATAGAGAAGTCTGTATATTGTAGTTAGCTGGGAAAGTCCTAGGTGATATGGTAGCTCTAACCGGTTTAATTCTCTGAGTGCTAGGCAATGGTGTGTTCTATTGTTATAGCTACTGCAAATGTGGCTATTTTATTATAACATATCTTAAGTTTGGACAGTTGTGAGACCTGAAGTTTAGTGAAGATTAAGGCAGCCCACAGTAGAGATGGTAGAGATGGCAGTAAGAAAGTAGAGGCCGTATGTCTTCTGGTTATGTCAGTAAGATAGGTTTTTACTTTGTATAATGTACCTAGTTTTTGATAAGTTTTTTAACCACATGTGGTACACGATGATTGAATTTCAACTGGTCATCTGTGATGACAGCTAATGATTTTGTGTAGTTCACTTGTTTTATTATGGTGCTTTTGACAGAGACAATAGTGAATAGTTTTATATTGGTAAAGATGTGTCATGTAGTGAAAAGCAGTCATTTACTTTTAGGTTTTAGAAGTAGTTGCAAATTATTTAACCATGTTGTAATCAATAAAAAGGATTGTTGCATAAGGTCTTCGAGTTTAGAGAGAGATTTCGAGGAGGATATTAGGATTAAGTCATAAGCATATTGAAGTAGGGTAGTATTTTTGTAGCAGTGTAGAGATCACTGATGAATATGTTGAAATATATGGGGCCTATTATTGATCCTTGTGGGATACCAAAACTTACTGGCAAGAAGGTGGAGAAATAACTTCTGTATTTCACTGCTTGTACTCTGTTTGAGAGGTAACTATGAAACCATTGTAGTGAGAGTTGGTGAGCCCAAAGGATGAGAGTTTATGTAAGCATTTCAGGTGGGTGACAGTTTCAAAAGCTTTTGGTAAGTGTAGGAAGATAGTGGAGACTAGGCTTCCAGAGTTTCTGTGGGTGTTAACAGTGTAAAAAAAATTCAATAAGGTGGTAGCTGTACTGTGATGAGAATGGAAGCTATGTTGATGTAAAGACAGAAGCTAGTTATCTATTAGATAGTTGATAAGTTGTTTATGAATAATTTTTTCTTATATTTTTGACAGGAGTGATAAAATGGTAATCAGCATATAGTTTGAAAGATCAGTATAGATTCCACCACTGTGCGGTGGAATAATGAATGATTTTTCCATAGCGAGGAGACTTTATTTTCAGATTTGGATGGATTTATCAGAAATGAAACTGGATATGCAATAGCCTTAGCTGCCATTTTAAGATATTCGTCAGGTAGACTGCCAAGGCAAACTTTAACTTGTAAGGAATTTTTTGATGGTATCTGTGGGAACTAATTTAAAGGAGAAACGTTGAAGGAGGTTATTTGATAGAGTAGGGACATCAAGAGCTTGATTAGCCACCTGGTTGCTTAATAACTGTACTGTCTGTATAAAGTAGGTACTGAATTGGTTGGCTATGGCATCATTTTTTTTTTTGTGTGCGTGGCGTTTGCTGTGTAGCTTGTTCTGGATTTAACAGTTTATGAGGCCTAGAACAGTTTTGGATTATTAGTGTGTATGTTTTGATTGGCTAAATAGTAAGTTTTCTTATCTTCAATGATAAGTTGTTTTTGTCACGTTTTTAGCTGTCTATGCTAGTAAAGTAGGAGCTGATTTATTTTTTCCCAGATCTTCCATGCTTTGTCTCTTTGTTTCATGGGTTGTTTAGTTGCTAAAGATAGCCATTGGACAGGGTTGGCTTTGATTCTTTATTCTGAGGAGTAGTGGGTACGTGTTTAGAACACTTAGGAGATTTTACTGAACTCAGAGACAGCATCATCTATAGGGAGAGTCTATAGTGTCTCCTTTTTTATTTCTCCAAGTCTTTTGGGTTTCCAGTAGCATGACAGGAATGTACCCCATTCCTACATAAAAATTTGATTAAAGGTTATGAAATCAGTATTGTTTCAATCTTTGACATTAGCCAAAACTGCTCTTTGTAGCATCCACAATGTGCCCCGAAATGACTCCTCCTGCAATTCATACAGAGTTACATGTATCAGTAGCATATCTAAATAAGACTGCAAACTCCTTTTTGTAAGACCCATTACTTCTACAAATATTGGAACTATCTAGGTATCCTTCTTCCACATTGCCCTCTTTTCTGCCTGCAGATTCTGATATTTTATGACCTTCTCTCTCTCTCTCTCTGTATATAAGCCACTATAATACTGGATGTAGAAATTTCAATGATCATTGCTACTTTGGTTTTCTTTTCGTGGACTACTATATCTGGTTTTCTCGCATCTATTTTTGAATTGTTGGAAATGTGTTATCCCATGTGATATAAACTTCATCATTTTCTATAATGCTTTGTGGCTCATGTTTCCAGTGCTTCTCAGCTACTTCAGTATTGTAATGTTTGCAGAATTCTAAATGCAGCAGTCTTGACACATTACTATGCCTTTTAGTATACAGGCCCTCTGTCATTAGTGTATCACACCCAGCAACAAGATGTGCAACTGCTTCCAATTCTGTTTTACAAAACCTACATTTGTCTGTTTCTCTCACAAGTTCAATGGACTTTGTAAACCAATATGTGCATATCCCACTATCCTGGGCCACTAATATTAACCTTTTATCTTTTGTTTTAAATTCACCTTTACTTAACCATTCTGGCATCATATCCTGATCAGCATGAGATTGTTCCAGGAGTTTTCTGTATTTGCAACAATATTTATGCATTTTCCACATATCTTACCTTCTCATCTGATCCTTCTCCTTATATTCGTTGGTTTTGAAGCATTCAGTTGCTGTCTGATTTTTGTCTACTTCTGGTTTGGTTTCCATTCCAGCTTGACACAGGTATGCTTCTGCTAAACTAAGCAGGGAAGTCATCTTAGATTTGTTCTCTTCATGTTTCAAAACTTTCACTATGTTTGGATCTAATGAGTTCAGCAGATATGTATGCAGTCCTATGACTACAAATCTATACATGTAATCAATTTCGAGGGGGCTGATACCTCCTTCAGAATGAGATATATAATCCTGGCATACACTGATTATTTATCATTTGATAAGTATGAAACATTTTTCTTGTTTTCCAATCAAACTGATCCAGTAATTTTTGGGGCCAGTCAATCACCCCAAAACTGTACGTTAGAAGACAAAGAGCAAATTGGTTTATAGTTTGGACTTTGTTCCTAAATGCCAGGGATCTATTCAATATTAATTTTAGTCTTCTAAAATATTCTTTTTTTTAAACAAGAAACATCTTTATTAAATTATCAAATAATGAGGAAACTTCTCTGTATGGAAGATCTAAGATTCCCTACAGTTCCTTAGAGTTCAGACACCTAATAAAAATGTACTGTGAATATCCCACTTAATAACAGGTGGTAGAAATACTTTCTTTAAAATCTTTCCAAAGTATGAATCCACTAATGAAAGTACCCGCACAAGCTAGTTCAAGTCAAATCTTCTTTATTAAAAAACACAAACAAGTGATCAAAATAGTGGTTGAAAAACAAATAAAGTGTAGAAAAAAATCACCATTCCATTTATATACCTGTTTTAAACCTGTTTAAAATCATGGGAGTGGTTTACTAGGGTAGCTCTGTTGTAAAAGACAATTAACATGTTTACCAGCTAAATACCCCTTCCCCCATACCCTAGTGCGATATTCAACACAGTGCTGCCCTACTTCAAGCTGTGTGATTCCAGGATATGGTAAACTAAACTAAACTAAATTTAACTAAACGTTAAAATAAAAATTATACATTAATAATTGCTAAAACTTTCTGAAAGCATTTCATTGGAGTTTCAAAAAAGAAAAACTTAACACAGGTCTCCAAAATTCCTTAGAAATCTTTTCTACCAACATTAGAAACATTTTTAACATTTTTAACATTTTAACATAGATTGCTTTTATCTTTTAGAACTTCTTCAGGTTTGGGAAGTGGGAAAAGCAACTAAAAATTAAAAGTTAAATAACAATATATAACATTACATTTTGTTGGGCACACAGGGGTATTTTTGTATTAAATTATCATTTACGACATAGGCAATCATACATTTATATAAATTAAAACAAACCACATTGACACATTTTTAATTGCGAACATTATATATCACTTATCATCTATCCAGTCATTGTCAGTCAAACATTACATAGCTCATTCAAATCCTGCTTTCTTTTAAACCTCATTCTTCCTGCAAAATGTTATTCTGCATGTATTTTTCCTACAGTTCCCATTTTTTCTAGGTAATTTGCTTCTACCCTTTTCTAAATATCCCATTTCCAGTTGTTTTGTCTTTGTTACTGTATAGTTGGTTTAGACTTTAATTTCCATCTTCTAGTCACTGATTTTTTTTGCAGACACCATAATTAGACTCAACAACACCTTACTATATTTAGATAATTCCGATTTTGTATTATAGTTCAAAAGAATCATTTCCTTAGTTATACCCATTTGCATGGAATTTTTAAAGTCTGCCAACTCACTACACTCCCAGAAAATATGCTCCCAATGACATCTTTCTTCCTCATCACACCTCCAACATTTGCTATCAGCCAGAGGAAAAAAATTCTTTGACATCTACTTTGGGTATTAAAATACCTGTGTAAACACTTCCAAGCAAAGATCCTAAATCTTCTAGACTTTGTTGCATATTTGGGAGACATACAGTACATATACCCGCATTGCTTCTTTGTGAATAGCTCATCCAGTCTCTCTTCCCAATCCTTTTTACCCTCCTCTGATTCATTCTTATAGTTATCATGTAATATTTTATATGCCTACAAATTATCCCTTTTTTAACAGCAGCTTCGGTTCTAGGTTCTACTAAAAACTCTACCAGTCATGGTCTTTCACTTAGGATCCCCCTATTCCTTTCTCGTTGCCTATACTCTGATATAAATCCTTGATAGTGAAGGCAATCTGTAGCCTGCAGTCCAAATAAATTCTTGGACTCATCCCCTTCTCTTACCTTTGCCTTGCTAATTATTTGCTCCCAATACCTTGGTTCCTTTGCCAGTTTTCTCCAATAAATTCCAGCCCCCTCTTGCCTATATCTGTATCCCTAATTGCAGTCATCCCTGTCAGGAGAATCTCCTTTCTCCATTCACGTGTTGGCTTAATTCTTAGAACACTTTCTACTACTTTATGAATATAATATTCTATATGGTTATTGTTATTCTCCTTAAGGATCTGCATCCAAAATTCCAGTCTCCTTGTTTTGTCATCATCTCTTTCCACTTTGAATTACAGCTTTCTGCTTGTGCTATGCGCAGAAACCTTAAATGTGTAGCTCTGAAATACCCCTTCAAATCAGGTAATCCCAAACCACCTTGCTCTACTGTAAGAATCAGCTTATCCCACTTGACTCTTGCCATCCTCCCCTCTCTGATAAAATCCTTCAGCTCTTTATTAATTGCTACCCACAGCTTCTCTGCATGACCTGTGTATAAAACTAAATGGACTAAAAACATTTTAATTGCTTGTATCTTATCCATACCCATAAAACAGAAATTCCAATGTCTCAGTTTTTGTATTATCTTTTGTTTAGTCTCTTCTCCCATATCCTTAGCTGCCACATCAGAATTCTTTTTAATCCATATGCCTAAGTACTTCATTTTAACATGTCCCCATAAATATAGATATTGCTGAACCAATTCATTTATGGGCACATAGTTGATAGCTATTGCCTTTGCTTTAGCTTCATTAATTGTGTATCCTGAAAAGACTTGAAACTGTCACAAAATGTTCCACAACACTGAACTATCATTTTCTGGTTTTATCAGCTATAAAATAATATCTGCAAATAAAGCCAGCTTTTCTTGACTACAATAAGAATTATATCCTTGAATTTCTAGGTCCCTTATTTTCTTTGTCAGTAGTTCTAAACATAATGCAAATAACAAAGAGGAAAGAGGATGCTCCTGCTTGGTTCCTCTGCTCAAACAGAAATTATCAGAGAGGAACCCAGCCACCCATTTTTACCTTCAATCCCTCATATATCCTCCTAATCAACCTTATAATTTTATTAGGGAATGCAAAGTATTCTATTTCCTGCTCATACAATCCCAGCTTACTCTATCAAATGCGTTCTTTGCATCAAGACCCACCAACAACATTGGTATTTTCTTACATTCTGCTTCCCTATGGACCATCATTGTTCTTTTAATGTTGTCAGATATTTGCCTCCCCTCCACAAAACCACAGTGATCCATGTCTATAAATTTTGGCATCACCTTAGCCATTTATTTTGCCATTATGAGCATAATAATCATGGTTTAGAATTTAAATGGGCCTATATGAAGCTGTTTCTGATGGGTCTTTACCCTCTTTAGTTATTATATCCACCACTGCTTTCTTCCAGGATGTTGGTGCTTCTCCTCCTCTAAAAATACTATTAAATAAAGACTTTTAGATCTTTATCAGCTTTTCCCTCCTAGCTTCCAGACTTCCACAGGAATGCCATTTATTCCTGGGGACTTTCCTGTAGATTGGTTATACGTCACTGTTTTTATCTCATCTCCTTCTATCCTGTTAGTACTTGAGCCTCATCTACTTCTAACCTTGGCATATTTAATCCTTCAATAAACATTTTCATTTGTAACTTTTCTTGATTTACATATTTCTCTGCTTTATACAGATTTTTACAAAATTTCTGAAATATTTCTAGTACCTGTAAAGGATCTATTGCTATCTTCCTTGTTATAGGCCCCCTAAACATGGTGACAGCCCTTTCTACTTTTTGTTGCCTCAGTCGTTGTTCTAAGATTTCTTCACATTTGTTCCTGTTTTGTTGTCAATCCTTCATCAGTTCCTAAATATTTATATAATCCCTCCTTCCTTTATATCACATTCCTGTCCCAGACTGATATTTTCATGGTGCTGTAGCTTTCCTGCTTTAAATTATGGTTTTGCACATTTTTCAAGACCAAATGACATCACCTGAGAAAATTTTGACCATATCCAGTTTTGCTCTCAGCTACTGATCTGATGAAATATATATTTTGAAATCATCCACAAAAAGAAGAGGATAAGTATTTACACTTTGTTGTTTTCTGGGAGCCAAATTGTAACTATGACCTTATTTGTTAAGCAGAAAATGTAATGAATTAAGACAAAAGAACAACAGTGACAAAGAGTCATGCTGGAATATTCCCCCTTTGAATTTTTATCCCTGGGATATTAATTTGTCCTTTATCATGGCCTAACTGCAAAGTGGATTACCACTGTTTCATGGTCACTGCAATGTAATTGATCAATGTAAGGTTTACCTTATACATCTATAAGCACTCCCTTATCCAAATGTGGGATGCTGTTGAATGCTTTTTTTGTAATCTATCCATGCCATACTTAGATTCTCCCCCCCCCCTTTTTACAATTCTCCATTATGCCTTCATTTAACCACAAATGGGCCTTTGTTCCATATGACTTTTTTGTTACCCTTTTGTTCTATTGCCCTGAATTAGTTTTCTTCTATATGGCTATAAACTCTGTCAGCATAAATTCCAGTATATAGTTTGTAGATCATTGGAAGGCAAGTTATCAGTCTGTAGATTTTAGGATAACTTGGAGGTGCACTCTTAAAGAGGAGTATCATTTTTCCTGTTGTTAACTAGGTTTGTGTCTTTTTGGGGTGCACATATAAGTAGTTCTTACTCAGGCCTAAATATGTGTATAACAAAGCTAATACTTTTAGCCAGAAGTTATGTACGCATCCGGACCTGGGGTTTTCCAGTTAGGAACTTTCCTTAATTTTGTTTCAATTTCTGTGGCTATTACTTCATCCCATTTCATGTCCTGTACATTTGAACTTCTTACTGTTTCTTTTACTTCTTCTATCCATTCAGCATCTGTATTATGTTCCACAGAATCTTTACAAATATTTCTCCAAAATGTGTCTATTTCTTTTTTTTTTTTGGTGATGTTTCTATTCCTTTTGCTTAGTTTCCCAATTCTCTATATAACTTATTTGGATCATCAATGAACTGCATATTTTGTACTTTTCTTTATATTTATCTACATATCTTCTCTGTTTTTCTGCCTCTGCTGATAATCTTTTGTTTATTATTTGCAATAGTGTATGATCGACCCTGGTCTGTTCTAATACTGCACGTTGCTTTTATAATGTCTCTCTTTCTAAGTATTTTTGTTGATCTGTTCCCCCCTTCTATACTCTTCTAACAGTGATAGTTCTTGTCTTAACTGCTTTATAGTTTTCTCTGTGTGATACGTCCATGATGTCATTTGATTTCTTCTGTTTCTTTCCCTTACTGCCCTGTATTTTTGTGGTAAGACTTTACTATTAATTTTGCTGAAAAGTAATATATCCCATTTACTTCTGTTATATCACATGAATTGCTATTAATAATCTTGATTACTGTGTACATTTGTTTTATCAGCCTTCTGACATTTTTGGGTCTTATTGACTTTCTGTAATCTACTTCTTTAGCTATTTAATATGACTGTCCATCTCTAGTAAATCAAGCAACTCTTCATTTAGATCTTTTTCTTCTAAACTGAGGGTACAGTCTGTATTCTCCATTTCCTGTGGGCATTCTACAGAAAGTTCCAGAACTTCTTACTGTGACATGCTCTCATCAGCTGCATCCTGCATCATCCATTGTTCTTTCATATGGAACTCACTGCTCCATAACGTTGACTGCATCAGAGTTGCCACCCTTTCCTGTACCTTTCCTTGTGCAACACCAAATGAACATTTGAATGGATTTCCTACTGAAGATTCCAGAGTATCTTACTGTTCAGATGCTTCCCGTTTCACCTGCTTCTCCTTAATTTTGGGACTCATTGTTCCATCATTCTATGACATAATATGTGTTGGACTTTTTACACTAAATCCTTCACTTGCAGGTATTCCGTAACTTCAGTTTTTATTTCTTTAACTTCTCCATTACTAATCCTCTTTTCTACTTTCTCCCTTTGTTTTCTTACTTTTTGTATTGTAAAATTTTTGATATCAGGATGCCTTGACTGATATTTCTCCTCAAATATCTTTGGTGATTCTTTTTTGTATTGATTGGTTTTGCTTTCTCCTTTGCGTAAATAGTGCATCATATTAAATGTCTCTCTCTCCACCTGTTTCTCCTTAATTTGGGCACTCATTGTTCCATCATGCTATGACATAATATGTGTTGGACTTTCTACACTAAATCCTTCACTTTGCAGGTATTCCGTAACTTCAGGAAGTATAGCTGCTTCAAACTACCACACAGACAACTTAAAACACAAATAACGGAAAAATAAGAAAACCACTGCCTGTGGTAAAGAAAACTCTCTTGACATGACTTTGATGATGCCTTAATATTTTATCAGGCGAAAGCACTTAGTCCGTGAAATTTGTATGTTAATTTATTTTATATTTTAATAGTGTGGAAACATTAAAGTGAGTGCTTTTTCTTTACCACAGGCAGTCGTTTTCTTATTTTTCCGTTATTCCATAACTTCAGCTTCTATTTAACTTTTACTTTACTAATCTTCTGTTCTACATTCCTCCTTTGTGATCTTTTTTTTGTATTGTGAAATTTTCCATATATAAGTGCCTTTGCTTGTATTTCTTTTCTCTTCAAATATCTTTGGAGCTGCTTTTTTGCATTGATTAGTTTGGCTTTCTTCTTTGCATAAATATTACTCCATATTAGATCTTTCTTTCCCATGTTCATGTTTCTACTTTATACCTTTCAACAATCTCTAGGTTTTGTTCTTTATATTTTTGCACTTCCTCAGTTGCTTCTTTTTCCAAACAGTCCAAGGTTAATGTTTTTCATGAACCTATTGTATTTAGGAACACAAATTTGCATCTCAAGTTTTTGACAGTTTTTCTTGTGCAGATATTTTCCTTCCTTTAGTTTCTGTATTAGTCTTTTTGAATATCATCTATCCGGAAACTCTGGATTTCTTGCATAACAGTAACAAAACATAATTTCTTTATTATCCTCAATAGCCCATTATATCATCTTTATGGCTCATTTGTGGCCTGTCAGGTTTTTGTGGACTACTACTACTTCCTTCTACAGCATGGGGAGCATCCTGCCCCTGAGCCTAGCCTAACCCCATTGTAGGAATGTCTCAGTGTCTTGAGGATTCTACACTGTCATTTTTTCCACTCCTGGTACCAGTGTGCCTATCAGGATTTATTTATTTATTATTGCTGTCTTAGTGAGATTTTGTTAAAACTGGGTCCACTTCATGAAGACGGTCACTAAGACTTGTGGATTAATTCAGTTCTAACATTACTACTTTCCTTTGCTTGCTGATTTTATCATCTCTCCATCCAGACCCCAGTTAGGGAGATGTAATATATTAATGAAAGTGTCTTCATGAAAATTAGTAACTTTTCTTACCAGGCTGTAATGGTGTGTTTTGGTTTTTTTGCTTTAGCACCTTATTGTGTAGATTAGAAAGTGATCACTTAGGCTGTCTGACAGAGTACCATGGGATGATATTTTATTTTGCAGGGGATGTTAGGATCCAATCGGGGGTTGATTGACTTTGGTTTTGTCATATCCAATTGGTGTTGTTATACATTGGGTGAATACAGATGTATATTATGTTAGAATGTTAGATTGTGTGGTTTGCCAATCAATATTAACATAATCTAATATTAAGGTTTCATGAGGGATTTTTGAATAGGTCTAGCAGGGGATATCGTCCAGTGTTTTAGCATTGTTACCTGGAGGTATGTATATACCCATGCTTGTGATTGCCTTGTGAGTATTGAGTTTTACTATGGTTAGTAGAATTTCTGAGTTAGAGAAATATGGCTGGGTGTGTGTGTGTGTGTGGGGGGGGGGGGGGGGGGCATCCAGTTTGTTTTTGTAGGAAACAATAACACCACCACCTTTTTTCTTGGCCCTGTCTAATCTGATAATGCAATAGCCTGGTGGGGAAATGTCTTCATTTTCTTGTTTCCCGCCGGCGAAACCAAGTTTCTGTGACATCTAAGTTGTCTGAAGTGCGTAGTGCTGTCCATGCATAGACTTCAGGGAGTTTGCTATAAATGCTTTGTCGGTTGGTATGGTATGTATGAAGGCAAGGATGGGACTATGGGTGAGGTGTTAGTGATGAAAGATATAAGTGAAATATGCTGTCTGGTGCAGGCATATGCTGAGATGGGCCGGGGGACAGCACCACTAAGTTTTATGGTTAGTGAGGTATGGTTGTATGGATAGAGGCATTTTTGCTTAATTTTTATGTTCAATACCCAATTTATGAGTAAATGATTTGGATTGTTGTACTTGAGCAACAGGATATGTAAGTGATTATGCAGGCAGGGTGTGATTAGGAGATAAGGTTCAGAAATATTTTGCTTGCCAGACACAGTACAAGAGTTTTTTTGGAACTGTAAGGGTAATGGATGTTGGTAGGATTTTCAGTGTGCAGGTAGGAGCAGATATACGGTATGAGAAATTGGTTCTGAAATGTAAGAAACAGAGGGTTTTCAAAGGATAGGGGATTGGGGATGTATTTAAGATAAGAAGAATGGAGAATTTGCTTATGAAAGATAGAAGATGAAATGTATAATAGACTTCAAGGTACTTCTGGAGGAGGGTCCAAGCAGGAGTGGATGAAATGCAAAGCAGTATGGATGGGAAAAACTGTTGGGAATGATGCTTACAGTTAGATGGAAGCTGGGAAATAGATGAAGAGAAACAGGAGTGTTTCTATAATAGTAACTTGCTTAGGGAGGTGTAAGGAATCGGTATGTGAGATGTATAATGGTAGATTAAGGTGGGGTAGAGTAGGGGAGTGTAATGGGCTTTTCACCCTCAGGCCAATTATTACAAAAAGCAATCAGTTTTATAAGCTGGCATTGAGCAATTAGCAAGGGTGCACAAAGTAGAACAGGTTTTCTTTTATTTCATGAATGCAGACACCAAGAAGCAATGGGGATGAAATAACCAAAATAGACAGCATAATCTAATTGGCAATAAAAAAGACAACGGCCAACTTGGTAAGGGGTCCTTAGAGTGCAAAGACTACTCCTTTGAGGGGATGCCATAATCACTTTCTAGCATAGAGCAGGCATGTATCTACCAAATAGAAAAAGGATGCAGGATAGTATAAGAAGTTGATTACACAGTAATTTATATTAAGAAAAACAGTAATGGCTTCAAAGATACAAAAACAGTTGCAGGATCAGTCAGTGCACCATTGGCAGTAGGTTGCTAATCTTCTTAACATCTCTTTTCTCTTCTTACTACATACTTTCAAATTCATTATAACTTTCTTATGGATTTGTTGGCTCAGCAGGACTGGAAGGATCCTGATATAGTGGAAACCATTCCCAAAAAAACAGATAGGATTTTGGTAGCCCCAAAAGATAGAAAATACTGAAGCAAGGTTCCACCAGAAGATGCCATGGTAGTAGCAACAGACACTAAAAAGAAACTGTCCAAGGAGAGTTCTTCTGTCCACCCCTCTAACAGAGAGTCAAGGACATTGGACTGAATTCAGAAAATGGACATATGTTCAACAACCTCTCCACTCAGAGCACTGAAGTATCTTGCTCGCATGACGTGTTTCCAGAGGCACTTGACTAAGGAGCTTACCAAGTCCCTATCAGATAACTTACTGGTGGATGTTCAGAAAACAGTGGACTCCCAACTGTCTAACCTAAAGTCTATGTCTAATGTCTCCATGTGTCTGGTCTCCAATCCAGCTGATGTCCAAGATAGGGCATTAGACACCGGCATAACCATACCCCGCCATGCTTGGATGTACCTTTGCAACTTCACTGAAGGCTTCAAGATGTCCTTCATCAATGTTCCTTTTTTTTAGTTTGACACTTTAAAGACCCAGAGTCAAAGAATTGCTTATCAGTAGTGAGCAAGGCAGTCTGCAATTGGAATATGTTTCCACCTCTCAAAGGGCCTGTGCTAAGAATCAAAGAAGTGATAAGAATATGGGGTTCAAAAACTCACAGGGTTTTCACTAGGACACTTCTGGAAGCAGGCCCCCTAGGCAAAGGGGGAACTAATTCAAACTGGCATTGTCATGGGGGCAGAGGCAGACTGCAAAATCAAGGCTTCCATGGTCCTTTTACCAAGAAAGCCTTCTTGTGCTCCAGAAGAGTTACCCAACTGCCACACTCTGGGGGCAGTCTGGGTGCACTTATCCTTGCACCAAGTCTGGCAAGATATTACAATGGATTTTTGGGTGCTAAGTATAATCACCAGAGGTTATTCCATTCCCTTTTCTTACCATCCAAAGAAAAAGAGAATGACTCCTGATGTTGCCCCCAGCCAGTTGGAATCTGCAGCAACAGTACTCAAGTTGCTAGAAAAAAAGTCATCCAGCAGGTCCCCCAAGAACAATAATCCAAAGTCTATTCTAATTCCTTTTTAGTTCCAAAGAGGACAGGGGACCCCAGGCCTATTTTGAACCCAAATCATCTCAAGCTATTCATAAGACACACAAAATTATGGATGGTCACAGTGCAGTCCATATTGTCTCTTCTGAGGAAGGATGATTGGATGTGCTCTATAGATCTTGAGGACATCAACTGTCACATAAAAATAGATGCACAATCCAGAAGATTTCTCCATTTCCAGCTGGGCACCAATCATTTTCAATTCAGAATATTGTCATTTGGTCCCCCCACAGCCCCCTGGGTGTTCACAAAGATTATGGCAGTAGTAGCAGCTCATCTCTGAATGCAAGGGATTCAGGTATTCCCTAACCTAGACAATTGACTCCTCAAAGCTACTTCAAGGGATCTTATGGTTCAGCATTGGGATCTCTTGCTCCACATTGTACAGAAACTAGGAATTGCAGTCAATCAGTCCAAAAAACAGCTGTCCTCCAATCAGCATATAAGGTTTATTGGATATCACCTCAACACAGTCCTTCAAATTGTCAAGCTCCCAGACAGTAGAGTGCTTTCTTTTCGACTAATGGCCACCCAGGACATTCAGCATCCTTTTCCTTAAGCAAGGTTAATATGCCATTTGCTAGGTTTGATGGACTCCACAATTATGCTCATTTCCCTAGCAAGATAACACATGAGGGTACTCCACTAGATTCTCTTAGTTCAATTGTCACAAAGTATTCACCCCCTTCATACCAGGATTCACCTCACACAGGTTTGCAGAGACCATATGAAGTGGTGGATAACCTCCCTGTCATTGAGAGAAGGACAAACCTTTCATCAAATCCACTGGCCACAGTAACCATGGATGATTCTCTTCTGGGGTGGGGATGGGGGCATTTTAAAGGGAAGGCAGTTCAAGGTACTTTGTCACCCCTAGAGGCCAACCTTGAAATCAGTGACTTGGAGATGAGGGAGGTTTTCCTAGTATTGTGGACACTTCAGGACTCCCTGCCCGAGGGTGTGATTTCCAACCAAACAGACAATATGGCAGTACTCTGGTATATCAACAAACAAGGGGGAGCCCACTCATATCCACTTTACCAGAAAGCAATGAGAATCTAGCAGTGGGTGGTGTGTTCCCATCATTTTCAGATAGCAATGCATGTCCCAGGGACATCAAATGTGCTAGCAGACAAGTTGGGCAGGTCAGTACTTCTGCCTCATGAGTGGTCACTCAATCAGACAGTGACAATGCAGATTTTTAGCCTCTGGGGCCAAACTTGCTGTGATTTGTTCATCTCATACCTACACAACAAGTGCAGCAGTTACTTTGCCTTGATCCCACCACAGGGTTAGTCCCTGAGGGATGCTCTAGTTCACAACTGGCCCCCCAGGTCTCCTCTATACTTTTCCCCCAATACCCCTAGTAACAAAATTCATTCAGAAAGCCAGAAGGTGCAATACCAGAGTGGTCCTTATTGCCCCCTTTTGATCCGTGTAAGTTTAGTTCCCCTTCCTGTTGCCTCATTTGCTACATTCTCCTTGGGTGTTGGATCTGACTCTAGACCTTCTAAGTCATCCTTCTGGATTGCCTCTACTGGATCTAAATGCCCTGAAAATGACTGCATGGTTCCTTCAATTCTAACAATAGCCAGAGATACCAGGCTATCTTCCTCAGTGGTCTACATTACTGCACTCTCCCAAAAGTAGTCCACCAAAAAGATATATCAAAGCAAGTGGATTTTTTTTTTTAATTTCAGTCTCATCAAAGGGATTAAACCCTTTATCTGCACCACTTCCTTCAATTTTGGATTTTTTATCAGAACTCTTTCAGAAGAGTTCCAGTTTCCCAGCTATCAAAGTGCATATGGCTGCATCTCAAATTTTCACGTAGGGCACAATGACACTTCCATGGCCTCTCTTTCAAATTTCTAAAGCTTTTCTTAAGGATGCCTTCTTACACAGACCTCCAATTAGAGACCCAGTTCCTCCATGGGATATCACTATAATGCTTCAAACCTTGACACAAGCAACTTTTGAACCAGCAGCTTCAGAAGCCTTAGTTTCTCACCTAGAAAACTATCTTCCTTGTTGCAATTACCTCTGCCAGATACATTTCTGGGTTAAAATCTTGAAAACCACAATATTTAGTTTTACAAAAAGACAGTGGCCATTTGAACTAATTCATTGTTTCTTCTAAAGGTGACATCCAAAACAAATCTAAATCAGTTAATTGATTTGCCAGTCTTTTTTCCAAGGTTCACAAATAAAGGGGAATATATGCTTCACATGCTGAATATTCACTGACAACTCAAATTCTGCCTATTTAGACCCAAGGATTTCAGAAAGTCAGATCAATTGTTCATATCTTTCTCTAAATCAAAGTTGGGAAAAGGTATATCAAAAGTCACATTATCCAAATGGCTGTTGGAATGTATTTCCTTTGTTTATAATAACCTGTGCTTACCCTTAAATGCAAAATCAAAAGCTCACTCTACAAGAGCAGTGGCTAGTCCTACTGCATTCAAGAAGGGAGAGATTTTATTAATGATATCTGTGCAGCAGCAACATGGTCCACTGTCCATTCCTTCATATCCCATCATAAATTGGATGTGCAGTTCAGACTACACTCTTCTTTAGTTCCATTATTCTTCCTTGATACCACGCAGGTGTTTAACAGCTTGGAAATCAGTCCTAAAGGTTGAATTGGATGAAAACAGACAACATCAAATATGAAGGTTATGTACTTATGATAACTATGGATCCATGTTGTCTCATTTTTGTTCGGTTCAACATCTCTCCCAATATCCCCCTTCCAATATTGTCATTGACAGCTTCTGGTGACTGAGACCATGTCTGTGAACAATTCTGTATGCTGTACCTTTCTGTGGTTATTCATATGTTCCTTAGCATCTATATTCCTTAGATTAAATGTTGACAATAGCTGGTAATGTGTCAGCAGTCTTGGAATGGGGGGAGTTATGGGTAGGGGAGGAGTCACAGCCTTGGATCCAACAACCCAAAGACTGAACCAGATGAAAATGAGAAAACACAGATCTGTCATTATGGTGAGTATATAACTTTCATTTACGCTGACTTTTCATGTCCTGCAGGATCCTGGCTATTTTTATGTAAAGGAGTTGTTGAAAACCACTGTTCCAGTAAGGCAACTCCGGTCACCTGGTGCAGGGTTGCTGGCCATTCCAGAAGCACATCTTGAAAGCTCAGGCATGATTTTTTTTTTTTTTTTTTTTTTTTTTTTATTATCTTGTCCCTGTCCTCTGGAATTGACTAATGTCTTTAATTCAGGCATGTGAGATGGAGTCTTTCTTTCAGAGATCCCTGAGGTTTCATCTTTTTGAACAAGTGTATTGTGAAATTGTCAGAAGAATGGATGCACTAACTTTCAGTTCTGGAATTGTTGACTATTTGGGAGTTTTCACTGTTACTATTTACTTATGTTCTCTTAGATTAAATTTGATTACCGAATATGGTCAGACTATTGTTTATTAGTTTATATACTTTTAGTGACAACACTGAGGGCTTTATTTTCATTTTCTGTACTTTAATTGTAATTTCTTAGATTTAAGCATTACATTTTAACTAACTAAATAAATAAATATGTAAATAAGGTGTATGCACCAGTATTCTGATTTTGACTAAAGCTTGCTGAATGCTTCTACATTTGCAAACTTAGGGTTAAACTCTTCACCGGATGGAATCTTAAGTGACTCATCTTGAAACTGGAATTTCGTTTTTGAAGATCCAGTCATATATGTAGGTAACTGTCCTTTTATTGCTAAACACAAATCTGGTATAACAATCTGTATGGTCTTGTACTTTCCATAATGTGTGTAGCTCAACAAGTCTATTCAGCTTTAGCTACAGTTTGTCCTTGATGTGCATGTTGCATATTTTAGGTATATAAGGTATGGCTGCTCATCTGGCTTCAGGATAAGCTTAGCTATTCAAATGATGCTATAGTTTTGTCAGACTTGT
The DNA here is from genome assembly GCF_019279795.1 of Protopterus annectens. NCBI lineage: Eukaryota > Metazoa > Chordata > Ceratodontiformes > Protopteridae > Protopterus > Protopterus annectens. Next base: position 1,083,965,401 of record NC_056739.1, on the reverse strand, counting down.
TTGAATAGGACTCCTTCATGTCAGATATATCATTCATTGCTGTATGTTTCTTTGTGAGCCTGTTCCCATCATTGACAATTTTGTGAATGTAATACTGCATCAGCATCAGTCAGGATGCATTATAACAGTTTACTCGAGGCAGATCAATTATGATTGGTTCTGGTACAGCCACAACATAAAATTTAGCATCCTTCCATCTGGAGCACCTGTAGTGGCCAGGCACAAGTATAACTCTGGGCCAAGACATCTCATCACCATTGTATAATGTCAGTTTTGTTTCATGCACTGACTATAGATATCCTTAGGCATGAGATGAGGATTCATACGTTTGTTGAAATGCACGTAGTGGAAGTGTATTCCCTTATGGACTTGAATCAGTTTTCAGAGGAATTGTGTATCCATCCTCTGTTAGGTGAGGTGATTTAATGTCCAAGGTTATGTGGGCTTCATCTCAGCTTGATTTATGATACACACTATTCATTCTCTGTGCACTACTCCTAATGGAATGGAAGTGTTTTTGGTAATCCTTGTCCTCTGTATGTTCAACATTGTATGCAGCATCAATATGTGACTCACCCCTTTTCTTGTTACTTAACTTGGGGTTAGCATCTGTCTGGGTGTGCTCAATTTGTGTTTGAGATTTACTCTTGTGGGACTGAAAATGCCTCTATTATTTGTTTACTTTGCAACATTTTAGTCATTTCTCCTTCTTCCTCCTTGCAGACTGTCAGTTATAAGCAGGGCAGTGAAGTTCCTTAGAGTCTGTACCATATTGCTTGTGTTTTCTCCTCAGATCATAGCATGTGTACTTCGAGTGAGACAGGACACGTTGCTACAGGTGCTCATTACCTGCTTACATAGCTTCATATTTTCAAACTTCATTGACTACATCTGTATAGTGATCTTTTGGTTTGCTGTAGAGATCATCATGAAATGTATCATGGGAAATATTATGAATAATCAGATGCTCGTGAAGCTGCCCATAGCTATACTGACATTTTATTGCCAAAAACATTTAATGCTTTCACCAGACTTTTGACTTTATTGTGCACTCTGCTTATTCTGAAGATATCATTCAGTTTTAATTCACCTTCAAAGAAATTCCACAGAGATGCAGGCTTGCATATTTACACATCTATCAGCCTGCTTGCAGTCAGGCATCTCATTTCTTCCTCTGCAGCATCTTTGAATGTTTTCTTGGCTTGTTTAACTACCTCTGTAATCTCCTCATCTTCCACAGAGTTGTCTCCATTTAAAACAACAACATAGACTCATTCAGGTCAGAATCTGTCCTATTCATTAATGGTTACTGGATTGCCATTCTACAAGTTGTCAGAGAGGCAAACTTACAGCTCGACTTTAAACTAATCAGGTACACTTTTTTCTCTTTTTGTATTAATGCAAGCAAAAGACTGTTCATTTCATGTTTTACCTGAATCCTGATGCTGTCGCCATGAAGCAATAGCTGAGATGCACATTCAAGTTCAGTGTTCTGTACTTTTCTTTCTTTCATTTCTGCAGCTTAATTCACACAGTATGGCAATAGGATGTGCCATAATGCATGTCACTGCAGTAAACTGATGCTTTTTTATAGCATATTAGAACATCTCACATCACAGAAGTACCACACCTTTGAATGAAACAAATATTTAGTTTTCACTAATTTGTTAAATCTCCAGTACCCACTTTATCCTAGACAGAGGTGTCAGACCTTTTCCAGGCAAGCAGTGGGCACATGGTGAATCTAGTCCTATATATTGGTACCTCACATGATGCACCCCCACCCACCCAACACACACCTGTGGCTGATTTAGAGGATCATGTCTTTTGAAGATAAAGGAAACCAGAGCACCTAGTGAAAACCAGATGGACACAAGGAGGGCATGGAGATTCCACAAGAAGGTACCCTAGTCAGGTGCCAAAATGCAGAAATAAGAGCAGTGCGGTGGAAGCACTAAACACTACACCATTGTTCCACCTTCTGAAAAAAAATATGCAGATCAAAAACAGATGAAAAACAACAGTGGTTCTTAAATAAGTTAGCTTCAAAGGTTAAAGTTGCATAACATTTATGAAATATAAGGGAACATAGTTGGAGAAGACAGAAAACATTACCAATCAAAGATGAAAAAGTAGTCAGAAAGGAGAAGGCCCACACTCTGGTAACGATAGCCAGTTCCATTAAGAAATGTGATAAATAATTTCATATAAAAATAAGGAAACAGAAAAACAAAAAGTATAAGGACAAAACTTAAGAAAATTAGCTGTCACTCACACAACTACTGCTAGCACACAAACATAAAATGATGTTGAAAAAGTAGAGATGTAGAGATACTAAACAAAGACTGCTTACCAACATTTTAGAGGAGAAGGGAGACTTAACATATCTAGTCAGTGAAAGTGGCCAGGAATATGGCATACATCCCAGTCCTCTCACAGAAGAAACAATCATAAAAGACATTTTGGAATTAATAGTAGACAAGGCAATGGGGCTACCAATAGAGAAGGTAATGGAGCTTCATGTGATTCATAGTAGAACTCTAGGAGACTGTAGGGGTAAATTAATAATATATTTGAATTTTTCAGTATGTCATAGGATGATACAAAGTTCATAAAGGCTGGAATATGGCAAATGCAATTCCTCCATACAGAAATGGGAAGAAAGGCAAAAGCTGAATGATCAGCCTGTCAGTTTGAATTCAGTAATATGTAAAATCATGACATCACTGCTTGAAAAAGAGAATTGGCATTATGGAAGTTTTGAGTCACTGATGCCAAGATGATGTGGCTTCACATCAGAAATGTCAAGCCAGAAAAGTATAGCACCATTGTTGGAGTGACTAATTCAGGAAGTAAACCAAACACTAGGTATGCTTTATAGAACTAAAATATTTCTTACAAACCTAAACAGAAAAGCTCTAGTCAAAACATATCTTTAATCTTATCTTCTTTCTGAATCTCACATCTTGAAGAATTTACAGATACTTTGAAATCCAAACGTCAACGATGCTGTAATAAAGTTGGTACATTTGCAGCCAAGCAACCCTACCATACACATCTCTGCTCTGCACCATACCTCTCAACCTCTTAGAGCAAAAAATCTGGAAAAAGACATAAATAAAAGTAGGACAAAGGCCCAAAAATAGGGACAGTTTTTAAATATTGCTCTTACAAACTTAAAACAGGATTTACAGTAGCATGAATTTTCTGAGTGGTATGAACTCTGAAACTCAAATGTCTGTCATTATTTTTTAACTTCAGTTGTTAATGATTTCCCACTAATTTGCCAGAAAAAACACAATTTTATGAAAAATGGAAGAAAAATATGAGGCAAAAATCGGGACATTCTGTGAAAATCTGTACAGTTAAGAGGTAAGCGGTCTGCACTTAATCACTAATCTGGCGTGAATTAACCCATCACCTGTCACTCACACAACTACTGCTAGCACACAAAATAAAATATAACCCTTCTTTGTGCTGATCTATCGGCACCTCTATCTTCCCAAACCTTCACACACCTGACAAATTACTACTTGAATTTTATCAAATAAATAAATGTATAGGGCACAGCTTATGTTCAAACTGTGTGGCCAAATTTGGGACTCCATCCCGATCCCTATTATTCACTTAAACCTTGACTAAAAGAATCCCTTTCCACCTCTTGACTCTGCTCCTGTACCACACATGGCTAATACCAACATTTTTCTTTTTACTTCCACATGTCCTGGTATTCTTTCTCCCTTATTTAATCTGTGTCAAATTAATATTTCTGATTCCCTTATTAGCCTGTATTTGCCTGCAACAATCTATTATTTCCCCAGCCAAGTGTTCAACATGCTCAGTTTCCTATCTTGTGTGACTCTGCAGAGGGAAACCTTTACCTTTTGCCACCAGTACTACCAGTTTACCTTTTGCCACCAGTACTACCAGTTATTTCTTTCTTTTCATACTCATTTTCCATGTTTCTATATTTTTTCTTTTTCTTTCATATTTATCTCAAATGCGTTTTTTTTTTTTTTGTATATTTTATATAGATTTATTTGATGTTTATATTCTTCGCTTACCATTGTATATTTTGTTGTGAGTGATACTGATCTACTATTTAATCTGTATTCTGTGGAGATTTTCTGCACTGGCCTCTGCTGAAAATGGATTATTTCCCTGTTGGACTTTCCTGGTAAACAAATGTTAATAATAATAATAATAACAACAATAACGACAACAATAAATAGGGGCTGTAAATATGGCCTAGTTAGAGCTCATGAAGGCATTTAACAGACCACCTCAAAGAAAGTGAGCTAACTAGTAAACCTTGCCAAATAATGAGACATGAAATTCAAATATTTGCCTATCGAACTTGCCCTCTAATACAATATGATAAGAGAACAAAATCGCTTGTAAAACATCTAATACAGAGTATTCCTGCAATAGGCTCACATCAAATGATTTGTTGATAATCCCTGGTTAAACCGTATCTACAAGCATGAATTGTTGTTACAAAACAAAAATGTTAAGATATCATATATACATTAATAATGTCCCAAATTCTTTAACATTCGAATAATATCTGCCTTTAGGATAGAGTCGCACCAATGAAAATGAAATTTTAAAGTAGAAAATCCAATAGATGTTTTACAAGCAATTTTGTTCTCTTATCATATTGTATTAGAGGGCAAGTTCGATAGGCAAATATTTGAATTTCATGTCTCATTATTTGGCAAGTGTTATACCTGGATTACATTGATTTTGGAAAATATTGTTCTTACAAAATCTGTATTCCGTGGAACATAAGGTGATTGAACCATTGGATGCATCTTGTATAGAGGGAAACCATATGACCTGGCCTTTGATACAGGCACATACATATTGTGATTTGTTTTGGGCCCCACAAGTACTCATGTATGCAGTAGTGATTTTTATACTGCAAATTCTATATTGCAATATTGCGAAGCTGTTGGGATATTAGCTCATCCCTACCTTATGATTCATCCACTGGCATCTTTATTTAATTACAAGGTTTTTATGATACATCCACTTATGTTGGATGGTCATTTGAATGAGTGATTATACATTTGCGGTGTTTGTGGATCTTACAACATATAACCATCAAACTTGGGTAGTGGTAGTTCCACTTTACTGGGCGCATCTTAGTTCACTGTATAGCCAGGTACCAGTTAGCATATTTAGTTTATACCAACCAATATAACCAGGTTTATCACCCAGAATTATTTTGGTTACTATCAGCAAGGACCTCTTTTTGTCTTGACATTAGTACCCTGAACCTTGTGATTATATTTACTTGCATTTCTCTCATCCAGCTATATATGTGTTGGATACTTATCTGGCAGTATTCCTCTGGTCAGGTATTATTATCTACCTCTTTAGGAATATTGGTATATTGTTGAACCTTTTTCCCATATCAACCCTCCTGATTTTTCAGGATGGCGTACTAGTTTGGGTACTTTTTTGGGGCGGCTGGGGAGCCTCTTACCAACCTCTGCCATAATTGGAGTAAATATTGAAGTTTTTTCTGGGTTTGCCAACAACTGCCATTCCCTCTTGTTATTATTTACTTTCTCGTTTATATTGGACATCCACAGCATGGACCTAGAGAGCATATTATCTGGATTATGTGCCGATCGGGAGGATATTGGAGTGTTTGGGATCAATATCTCACCAGGCAGTAATTCAAGTAACACGGATCAACATATTTCATCTGACTGTGATATGTCCTTCCATTCTCTTACTAAAGGACTCAAAACCTTGAGATCCAACATATTGCATCTGAAACTATTCAGAGCGTATTCTAACAGGAATATTGCTCCAAGGGGCTTGAGAATACGGCTCCAACCATTGGTAGGAAGACTGGATGACAAGTTGAATAGTGATTGGAAGGAGGCCTTACAAATAGGGTCCATGTTATTTGTGAATGTCCTCTTACAATATTATGAGAGAATGGTGGATGTGAATATTCTGGAGGTTAAAATATTGTGTTGTGATTGCAAAAAATTTGAGTCCCTACCTAAATTTCAGGATAACACTAAGAAGTTATCTAGAGAATTGACAAACCACGAAAAAATTATCAAAGAAAGAAAGATTAAAAAATTCCATAGAGATTATTCTGACTACCAAAGGGGAAGACCCTTTGAGCTTAATCGCTCTGTCAGATTTGCAGATGTTGGTCAGGGGCCTGCCTCTGGTCGCCCTAAGAAGAGACCAAGATCTATTCTGAAAAATAGGGATGGGTTCAACAACAGTACTTCAGGAGAGGATTCCTCTCTCACAGATTATGACAGCTCAGGGGACAGGGGATCACCATATAAAAAGAAAACGAACAAAAATATCCCTTTAGAAATGGTTCCAAACACAGAGGAGGCAGGAAACACAAGAAAAGATCCATTAGAGCATTCCCTGGAGGGTTTAATCCGGAACTTTCTAACATAAGTCAAGATGAACAATTAAACCAAAATGTTTTAAACTTATCCAATGTACATTTGTCTGGTGATCAATATACTCTTTTGAATAAAGGGCTTAGTTTTATACCTGGCTTTTTTTCTAATGAATATCACATAGTCACAGATGTTATTAACTTTTGTCGTAGTCTTAACCTTAAGTTATTTTTTGCAGATGACACATCTCAAAGATCAAATGAATTCAGATTTGGCAAATCTGAGTTCCAGCCCCCCATGAATAAGCATGTGTCAATTTTTATGCAGTCAGTGTTCAGGGATCTACACTTTCAGAATTATGGACACACTATGTTGAAACATAATTTATCACAACAGGAGAGCATTGCCCTCCAACAGTTACGTAACAACAAGGATATAGTTGCATTACCAGCAGACAAGGGTGGGGCTGTGATTGTACAAAACATGAGTGATTACCTTCAAGAGGGTTTATGCCAACTATCGGACACAGCATGTTACATGAACATGGCCATAGACCCAACCCCAAATTTCAAGCATGAAATTGGCTCTTTTCTGAATCTAGCATGTGAGGAGGGCATCATCAGCAAAAAATGTGTTACACAACTTTTGGTTAAGGAGCCCCACAAGCAGATTATGTATCTACTACCCAAGATTCACAAATAATTAACCAAACCTCCAGGAAGACCGATAGTTTCGGGTATTGGGTCTTTGACTGAACCCTTGTCCGCCTTCCTGACACAATATCTCAAACCTCTTTTGGGTTTGGTCAGGGCAAGACTACAAGACACTACACAGTTCCTTAAAATCATCGAGGATACACAATTGGAGCCAGGGTGGCTAATGTGCTCACTGGACGTCAAAGCCTTGTACACCAGTATACCACATTGGGCTGGATTACAAGCCCTTAAATATTGGTTGGATAGGGCAGGTTTATACTCACCAGGATTTAATACGCTATTGATATGCATGTCAGAACATGTACTCAACAAGAATGTTTTTTATTTTCAAGGACAATGCTATTGGCAACTACAGGGTGCAGCTATGGGAGCATCCTTTGCTCCCATTTATGCTGACCTGTTTATGGCATTTTTTGAAGAGTGCATGATTTATGATACATCTCATAATATATACCTGGTTGAAATGGACATCTGGCGCAGGTACCTGGATGACTGTTGGATGGTATGGCGTGCGGATGTGGGTCATTTGCATGAATTTGTGGATTATCTCAATGGCAACATCTGGGGAATCGAATTTTCTATTACTTATGATATGCAGATTATCAACTTTTTGGATGTAACGATCTCTAGGAATCATGATCATACTTTGGCCACCAGAGTGTTTCGCAAATACCCCCAATATAATACTCTACTACATGCATCAAGCATGCACCCACGTCATACTATCAGAAACATCCCGGTTTCACAATTTATGCGCATGAAACGCCTTAGTTCCACCCAGTCAGATTATGACATTGCTAGTCTTGACTTATGTCACAGATTTGCCAGCAGGGGATACGATTTTTCAGATATTAATACTGCATGGACACGATCTTCTCAGATGAAAAGGAACAGATTGCTAGATTATAACATCCCTTCTGGTGATTCCAGATCAACAACCATCAGATTCATCACTACATATGGTAGGAACTATTACGTTATTAGGGACATCATCAATAGACATTGGAATATACTACTAGCCAATGAACAACTCAGATCTTTTCTGGGTGAGGAATGTCAATTTTCATACAGAAAAGGCAAAACATTGGGGTCCCATCTCTCCCATTATAAACATAATGGTAGTGGTGGAGCAATTCATAAACAACTTACAATAATGGGACATGAATTATTGGGTACACACCCATGTGGCCACTGTGGGTCTTGTAAACAGATCACCAAGTCTCAGAACTTTTCGAGTCGTAACACCAGTAAGGTCTTTGACTGTAAAATCTTTGGAAACTGTAGCAGTGATTTGGTTGTGTATGTGGCATCATGCCATTGTGGGGCATTTTATGTGGGACAGACTTCCAGGCCACTCAGGTCACGAATAAATGAACATCACAGTGACATTAAAAACAAAAGGGAGACCAATGCTTTATATCGACATGTATCAAAACATCTACAAGCACAGTTCATGTTCATGATTATTGACCGTATAGTGGGTGATCGTAGCAACCCACAAGGGTGGCATGGTATTCTCAATCATAAAGAAAAGTACTGGATAATCACTTTGGGCGCACTTTTTCCACCTGGTCTCAATGATCATCTCTAACATTTGCCATGGAAAAGGTTGTATTGATTTCTATCTTATTTAACAACTATATCAGGTATAATAGTTTCTGAATTATTTAATCTAATTTTTTGTAAGGTATCATCAATCACAAAGAAAGGTACTGGATAATTACTTTGGGCGTAATTTTTCCACCTGGTCCCAATGATCATCTTTAACAATTAGCCAATGCAGAAGGATGTACTGAATTTCATTTTACTTATCAACTATATCAGGTACAATATTTTCTGAATTATTTTATTGTTTTTTATAGATATATATGTATGTATATGTGTATATGTGTATATATATATATATATATATATATATATATATATATATATATATATATATATATATATATATATATATATATATATATATATATATATATTATAGGAAGTAGCCAGAATTAATTATTACGTCTGGTTTTGAAATGTGCCCCTTATAGGTTCTCTTTTATTCTTCCACATATATTTAACATAATTATGACTATGGAGGTACATATTTCATTATGTATAATTATAGCCTTCATGGTTCCATAGTCTATTATGGTTTTGTTTTTTGTGAGGTTTTTGGAACTATTGTCCTTGGGCATTACACACATTTTAACCATGCTCTCAGTTTTGTGTTTGCCTGTACACAATATATCATACATTATTCATGAGGTCTAACAGCACATTCATGTGCCTATTGGCCAATACTTTGTATAAATTTGCATTTTTATTGTGTTCATTTTGATTGTTTGTTCAACACTGAAGAAGGCATTAAATTGCCGAAACCGGTCTGTTTTATTTACAATAAAAGTCTGATTATTCACTATCTGGTCTTTGGCTGCATATTCGACTGTTAACCTTGCTGGCCATCTTTGTTTCTTCAAAACTACTCATGTACCAATACACTTGCCCAATGTTTCCTGGAATTCGTTAATTCCAATGCCCTGGACCAGCTCATTCTTACCCCCACTAGAGGTAGCAACATCCTTGACCTGGTCACTACTAACATGGGCGACCATTGCTCTACACCAATAGTCACCTCCTCCCTGGTTAGATCCGACCACAAACTAATCAACTTGGAAATCCCACATCCCTCTCACCCCCCCCCCCCCCACAAAGGTAACCACCATGAAAAGTTCTCCAAAGCAAACTTTGGGCTCCTAAAAACAGAGGTGGCTGACTTCACGGCACCAATTCAAATGGAGAATAGTTGCATGACTGCCGAATCATACACCAATGCACTGTATGAACACGTACACAAATGCATGGATCTCGCCATACCCAATAGAACCAAGATGCTCTCCTCCAAAAAAAGGAAGCCAATCTGGTGGTCCCCTACCATAAACAAACTTCAACAGAAGGAGGAAACTGATGCGGAAAAAGGTGAAGTCCCAAGACTGGAAAAACTCCCTTATCAGCCTCAACTAAAAGTTGAGATCCCTCGTCAAATCCTCTAAAGCTAGCTATGAAAACAGAATTGCAGCAGACAGTAAAGACAACCACAAGGCCTTCTATAGTTATGTAAAGAATCTTCACGGCAATACCCAGATTTGGTCTGAGAAACTGCACAATGATGCCTCTTATACCGAGCCAATAGATATTGCCAATATACTGGCCAACAGATTCAGTGCCAACGTTACCCCTCTCTCCCCCTCCAAAGGATCAATCACAATACCAGTAGATTGCCAGGGACCCAGTATTACTGCAGCACAGATTAAAACAGCACTGTCCAAGGCCAGGAATACAGCTTTTATGGGACCTGACAATATTCCTGTCTGTGTTCTACATGAACTACAGAGTGAATTCGCACCTCACCTGTGAGCTCTGTTCAATCACAGCCTCACCTCAGGCTTTGTCCCTACCGAATGGCACACTGCTATAGTCATCCCTGTCCACAAAGGAGGCGAGACTACAAACCCTGGGAACTATCACCCCATTAGTCTGACAAGTCTGATATGCAAAGCTGTGGAATGCATCATTGTGGACCTAATAAACAAGGATATAGGGAATCTCTAAACTCTGGATCCCACACAGTTTGGTTTTGTGAAGGGTAGATCATGCCTGCTCAACTTGGTTGCCTTCCTTGAGTCAGTCACCAGAGGTGTGGATGAAGGCAAGGTGGCTCATACAGCCTACCTTGATCTGGCCAAGGCCTTTGATACCATCCCCCACTCAGGAATCATAGAACAACTCACTAAGCTAGGCATCAACCCTTATATCACTATGTAGGTTGCAAACTGGCTCACAGATATAACCCACAGTGTGAAAGTAGCGGACTCCAAGTCATAATGCTGAACAGTCATGAGTGGAGTCCCACAGGGATCAGTCCTGGGTCCTCTCCTGTTTGGTACCTACTTCTCAGAAGTCCAGGCCAACACGAAGGGACTCTGGCTGACAAAGTTCACAGATAATTGCAAGTTGGGAGCCATTATTAACTCCTCAAGTGATGTTGACATCCTACACAAAGTCCTCATTGAGACCAACGACTTGTGTCAAAACCATGGCCTTAAGCTCAATGCCAAAAAATGTGTTGTCATCCCCTTTGGGAAAAACCCAGTTCCCATGAATTACCACATCGGTGTTAGTCCACTGAACACAGAAGGAGTTATAAGAGAACTGGCAACACAGGTTGACAGCAACCTCTCTTTTGACCACCACATTGCCACTGTGGTCAGAAAGTCCTTCTATGTGGCACATTCCATTACTAAGGGTTTTGCATCCAGGAAGAAAGAGGTCATTGTCTCCCTCTACTCTTTCCTCATTAGGCCAATCATCGAGTACAATGCCACATTTGACATGTACCTCACTAGGCACCTGCAACAACTGGATTGACCGCAAAAGTACCTCACAAAAAGGATCCTGGGCTTTAAACACTTGTCTTATATGAACAGACTCAAAAAATTCCAACTATTCTCTGTCCCATATCGCCTACTTGTTAGAACCAGCTCTGTTAGAAATGCTACATCTAAAGAAATCCCAATCCCTCCACACCACATGCTCCAGAGACCTCAACCTCATTACCACAATCAACAAAATGTGGTGGAGGGACAGGTTCATAACCCAGAGACTACCCATGCTATGGAATAGACTTCTCATACATGTCAGAGCACCTCACTGACACTTTTCAAGAGAAATTTTGATGAGTGGATGAGAAGTAGAAAATTCACCCCGGGGATCACTCCAGTGGCTCTACTCGACAGAGGCACTGGGAACTAAGGTCAGGTGGCACGATGCCAGGGTAATCCTATGGGCTAGGCTTGTAAAGGCCCTAGGGCTATTAGCCTAGTACACACCTATGAACCTATATTATGGCTGGGGATATCAAAGTTACTACTAACAGCACAAAGTGCATCTACACATGGCTGCTGTTACGTCTTCATGTGCACAAGAATTTCTCTGCATACCATTGGGTAGGCAAGCGTAGCCAGCTGTGAGACTTATGTTAGTGGTTATGCTTTCTCTGGATCATTCTTTTCAGCATCCTGAAATATAATGATAAATATTTAGTTACTTCCTGTGCCACGCTGACAATGTACTACCTTATTGCTAAACTCATCACAATCGCATGTTGTGCAACAAGGCAAAAGCCAGAAATATCTGTGCAGCTTGGATCAGTGAGTACTATAGCAGACCCCTGAGACAGCCAGGCTCCTGACCTGTCTCTTCAGAAAACTAAAGACTGTGTCAATTGCATGAGTATTTGGTTTCAGGCCTGGATTTAACTGTCAGTAACATACCAGTGGACTGGTGTGTGTCATTGCACACAGCTATATCACCTAAGGAATACACACACACACACACACACACACACACACACACACAGATATATATATATATATATATATATATATATATAGAGAGAGAGAGAGCGAGAGAGAGAGAAAGAGAGCCATTAGGTGCCAGTAGTAACTTTGTCCCAGCGCAGCTGGTATGTCTTGGCTTGTTATGAGTAGTATGAAAGCCAGATGTGTATATGAGATGTTCCCATGATATGCACTCTTCGGGAAATGCCTGGCACAAGATGCACATCTGCCACTTGCGGACATCATAATCACTCTCAGGGTATGTGTAGGAGAGATTTGTGAAAGAGTTGTCACTATTGCACCCTACCCAGATGTTAATAGAGATAAACCTATTCCTCTTCATAATGGTACCCCTTCAGCACCTGGTAGGTGCATCCACATATGTACAATTTATTATGCCTAAGAACTTAGTTAGATCTGGTAATGTATGGATGGCTTAAATGAGGATTTGTTAGGCTATCAGGAAGTGTGATGTACTTCCCCATATAACAAAAGAATGAAAAATAAAAAACAAACTGATATAAAAAAGCAAAACCAGAGGACTGCTTTGAGCAAAAAAAAAGCACAAATTTAATAAAGCACTTTTTATCTGCCTCTGTGGACAGACTTCTTCAGATCTGATTTTTTTTGCTCAAAGCAGTCCTCTGGTTTTGCTTTTTTACTTCCCCATATATAACAGATAAGGACTGCATTAAAAGTATTCAATGCACATGATGAAGAAATGCCCTCATATTACCTGGAGGCTACTGTACTGCATTTGTTTCCAAAGGGGGAGAAGGTCACCGCAGCCTTGGTCTCTACTGAAATGGCCCAGGTAGAAGAATTCTGGAAAGCACATATGACATATCTTGTCTAATATAGCTTTATCTACCCTGCATCAGACAAAGGCTAGTTGGTCCATTAGTGTAATAGTGCTCAATCTCCTTCAAAATTCTAAGGTCAGTGTTATAAACTAGAAGATGTAGCACTGTGCCAAGTTTCCTGTTTATCTCTGCTACTCTGAAAATAATGCATAGTCCATTCTTTTTTACATGTTGGTTACACATGAAAAAATAATGGCAAATCAGTGTCTGTAGTATAAGTTCATAGGTGTTTAATAGGGTCTATATTATAAGCACGAACGCTCAGAATGTCAACACCTATTGAGCGAACGCTGTGTTGAACAAAATCTGTAAATATCAAAAATGTGAATTTTGAAAAATCATAGTTGGCCAACACAAGCAGATGAGCAGGAGATGTAACTACAAGGCTACATATAGTATATCAAAACTACCGTTGATATAAACCGTTTTTGTGGGGGCCCACCCCTTGCTAAATATATATACCAACTCTGAGATAGCACTACAGTGAAGAAAGGGCAAATTTTCCAATCTTCACTATACCGTGATCTCACAAAACTGATTCCTATCAGCGGCAGTAAGGGAACGGTGTTGCCCAACCAAAACATTTTGATATTATGATGTTTAAAGTGAATGTTCGCTAATTGCAGTTTTCGCTCAATAGGTGTCGATAAATATGTATTCGGCATTCTGAACATTCGTGCAAGTAATATAGACCCGTTTAATAGGCTTAATGACCACAAGGGTCTTTTTAAGGCTAGCCATACATCCCAAATCTCTGACAATTTCTGATACCCTTGACAAATGTAAACATGGGCCTGGGAGATGAACCATTTACAGGTTACCTGTGTCCATTAGAGACATAGGTGCCAAACCAGGGATGAATTTCCAGTTTCCCATCCAATTGTCCAAGTTGCACTTGAATTGGGTTAGGGAGGAATTCTGCTTCACATGGATGGGGAGCCTGTGTCATAGATGGGGTAATCTCTGGGATACATAGCTATCTCTCCAGCAGGTCCTATTTATATCACAGGCAAGGTTTAAGTCTTCAAAATGGGTAATTCTGGTGCTGTTTCTTTTGTGGATATGCAGGAGGTCCATTAGAGTGGGGTCTGACAATGCCCAGTATGCCAGGCATAGATCTCCCCTCAAAAGCCTTTAGGAGACAGATTACAGGGATAGGGCCTTGAGGCAGTCTGCCGAGGACATTTTACTTGCACCCTGTATTCTTTTAGTGAGAAATCTCTGTGGATGTTCCAGTTGTTGGATATGCCTGGTTAGGTACATACCAAAGGGGGCATTGTACTCAATGATAGGTCTGATGAATGACGAATACAGTGGAACAATGACTTCCATGGACTTAGATGGCCATACGTTTGTTCATAAGTTGCGCAACATAGAATGCTTTTCTCACTACTGTAGACATGTGATGGTTAAAGGCTAGCTTACCATCTATGTGTGTCCCTACATCCCTGACTACACTAAGTCAACTCTAAGGGGTGTGTTGTCAATATGATAGTTACTAGGGATGGATGACTTCCCAAAGGATACTATTATGCATTTCTTGGCATTTAGTTTTAGTCCATGGCTGTAACACCAGTTGTTTGTTCATATCAGCCCCTCCTGGAGAACATTTGTGTCAGTGTGAGATTCAGTGGGAGCTCCTAATTTGCAATCATCTGCAAATGTAGTCAGCCAGAGACCAGTGACATTGGCCTTGACTTCTGAGAAGTAAATGCCAAAAAGGAGCAGTCCAAGGACTCCACTTGTGACTGGCCTCTTTGTAGAGGTGGACTCTCCAATTTTAATTTCCTGGGTCCTGTCTGTGAGCCAGCTGGCTATCCACCAGGTGACATATGAGTTTGTACCTAACCTCTTGAGTTTGTCAACAAAGCCCAATTGGGGTATTGTGTCAAGTGCTTTGGCCAGGTCAAGGTAGACAGTGTGAATTATTTTGCCCTCATCCATTGCTTTGGTGACCTTCTCAAAGAAGTCCACCAGGTTGAGTAGGCATGATCTGCCCTTGATGAAACTAAACTGGGTTGGGTCCAGTGTCTGGAGGTTTACTGTATCTCTACTGATCATCCCCATGATAATTATTTCCATGGCTTTACATATAAGAGTAGTGAGACTTATGGGTTTGTAGTTTCCAGGGTCTGTAGATGGCCCACCTTTGTGCAGAGGGATGATTGTTGCCTTCCTCCATTCATGAGGCATGGAGTCTGTTTGGAGGCTACCATTAAACAGCAATTCCAGAACCCCTAATAGGTCATGTTTCATGCTATTTAGAAGGCATCCTGGGATATTGTCTGGGCCCATTGATGCAGTGTTCTTGGTCTTAGAGAGAGCATTAAGGACCTGTTCCCTAGTCATAGTAGGGGGAGTTATATTTGATGATATTTCCTGAGGGAAGGTTGAGGGGGAGAGAGGGGTAAAGTTGGAGCTGAATTTATCATCCAGAAGGTTTGCTAAATCTTCTGGCTTTTTTAATTTCTCCAAGTCTTTTGAGTTTCTAATACCATGATGGGAATGGACTCCATTCATAAGTCAAAATACGATTAAAGTTCATGAAATTAGAATTGTTTCAATCTTTGATGTTAGGCAAAAGTGCTCTTTGCAGCATCTGCAGTGTGCCCAGTAATGACTCCTTCTGCAATTTGTATGGGGTTTTATGTATTGGTAACATATCTAAATACGATTGTAAATTCTTTTTTATAAGACCCATTGCTCCTACTACTATTGGAACTGTCTGGGTATCTTCTTCCACATTGCTCTCGTTTCTGCCTGCAGATCCTGGTATTCTGTGACTTTGTGTCTCTCTGTACGCAAGACACTGTAGTCACAGGGTGTGGCGATTTCAGTGAGCAATGATACTTTTGTCTTCTTTTCATGGACCACCATATCCATTTTTCTAGCATCTATCTTTTGAACTGCTGGCAATGGTGCTTTTCAGACAATTCAGTACCATAATGTTTGCACAATCCCTAGTGCAACAGACTTGCCACATTAGTATGCCTTTCAGTATACAGTCCTTCTGCCATTAGTATGTTACAATGAGCAACAAGGTGTGCAACTGTTTCCAATTCGGTTTTACAAAACCTACATTTGTCTGTTTCTCCAAAATGTTCAATGGACTTTGTAAACCAGCATGTACATAGCCCACTAGCCTGTGCCATCAGTGTTAACTTTTCATCTCTTGGGTTGAATTTGCCTCTCTTTAACCATTCCTGCGTTAGTTTCTGATCAACATGAGGTTCTTCCAGAAGTTTTCTATACTTGCAGCTATATTTATGCATTTTCCACATTTGTTGCCTTCTCATCTTCTTTAATTTGTTTTTTGGCACATTAAGTTGCTGCCTGATTTTTACCTACTTCTGGTTCGATTTCCATTCCTGCTTGATGTTGATATGCTTCTGCGAGATTAAGCAGAGAAGTCATCTTAGATTTATTCTCCTCATGTTTCAAAACTTTCTCTACATTTGGGTCTTGTGAGGTCAGCAGATATGTGTGGAGTTGCACAACTACAGATCTATACATGTAATCAGTTTCAAAGAGGCCCATCCCTCCTTCGGAATGGGGAATATATAATCTTGCTATGCACTGATTTTTATAAATCATTTGGTGAGCATGAAGCATCCTTCATCTGGTTCAGTATAGGTGGCTTCATTTACAATGAGCTCTGCACACAATTGTGTATTGCCTTTGAGGTTGTGGACATAGCTAAAGAATGCTTTGTTGTTGTCCTTGGCCTGGGAGGTCAAACTTACCTTAAATTTGGCTTTGGTAGACTTTATTTGTCCTCTGAATTATTTGTTTAGTTTGATGAGAGTGCTTTTAGCCTGCTGTGTGCTGCACCTCCTAATTTTTGCCATGATTTTCTTCCTCTTGTTATGCTTTTGTGATTCCACCAGGGTAGCTTGTTTTTTGAGTCAGTTCTGTACTTCTTCCTGGTGGGTACAGATGCCTGAATGCAGCTATTAACATGGTTGTACGGGGTTTCTGTGAACAGTTCTGCATAGGCAGGAGTGTTCTCAGGGTTTATGGGGGCTTGAAATGTTGACAAGTTCTCATTTAATAGCAGGAGGTTAGACTTAGAATGGTTCCTGAATTTTCCAGGTTTAACTTGGGGTCCAGGTTTTATTTTTACTTCAAAGGAGACCATTTTCTGGTCTGACCTTACCAGGGAAGACGTTACACTAGGGGTGTGCAGCAATCTCCCATTTTAGTGAGGACCAGAGCCGGTATGGTTGCACCCCTGGTTGGTGTATTGACTATCTGGTCCAGGGAATTTTTTGTTTACAAAATCCAGGAATCTCTGTGCCTGTGCATTTGGTGTCATATAGGATTCCCAGTTAATAGTTATGTCTCCCTTTCTTGCAAGTGGTAACTGACTCTCCACAGAGTTTATAAGGCAAAGTAGGGAAACAGAAGTACCATGTCTTTTTTTTCATATCACATATGCATGCACTAACACCTACAGACAGTTTTAAGTACCTAATCCACCCACTAAATGTGTTTGAAATGTGGGAAGACAGCACAGCAAACCCATGCAAACACGAGTACATGCAGACTCTGGATAGGAGGCACCCCAGCAATGACCAAACCAGATAGCCTCTTGCTGTGAGAGAACAATGCTGCCTCATGTTAAAATGTTTAAAAACTATGCCCAGGCTGATGGCTTTCATTTGCATTGCAGTAGTCTTCATTGTTCTGCATCCCCTAGAGTTTGTGTTTTTGCATACAACGTCTGCAGTGCTGCACCATTTAATGCTATTTTGTATCAAATGGGAAGCTACTTTACATTTTTATAAATCACACAGAATGTGTACTAAGATTGCTGTCTGTTGAGTGAAATGTTTACTTTTTTAGTGTAATCCCCTTGCATTTCACCAAAAATGACATTATATTGTATATAAATTGAACTAAGTATAAAACATGAAATGTAATCCATGTACTGGATCAAACACCA
Source organism: Protopterus annectens (assembly GCF_019279795.1). NCBI lineage: Eukaryota > Metazoa > Chordata > Ceratodontiformes > Protopteridae > Protopterus > Protopterus annectens. The sequence continues at coordinate 1,083,947,101 of NC_056739.1, read as the reverse complement.
TACCAGAAAATACTAGGAGGTTGGAACATGTTTATTTTAATGGTTCTTTATCAAAATACATGTACAGTGTAATAACAATAATAAAAATTGCACTTCTTTTATATAAAATGCTTGCTGTTTGGAACTGCTTTGTACATTAGCAGTCAGCAACAGCCGGATCACGTTTCTGTTTTGTCATTTTGTTAGTACACCAGTAATTTACTGTCTTAATCAGACAGCTATAACAACAAGTCTCCATCTACTCTCTGCCAATAATTTGACAGTAACATAATGGGATTCAACAATACTTGTAAAACATAAAGATATATAAAAGAAAAAAATATGTGTGTTGTAGCTATAATTCAAAGTAATTATCTTTTTGTAGAACATATGACCTTTCAAACTGCTCCCCTAGAGTGTCGAATAATATGTTACACCTTCATTTCACTGAAGCCAGCAGTGAAAAAATGACAAGCATAAACCTTTCACATTACATTCAATACTGACAGTACATCTGATTAGATTAAGAAGGTGTTAATTACTAAACAAAAGAAAGAATCAAAGAAAAATTATTCAAATATGTTGCTGTCAGTGAACTTACTGACTATTAATTGCCAGCTACATGACATAAACATTTGTGGCAAATCTGAAATATTCATTCAGTGCTGTCTGGCTAAATTGCAGCATACTTCCAAGTATGTAGTTAAGATAACTGGAAGTTTTAAAAGTAGAAACATGTCAGACATTAGTGTATAGGCAAGTGAAGGAAATGCTGAGTTGGACAACTGAAATACAGGCATTAGACTACTTTGTATTAAAGCTCAAAGTCACAGAGGGATACATTTTATACCTCTGCCAAGAAATCCATCTAGGACATCGTAAGAATGCAGAAAAGAATTGCCTAGGTTGAAGCCTTAAAAATCTGCTGTGCACGTTAACATAAACATAAAATCCCTGCCAGGGAAGTTGTATCGCTAATAGGAACCCTAACATGTCTCATACATTTTTGTTACTTATTTAGTTGTTTATATTTTGCTGCCCAGGTCTAGGCAGAGTCCATTTACAAAGGGATTCCAAAAAGAAAAGCTCCAGTGCATAAAGAAGATATATTCCTAAATATACAGCTAGTGAATTCTATATAGTGAAATGTTGTAAAACGTAAATGCTATGCAAGTGATATTAACTTTAACATATTATCATTAAGCAATAACCATGGCTGGGTGTGGGTAATGCTGGATTTATTTACAGTTGGTGTGGTTTGGTCACGAGGGCAAAGCCCGAGTGACCAAACAAAGCCAACCATGGGTAAATCCAGCATTGCCAACACCCAGCTGTGGGTTATTGCTATTATACAATGACATTATTTAATAAAAAAATACTTGATTTTCTTAAATAATGTCTTATGTATAATACGTCCGTGCTGCCCTTCTGTGTCTTGTTGGTATCCCAGGGCTTTTTCTGATGTACTTCACATGTGTATGGGGGTGTTCCCACGCTTATGCAGTACATCAGCACTATGAAGAGGTAGCAACGGAGAAAGGAAGATCTCCATTGCTTCTTCTTCTTTTTTATAATCAATAAAAAAAAAAAAAAAAAAAAAGAAGAAACCGGGAGACTTTTTATGATTGGAAGAGTCGGGACAGATAAAATAACAAAATAAAAGGATAATCAGGTAAGTTTTTTAAGTTTTGTAGAATGTACCTTGTTATCCTTTTATTTCTGTCTGTGTCATCTCCCAAACATAAAACGTCTTCTGTTTTCTTTTGTCTTAAAAGAAAAAAGAAAAAGAAAAAAAAAAAAGAGATATACTAACGGGAAAAAGTCTGGGCGACTGGACCTTTTTCCGTTGGTATATTCTTGGATTTACAATGGGCACACTGGTTGGGCTGGCCAATCAGCATGCTCATTTTTGAATAATAATGGCCAGTCATTGTATAATTAGCAATCAATCATGTTACAGCCATCATACAGTTGAAAAGCAATGATCATATGTAGAAGCAATAATGAGGTAAAGTGCAGGTATGTCACCCTATTACTGCAAGTAAAAAACTATGTAGACATCAACAGTGTGTATAAGGTAATATTTACAGCCATAATCATCCTTTCTGCATCAGAAATAGACACTCAGTGATGTAAAAATTGTCTCTACATGATTTGATTGCATTGACTGATGTCGCAAAAAATGGGCATGGGTATTTGCTGTTAAAAGTGGGTTAAGGACCCGTCCTACTCTGACTTACACCAGGGACCCATGATAATGGTGGGAGATGTCAGTCTGTGCCCTACTAGCTAGTGTGTGCCTGCCAAAAAGCACAGCAGCCCCAGATCTACAACCTACTGGTTGGCCACTGTCCAGTTGCTCAGCCTGTGTTACCTGGGATACCTGTGCTGAGTGAAAGTTGGACATAAAACCAGTCAAACTGCCTAACATGAACTAAGGATTGTTATACTTAACACAGGTTCACTGACAGGGTGCAGCTTGAAAGTGGATTATATGATGGTAAGGAGGAGGCTGGACATCCCCTGTATTCAGGAGAAAAGATGGAAGGGCAGTGCAGCAAAGTCACTTGGCCTGGGATCTAAGGTCTACTACTCAAGGGGAGGACAAACTAGAAATGGTGTGAGAATTGAGGTGAGGAAGACACTTCAGAAGATAGTGAGGGATGTCATAAGAATTAGTGACAGACTCATTGCAGTCAGACTCCAATGTAAGGATAAGGTACTATTCATAATCTTAGCCTATGCCCCACTGCAGAGCTGTGACACCAAGGAAAAGAGTGTATTCAGGCACTGACTGCAGGGCCTACTAGATTAAGCAAGGCGAAATGAGCTGATGTTGATAATAGGAGACCTGAATGCACAAATTGGGACAGACATAACAGGATAAGAGGACAGATTGAGTGCACATGGATGGGGCAACAGGAAAAAGAAGACAAGGCCATTTGGACTTCTGTCTGGCAAATGGTTTGATGATGGCCAACATATAGTTTGGCAAGAGAGGCATAAGATCTCATGTAAGAATAGCCAACATGCAACCCAATAATAATTCCTTAATAAGGAAAGGGCATTTTGAGAATCAATGATTGCAAAGTCATCCCAAGGGAAATAGTTGATCCTCAGCATAAATCCTGATTGCCACAATCAGCTGCAAGCAGTGGTCAGAGAAGGCTCTAAGGTCAATAGAGACTAGGCTGAAGATTTGGAAGTTGACTGGAGAAAAAGTGCAAAAAGCCAAGTAAATACTCAGAGCTCTAGCACCTCAAGAAGAAGAGGAAATAGGTGGAGTTGAAGAATGGCAGCATTCAAAACAGAGTGAGGACTATGGAACAGATATGTAGCCAAGCCTCGTATGGAGATAAGTTACATAAGGAAACATTATGGTGGAAGAGGGGTTGGGGGTTAGCATAAAGTTTAAGGTTTTTAAAAACAGAAATGTAGCAATACTAAAAACAGCTATTAACCAATGGTGTATCACTGCAGTCAGTCACTGGACTTTACAATTAAACAAATAGAACAAAATAAAACATATAAAAAGCATGTGTTAAGCACTTTCCTCCTAATAAAATGAAGGATTTCATCAGAATCTATTTGTTTAATTGTAACGTCCGGTTACTGACTGCAATCATGCACCATTGGTTAATAATGGTTAAGGTTTTTATCTCACAGACACAAGGTACAGGGTACCTTTGAGAAGGAAATTGGCTAGACTTAAAATGGCCCACAAGGGCAGCTAGCCTAGTACTTACCTATGAACCTATGACCCTATGAATGCAGAAGTCCAGTAAGTCATCAAAAGAAAGAAGGAAGGACTGCAGGAAAAACTGTGAGGTAGAAAATATGGACTAGGCTAAGAAGGAATACTGGTTGGCTAACAAAGAGGCTAAGAGAGCAGTTGCAATAGTAAAGAACAAGACACCAGAGGCAGTCTACCAGCTTTCGGAAAGTAATTCAGTAGATAGCACAAAGAAACTCTATCAGGTTGTAAGGCAAAGACAGAAAGATAAAGGTGACAGTAATCAGACATCCTTCATAAGGGATACCAGCTACAACCTGCTCACCAATCTACAGGACATTAAAGGTAGATGGAAACAGCACTTCCAGCAGCTTCTGAATGAAGAAAACCCCACAGAAGCTGTACTGCCCAGGCACAGTTTACAATTAAAGAAGAAGATGACGAGCTCACCTTAGAAGAAATAAGAACAGCAATAAAGAAAAAGATGTCAGAGAAAGCAGTAGGTTTAAATGAGATCACAGCAGATATGATCAAGATGTTGGCTGAGTTAAGGGGCAAATGGCTCCAGAAGGTACTCATAGAAGTATGGAAAGAAAGGAGTATTCCAGATGACTAGAGAATAAGGGTTCTAGTGTCAGTGTACAATAACAAAGGGGGCATTCACAACTGTGGGCGGTACAGAGGTATCAAACTCCTGTCACACTGCATGAAAGTGATGGAGGTGATGGCTGATTAACAAATGAGCAGAGTAGTGGAAGGGAAGATGGCAAATGAGCAGCTTGGATTCAGTTCAGGATGCAGCATGACCAACCCAATGTTTGCAGTTTGACAGATAGTTGAGATGAAGCTAGAGATGGGGAAAGAATCCAACTTGGCATTCTTATAACTGGAGAAAACATATGATAATGTCCCAAGAATGCTGATTGGACAGTTAGTTGATGATAAAAAGTCCCAGAAACATTGGTAGAATTAATGCAGGCTATGTACTAGAATTCAATGACAGAAGTATGAATAGTGTTCAGACTCAGTGAAAGTGGGTGTACATCAGGGTCCAGCTCTGAGCCCAGTGCTGGTCTTACTGGTGATGGACTAAATTAGCAAACAGATTGCACAGGACAGATCAACAAAGTTGCTGTATGCAGATGATGTGGTATCACAGGCAGACTTTGAACAAGAACTAAGTCCCCAAGCAAATGATGGGGAATGGAATGCAAAACTGAAGGCACATGGGATGAAAGTGAGTCCAGATAAGACAGGTATAATGGTAGCAAATGCGAGAAATCAGAAGAAGATGAAAACTGAGATATAAGAAAAAATAGTGGAACAGTTTAGCACCTTCAAATATGTGGGATGGGTGGTTGAGGACATGGGAAGTCTGAATGCAGAGATCTAAACTAGAATCAGAGGGGCTGCAGCCAACTGGCACAGAGAGTCAGGGGTAGTGTGTGACAGAAGAATGCCAAAGAAGCTGAAATGTATGGTGTACAAAACAGCTGTGTGGCCAGTACCACTGTATGGTACAGAAATATGGGCAGTGAATGCAGAGCAGTTGAGGAAGCTAGAGATGATGGAGATTAAGTGCTTGAGATGGTTGGTAGGATGTACACTGTGGACAGACAAAAAATGTGAACATTAGAGCAGAAGCCCAAGTCCAGACTAACACTTCTGCACCTATAGCCTTCCAAATTCTCCTTATCTTTTCTTACAAATGTTCTAGTTTCCATTGTCCTCTGTTCCTTTGAAGAAGATTCTTTAGCCATCCTGTAACAGTCTTTCTATAAGGACCTCCGTCTGTGCCATATTCTGACTGCTATCATTTTAACTGAGAACATAGAATGCAATCATGTCCCCACTGAAATGCTGGAGTTCATCCTATCAAACCACTTTTTTCCTAGTAAATGAATCAACTAAGCCTCATTTAAAAAACTGGTATATTAAATGCAGGAAGTGTCAATAAAAAGTTAGACATCATATGTACTTGTCATTATGAATTACTGGCTTTTCTATAATAAATGCATCTACATAAAACACAATCATTCTGGGTCAAGAGTTAGGGAAAGACTATACAAAGTCCATCTGTCTTGCACTGTACCCTTTGTTACTATGCCTTCATTTAATGAGGAACATGCTTTAAATGTCATCATTGCAGAGGCAGAGCCCATTATTAAGAAATGCAACACTATTCTTGCTTTTTTCTATCCCCCACCTCCTGTTAATAATGTAACCTTTGGGAAGTCTGGCAAATAAACTACCTCCTCTTATTTTACATAAAAGCAATATACATCTACCTGAAGACTTTAGTATCAATCTTCTTGAATTCCAATGAGAAGGATTTTGGCAAGTGATCTTATACAGGACATCCATGAGCCCATGAAGCTAAATGTTCTGTCTTGTAATCACTCTCCTTTAGACTTTGTGATTGTTGATCTGCTTTCCAAGATTCTTTTTGCCAAAGCCATTCCTCTCTCTTTGAGTGGTCACTGCCATATCCACTTTTCATTGGGTCTGCAGAAAAAAACACATGGGTTATGTATTTACAAGAATGATACATTTAGTAGGTTTTAGTCTACCCACTGAAAACCCATGGAAGGTCACCAAAGGTGGCTATCTTCTGGTAACAACCAATCTCTTGCCAGCGGGAGCCCCAAGTAAAGTGACACCAAGTTGACATAGTAGGTCTGAAATACAATTTTAACCATAATAAGAAAGATAATGTGAACAGCATGATTGAATATGAGGCCTCTGGGGTTCCTTGTTATCTCTATGGAAGGGACAATTTAGTTGGGGATATGTAGGCAGGATGTTTCCAGTATCCAGACTAATACCAACTAAATTTATTATTCTGCAAAGTACATACTTATTTAAGATGGTGTAGTCCGGAAACTGGGAACTACGTCCCCAACAGACCTTGTGAGATAGCTAGGACAAAATACCTCTGAGTATATAATCCCCAAAGGAGGTTCTAATTCTGGAAAGAATATCCAAACAGTAATATCTTCCAAAGGTATGCAAAGCAGACTTTGTAGTCACAGCACAAATATCACCCAATGACAGATTTCTTAGAAGCACTGTAGAAGTGTCTTTAACCCTGACAGAGTGCACCTTGAGTCTACTGGAGATATTCTGCTACTGGAAGGCAGTATTTCTGCTTTTCCCAGTTAGGGGTCGCCACAGCGGAACTCTGGTCCTTTCATGATTGGCAGTGGATTTTACGGTGCCGAGTTGCCAGCCCGACGCCCAACCTTCAATGAAGGCACGCCCATTCACGCTCACACCTACCTGCATTTCTTTAACATCACTCGACCATGGGGAGGACATGCAGACTCCACACAGAAGGCGCTCCAGCCGAGAATCGAACGGAAGAACCTCTTGCTGTGAGGCAACAATGCTAACTGCTGCACCACCGCGGCAACATTCTATTACTGGAAGAATATCAAAAATTAAATGTGGGAAGATAACCACTGAGAAACTGAATTGTTTGGTGCTCTCTGGCCCTTTTTTCTGTTTAGAAAAGGAAACAATCAGTCATCCTTTCTATGAGTATTAGTTCTGTTGAGAGAGAATCTAAGTTATCTATGCACATCCAAGCAGTGTAGACTGTATTCATCTCGGCTAACAAATCTTGGAAAGAATACAGGTAAGTGAACAGATTGATTCATATTGATCTATGTGGCTACTTTGTACATGAACGATGGGTTAGTTTTTAAAGAAACATGGTCCTAGTGAAATACAAAGTAGGAATATTTACAATAGAGTGTCTGCAATTTTAAAACTCTTCTTGTCAATGTAACTGCCACCAGAAACAGGGTTTTCCAAGACAGAAACTTCAACTCAGCCAAATTTGCCAGCTGAAAGGGAGGGAGAGTCAGTTTTTATATTGCAAAATTCAAATTTGAAGGAGGGGACAGAGATGTAACAAAAAATCTAAAGTGGAAAATTCCTTTAAGGAATGACTTATATAGCATATGTGATGCTAGTGAGGAATTACTGAAGTCCACAGGAAAAAAATGAAATTGCTGCTATGTGCACCTTGAGGGAAGAATAGCTACGCTCTTTTGAAAAAGATCTGACAGAAGCATAAAGACCTGAGAAAATGGGGCTTAGAAATGTGTCAATATCTTGATCATGTGTCCAAAATGAAAACATTTGCCATTTGCCTTAGTAGATTTTCCTAATAGAAGTTTTTGCATAGCTGTAATTAGCTCTGTCCCCTGTAATGGGAATGCTGGATGCCTAGTCATTACTTGAATTGGAGAACCCATGTGGTTAACAGGAGGGAGTGAAAGCCCAGATGAGGCTGGCTAAATGGGTGTGCAACAACTGTGGATACTGTGATAAAAGAAGGGTCTTCTTCTGAGTTGAGGATATAGCAGAGGAAAACAAATCTGGTGTTGCCAGAATGGGGCTATGAGATGACATTGGCTTTGTACATCTTGGATTTTTGCAGAAATGTGGATATTAGTGGGAAGGGCTGGAAAGCATAAAGGAGTCCTGGGTGCCAATTGTGGGAGAAAGCATCTGTTGGTGAATACCCCTGTTGAGGGATGATGGAAAAAAACTGCCATACTTGGTGTTGGATGGTGTAGCAAAGAGATGTAACAAAAAAAAGTCCCATCTGATGAAGCTATCAACTTGCTAAGAAACCATTTATGAATGAGCAAATTTTGTCTGCTCATCCTGCCTGCAATTATGTTGGATGTCCCTGGGATGTGCTTTGCTATCATAAAGCAATGAGAATTTACGGCCCAATCCCATGCTGTCATAGCCTCTTAACAAAAGGAACAGAAATGAGTTTCTCCTTGTTTGATAGTGTACCATATGACTACCATTTTGTCAAACTTGGACACTGCACCTTGGGAGACACTATTTTGAAAGGCCTGCAAAACTAGGAAGACCACTCTTATCTTCAAGACATTTATGTTCAAGTTGGCCACACTAGTGTACTGTTCAAGAAGTACCCCCAACCCCAGCAAAGAAGAGTCCATGATAATACCCATGACAGTGGGTATTAGTTGGATGAAAGGAGTTCCAGTGGTGAGATTGTTTGGGATCTGTCCACTAGGACGGTATTTTATGCAGGTTTTAGAAAAGTTGCTGGTCTTTGTCATGCAGTCTGTTGCTTGATCCCACTGTACTATCCTTGTACTCTCAAGATGCATTGCAAGACTCTCATGTGTAGTCTGGCACAGGTAACTCTTTGGATGGAAGCTGCCAGGAGACCTAACACTGTTAGAGTAGTTGTAGCACCTGGATTGCACAAGATAGCTCTGACTGCTTGGACTATAGTCAGTCTTCTGTTTGGGAACAGGATTGCCAACTGTTTCACTGTGTCCAACTGTCACCTATAAATGTGAGAAACGGAGGAAGATTTTAGATGGTTTATTGAAATCCCTAAGGAGAGGATAACTGGATCATGTATGCTCTTACTGTAATAATTTTTTCTTTTGTAGAAGCAATGATGAGCCAGTAGTCCTGGTAGGAAAATATTTTGATTCTCAGTAAGCATATGTGGGGAGTGAACTTCTGATGAACACTCAGTGTGGGTTGTGGTAAGACCAAAAAGTAAAGCTCTGGACTGGTAATGCTTGGCTTCCACCTGAAAGTGCAGGAATCTCCTGGATGCTTTAGCTATTTTGATGTGAACATAAGTGTTGTGAAAATCCAAAGAGTATATCCAATCTCCTACTTGCCAACAAGGCAGGATGTATTGCACCTTGATCATCCAGAATGACTCCTTCTTTGTTTAAATCTTTAGATGACAGAGGTCTAATATGGATTTGAAGTCCTAAATCTCTTTGGGCATCAGGAAGAACCTGAATTAATACCCAGATCCTCTCTGGTCTGGTCTGATGAGAACTCTTGGGGGCTCCCCTTTGGAGAATGTTTCATATCTCTTGTTCTGCTGCTTCCCTTTGATGCAGTGCCACTAATGAAGGAAGAGAGGGCAGTTTGGGATTTGTTACAAATGACATTTAGTAGCCTCTTGATATAATTTCTCTGACCTACTTGTCTTGCATGATGGCCAGCCATGCAAAATTGTGTAGGGAGATACTCCCTCTGACTGCTTCTTGAGTAGGGCAGGTGGGCAACAATTCAGGATTGGTACTGTCTGGGTCCATAGGAGGACACATGGAACCCTTACTGATGTTGACCACATCTACCTCTCTGGTGGAGGCTACCATAGTTGTTCCCTGTGCCTTGAGAATTGTATCAAAGGGTCATTGGTTCTGGGGTTGCTAGGACTTTTAACTCATTACAGCTAAGTGTGCCTCCAGGCATTTCTGCAGTTATTTCCTACTGTTCCTCTAGGCGTCAAACATTGTTTGTTCACATTTGCATTAATAACTCCAGAACCATGTTACATACAAGGTGGCAAAATATTTTATCTCAAATCATAAGTGATGGCAAACATAATTGTATTGATATTTGACCTCTTTCAATGAGTATTTGTTAGAACTGTAAGGTGATAACTTCATTTTTTAAAGGCTGAAGCCACACCCTCTGGGAGTTAAAGGTACACACACTTAAAAAAGCTGTACTGGAGGGAATGAGTTAAACCAAAGATTTTTGGCCAAGTTTTGGTGCCTCTGAAAATATCCTTTTGGGGCTGAAAACCAAATGCCAGAAGCTTTGAGCATTTTGCTCTCCTGTTCACATTGTTGCAGCTTGTCTTTCACCTTCCACACTAACACAAAAGATCCAACAAATGGGGCATTGTTGAATGTCACATTAAAGTGATCTGAAAATCCTTTTGAGCCAGGCTTGACTTTGTGCTATGATGCATAAACCCACTGACATAGCTGCTCCATTATGATATCATTGATAACAAACGAATTTAACAATGACCATTTGGTTCTTCAGCTGTTTACAAAGACCCCCAGTGGAAAGTTATCTCAGAGTTACCAAGATTTTGTCAGGCAGATCCCCCTGAAACTTAAGTCACATGCATCAAATAATTTAATGTTGTAATGGAAAAAGTAGTTGAGGCATACATGCACTTAAAGCCTATCCATTATCTGTGACTTGAGCATTCTCTGAGCCTTCTTTCTTGGTGGTCACTGCAACTACAGTGGAATCCACAAGATGCCCCTTTCTCAGTGGGGCTTATCATTCAGGGTTCAGAACACTCTCTGTCTCTGGCTTGCAGGGGGATTGGTTCTGTAATGTTAAGTTATTTCCAGGCTTTTAAATATATGACATCAATCAGTTTGTCAGGTGGGGAGGCAGCACCTAGGCTACTGGGTGAGGACCTGTACACTTCCTGTAAGATGTCTTCTTCAGGAAAGGTAGGATCTGTTGACTAAGATCATCTCTGCCTGATCATTTCCAAAATGTAACTAAATGTGATGTCCTCAGGAAGGGATTGTGGGAAAAGCTCTTCTTCATTAAGATCTTTGTCTGGGGAGGAGGACTCAGAGGGGTAGTCTAAGTGTTTCCTTGTACTTGTTCTTATATTTAGCAAGAGATAACAAGACTGTAGTGAGTCTTGATATGGTAGAAAACCTATGAAAGCTGAACATTGCCCTGCTATCTTAGATTTTGTTCACTGTTGTGCATTATACAGAGTGAATGTATTTATATCAGCACTGTACTCACAAAATACTACTAAATCCAGCTATAGTAACAATATATAGTTACACGTCATTACAGTATGAGTGCTCAAGGCTAATAGCTCTTTGTGTACATACTGTAAGAGGAACAGTTTATGTACAATCCAAGTTAACAATGCAAGAAAATGTACTTACTTTCTGCACATGGCCCCTAGGAAGAGCGTGTATGCATGGGTTTCTGGAAATGGAGACTTCAATTATAATACAGCTCAGTGAAATCATGTGTTTGCACTAACACACAGGAACAGAATTGTGCAATAAAGTGTAAACACAGATCATCTCCAGTCATATGTGATATATAGCTATATATGTTTGTGTA